>NC_069504.1:883780291-884155291 GCF_027579735.1 Bombina bombina
TTTTGTGTTATATGCGGTTGTTATATTTGGCTGGAGAGCTGCAGAATGGGGAATAACATAATTTATGTAAGAACTTACCTGATAAATTCATTTCTTTCATATTAGCAAGAGTCCATGAGCTAGTGACGTATGGGATATACATTCCTACCAGGAGGGGCAAAGTTTCCCAAACCTCAAAATGCCTACAAATACACCCCTCACCACACCCACAATTCAGTTTAACGAATAGCCAAGAAGTGGGGTGATAAAAAAGTGCGAAAGCATATAAAATAAGGAATTGGAATAATTGTGCTTTATACAAAATCATAACCACCACAAAAAAAGGCCGGGCCTCATGGACTCTTGCTAATATGAAAGAAATGAATTTATCAGGTAAGTTCTTACATAAATTATGTTTTCTTTCATGTAATTAGCAAGAGTCCATGAGCTAGTGACGTATGGGATAATGACTACCCAAGATGTGGATCTTTCCACACAAGAGTCACTAGAGAGGGAGGGATAAAATAAAGACAGCCAATTCCTGCTGAAAATAATCCACACCCAAAATAAAGTTTAACGAAAAACATAAGCAGAAGATTCAAACTGAAACCGCTGCCTGAAGTACTTTTCTACCAAAAACTGCTTCAGAAGAAGAAAATACATCAAAATGGTAGAATTTAGTAAAAGTATGCAAAGAGGACCAAGTTGCTGCTTTGCAGATCTGGTCAACCGAAGCTTCATTCCTAAACGCCCAGGAAGTAGATACTGACCTAGTAGAATGAGCTGTAATTCTCTGAGGCGGAATTTTACCCGACTCAACATAGGCAAGATGAATTAAAGATTTCAACCAAGATGCCAAAGAAATGGCAGAAGCTTCCTGGCCTTTCCTAGAACCGGAAAAGATAACAAATAGACTAGAAGTCTTACGGAAAGATTTCGTAGCTTCAACATAATATTTCAAAGCTCTAACAACATCCAAAGAATGCAACGATTTCTCCTTAGAATTCTTAGGATTAGGACATAATGAAGGAACCACAATTTCTCTACTAATGTTGTTGGAATTCACAACTTTAGGTAAAAATTCAAAAGAAGTTCGCAACACCGCCTTATCCTGATGAAAAATCAGAAAAGGAGACTCACAAGAAAGAGCAGATAATTCAGGAACTCTTCTAGCAGAAGAGATGGCCAAAAGGAACAAAACTTTCCAAGAAAGTAATTTAATGTCCAATGAATGCATAGGTTCAAACGGAGGAGCTTGAAGAGCTCCCAGAACCAAATTCAAACTCCAAGGAGGAGAAATTGACTTAATGACAGGTTTTATACGAACCAAAGCTTGTACAAAACAATGAATATCAGGAAGAATAGCAATCTTTCTGTGAAAAAGAACAGAAAGAGCAGAGATTTGTCCTTTCAAAGAACTTGCGGACAAACCCTTATCTAAACCATCCTGAAGAAACTGTAAAATTCTCGGTATTCTAAAAGAATGCCAAGAAAAATGATGAGAAAGACACCAAGAAATATAAGTCTTCCAGACTCTATAATATATCTCTCGAGATACAGATTTACGAGCCTGTAACATAGTATTAATCACGGAGTCAGAGAAACCTCTTTGACCAAGAATCAAGCGTTCAATCTCCATACCTTTAAATTTAAGGATTTTAGATCCTGATGGAAAAAAGGGCCTTGTGACAGAAGGTCTGGTCTTAACGGAAGAGTCCACGGTTGGCAAGAGGCCATCCGGACAAGATCCGCATACCAAAACCTGTGAGGCCATGCCGGAGCTACCAGCAGAACAAACGAGCATTCCTTCAGAATCTTGGAGATTACTCTTGGAAGAAGAACTAGAGGCGGAAAGATATAGGCAGGATGATACTTCCAAGGAAGTGATAATGCATCCACTGCCTCCGCCTGAGGATCCCGGGATCTGGACAGATACCTGGGAAGTTTCTTGTTTAGATGGGACGCCATCAGATCTATTTCTGGAAGTTCCCACATTTGAACAATCTGAAGAAATACCTCTGGGTGAAGAGACCATTCGCCCGGATGCAACGTTTGGCGACTGAGATAATCCGCTTCCCAATTGTCTACACCTGGGATATGAACCGCAGAGATTAGACAGGAGCTGGATTCCGCCCAAACCAAAATTCGAGATACTTCTTTCATAGCCAGAGGACTGTGAGTCCCTCCTTGATGATTGATGTATGCCACAGTTGTGACATTGTCTGTCTGAAAACAAATGAACGATTCTCTCTTCAGAAGAGGCCAAAACTGAAGAGCTCTGAAAATTGCACGGAGTTCCAAAATATTGATCGGTAATCTCACCTCCTGAGATTCCCAAACTCCTTGTGCCGTCAGAGATCCCCACACAGCTCCCCAGCCTGTGAGACTTGCATCTGTTGAAATTACAGTCCAGGTCGGAAGCACAAAAGAAGCCCCCTGAATTAAACGATGGTGATCTGTCCACCATATTAGAGAGTGTCGAACAATCGGTTTTAAAGATATTAATTGAGATATCTTTGTGTAATCCTTGCACCATTGCTTCAGCATACAGAGCTGAAGAGGTCGCATGTGAAAACGAGCAAAGGGGATCGCGTCCGATGCAGCAGTCATAAGACCTAGAATTTCCATGCATAAGGCTACCGAAGGGAATGATTGTGACTGAAGGTTTCGACAAGCTGTAATCAACTTTAGACGTCTCTTGTCTGTTAAAGACAGAGTCATGGACACTGAATCCATCTGGAAACCCAGAAAGGTTACCCTTGTCTGAGGAATCAAAGAACTTTTTGGTAAATTGATCCTCCAACCATGATCTTGAAGAAACAACACAAGTCGATTCGTATGAGATTCTGCTAAATGTAAAGACTGTGCAAGTACCAAGATATCGTCCAAATAAGGAAATACCACAATACCCTGTTCTCTGATTACAGACAGCAGGGCACCGAGAACCTTTGTAAAAATTCTTGGAGCTGTAGCTAGGCCAAACGGCAGAGCCACAAATTGGTAATGCTTGTCCAGAAACGAGAATCTCAGGAACTGATAATGATCTGGATGAATCGGAATATGCAGATATGCATCCTGTAAATCTATCGTGGACATATAATTCCCTTGCTGAACAAAAGGTAAGATAGTCCTTACAGTTACCATCTTGAACGTTGGTATCCTTACATAACTATTCAATATTTTTAGATCCAGAACTGGTCTGAAAGAATTCTCCTTCTTTGGTACAATGAAGAGATTTGAATAAAACCCCATCCCCTGTTCCGGAACAGGAACTGGCATAATTACTCCAGTCAACTCTAGATCTGAAACACATTTCAGAAATGCTTGAGCTTTTACTGGATTTACTGGGACACGGGAAAGAAAAAATCTCTTTGCAGGAGGTCTCAACTTGAAACCAATTCTGTACCCTTCTGAAACAATGCTCTGAATCCAAAGATTGTGAACAGAATTGATCCAAATTTCCTTGAAAAAACGTAACCTGCCCCCTACCAGCTGAGCTGGAATGAGGGCCGCACCTTCATGTGGACTTAGAAGCAGGCTTTGCCTTTCTAGCTGGCTTGGATTTATTCCAGACTGGAGATGGTCTCCAAACTGAGACTGTTCCTGAGGATGAAGGATCAGGCTTTTGTTCTTTGTTGAAACGAAAGGAACGAAAACGATTATTAGCCCTGTTTTTACCTTTAGATTTTTTATCCTGTGGTAAAAAAGTTCCTTTCCCACCAGTAACAGTTGAAATAATGGAATCCAACTGAGAACCAAATAATTTGTTACCCTGGAAAGAAATGGAAAGTAAAGTTGATTTAGAAGCCATATCAGCATTCCAAGTTTTAAGCCATAAAGCTCTTCTAGCTAAAATAGCTAGAGACATAAACCTGACATCAACTCTGATAATATCAAAAATGGCATCACAGATAAAAATATTAGCATGCTGAAGAAGAATAATAATATCATGAGAATCACGATGTGTTACTTGTTGCGCTAAAGTTTCCAACCAAAAAGTTGAAGCTGCAGCAACATCAGCCAAAGATATAGCAGGTCTAAGAAGATTACCTGAACACAGATAAGCTTTTCTTAGAAAGGACTCAATTTTCCTATCTAGAGGATCCTTAAACGAAGTACCATCTGACGTAGGAATAGTAGTACGTTTAGCAAGGGTAGAAATAGCCCCATCAACTTTAGGGATCTTGTCCCAAAATTCTAATCTGTCAGACGGCACAGGATATAATTGCTTAAAACGTTTAGAAGGAGTAAATGAATTACCCAAATTATCCCATTCTTTGGAAATTACTGCAGAAATAGCATTAGGAACAGGAAAAACTTCTGGAATAACCACAGGAGCTTTAAATACCTTATCTAAACGTTTAGAATTAGTATCAAGAGGACCAGAATCCTCTATTTCTAAAGCAATTAGAACTTCTTTAAGTAAAGAACGAATAAATTCCATTTTAAATAAATATGAAGATTTATCAGCATCAACCTCAGAGACAGAATCCTCTGAACCAGAGGAGTCATCAGAATCAGAATGATGATGTTCATTTAAAAATTCATCTGTAGGGAGAGAAGTTTTAAAAGATTTTTTACGTTTACTAGAAGGAGAAATAACAGACATAGCCTTCTTTATGGATTCAGAAACAAAATCTCTTATATTATCAGGAACATTCTGCACCTTAGATGTTGAGGGAACTGCAACAGGCAATGGTACTTTACTAAAGGAAATATTATCTGCTTTAACAAGTTTGTCATGACAATCAATACAAACAACAGCTGGAGAAATAGCTACCAAAAGTTTACTGCAGATACACTTAGCTTTGGTAGATTCAGCACTTGACAGCGATTTTCCTGTAGTATCTTCTGGCTCAGATGCAACGTGAGACATCTTGCAATATGTAAGAGAAAAAACAACATATAAAGCAAAATTGATCAAATTCCTTAAATGACAGTTTCAGGAATGGGAAAGAATGCCAAAGAACAAGCTTCTAGCAACCAGAAGCAATAAAAAAACGAGACTTAAATAATGTGGAGACAAAAGTGACGCCCATATTTTTTCGCGCCAAATAAGACGCCCACATTATTTGGCGCCTAAATGCTTTTTGGCGCCAAAAATGAAGCATTTTCAGCCCCCGCGAGCCTAACAGCCCACAGGGAAAAAGTCAAATTTTAAGGTAAGAAAAAATGATCAAATCAAAATGCATTATCCCAAATATGAAACTGACTGTCTGAAAATAAGGAAAGTTGAACATTCTGAGTCAAGGCAAATAAATGTTTGAATACATATATTTAGAACTTTATAAACAAAGTGCCCAACCATAGCTTGGAGTGTCACAGAAAATAAGACTTACTTACCCCAGGACACTCATCTACATATAGCAGATAGCCAAACCAGTACTGAAACGAGAATCAGCAGAGGTAATGGTATATATAAGAGTATATCGTCGATCTGAAAAGGGAGGTAAGAGATGAATCTCTACGACCGATAACAGAGAACCTATGAAATAGACCCCTTAGAAGGAGATCACTGCATTCAAATAGGCAATACTCTCCTCACATCCCTCTGACATTCACTGCACGCTGAGAGGAAAACCGGGCTCCAACTTGCTGCGGAGCGCATATCAACGTAGAATCTAGCACAAACTTACTTCACCACCTCCATCGGAGGCAAAGTTTGTAAAACTGAATTGTGGGTGTGGTGAGGGGTGTATTTGTAGGCATTTTGAGGTTTGGGAAACTTTGCCCCTCCTGGTAGGAATGTATATCCCATACGTCACTAGCTCATGGACTCTTGCTAATTACATGAAAGAAATCAAATTATATACAACGTTAAATCCAATAATTTTGTTGTGGTTAAACTAATTAGCATTTATCAAGTTTTAGTGTGAATTTTATATTTTTAAGCAGTAAACAGTGTTTCTCCTTTAAGTAGAAATGAAACTTTGAGCTTGCCTCACTATCCTTGAGAAAGACTGATAACACTGTGCATGTTTTGGTTTTCTTTAAAAAAAAAAAAGAAAGAAGTTTCTCTCTTGTGTTTGGCTTTGTTACAGAGAGAACAATTTGCACTGTACATTTAAAGCGGCAGTACTGGTGTTCTATGTTATAAAAAATGATAACTATAAATTGCTCACTACAAAGAAACAAGTATTTATATTATATTCTGTCATAGAATATAGCTTAAAAAATGATAATTTTATTTCTGTGGCTGTCAAACTGTATCTCACAGATATAACTCTTTGTTATTTAAAATAACCCCCACTGCGTTCAATAAATAAATGAGATATTATTTAATGAAGTGATTTCAGTGACACTTTAAAATATATAGTTATTTGGTTATTAACTAGTCTACCACTATTATTGCAATGACTTTGATTGCTGCTTAACAGTTAAGCCGTGGTCTATAAGGTGTCTAGAAATAAACACCCCTAAAACAAATGATGCACAGTTTATCTGATTCTACTGCATTTATATAACTAGCTAATTTATCTGTTCACAGTTTTGGTTTTATTTATATGGCTTACGTGTATTCTGTCTCTTGGTGTTGTAATGAGATTTATACAGCCTGTGATAAGAGGCAGTCCTCAAAGGTTTAAAAAATTAGCATATAAGCCTACCTATGTTTGGTTTAATCTAGGAAGGTTGGTTAAAATTAAAAGTCCTATCTGAATAATGAATTTTCATTTATCCTAGAATGTCCCTTTAACAGTGGCTACTGTGGTTATCTGATCTTTCCCAAATAAGCGCAATTTTATTTGTGCAATCTGCAACTTAAGTTTCTTGGGCATCTGCTGTGATTGCTTTCTTTGTGTGATATTAAAGTTTTGTACATAGTGGATGTTTTTAATTGTTTGTCATGTTCTGAGTGTGTTGCATTTCAGCGAATGTCAGAATATGTGTTGCATTCTAAGTTAATTGTGGTTGTTTGAAATTTGTGTCAGCAGCTAATGTTTCGTTTTGTGTAAGACAAGAACGATTGGTTTTCATTGTTTGTTATGTTTTTCTCTTTTGTGGACAGCATATGGAATTGTGAAGTGTATTTCATTTTGCTTGCTATTGAGAATTGTCTCTGCATGAGTGGAGTGCATGATTTATCGTTTAGTTTCTTGTTATCTTGTGTTTGCGTGTCACATGAGATGTTTTACGCAAACATGGGGGAAGTATTGATGAGTATTGATGAATATCGTTATGTAATGGAGGTGATTATTTTTAGGAGGTGAACCTAAAACGTTTTGAATCTCCTCGTACAATGTTATTGTGTTAATTTCAGATGCCTAAAATATTTTATTTTTCTATGTGGTTCTTAACATTATATTTGTATTTGCAGGATGAGAGTATGCTGTCTTCAGAGATTGAAACACACTAACTGAATTATTTTTGAGTTTCCATATTTAGGTAAAATCTGTACAGGCAAAATTCCATAAGTGCACTCTTCAAAAGATTAAAGATTGAAAGCAAGTAAACCTTTAAAGAAAAGATAAAGATGAAAGACCTTTTGTCAAGCTTGTTTTAACCATCATACTGCAGTAAAAAAAGTTACTGAACTATCTTTGGATCCATTCTTTGCTTTGCATGCTGGTACCAGCCCCAGAACTGGACTCTGGGTAATCCATGACTGTTTTCTCTGATGTGTGTCTTCAGGACATAAAGACTATCCTTCTCTGGACTGTGCCTTACCGCTCGATATGGAAGTCCTGTTATGCTGTTACAGGATCAACCAATTAAATTAGGGGAGTATTGTTTTAACTCCATTCCTTATATTGCTTGTTTTGTATTTTCTTGTATTTGTTTTATTTTTATTGATCATATTTGGTCTAAGAAATCATATGCTTCATTGGTATTAGTGCACATTGTAGTTTATGTGCTTAACATAGTAACTTTTTAGATAAAGGTAACTGTGAACTTTGCAGTATTGTACCCTATTGAATGGCCCACTGAGTATAAGAAAATATGTTCAAGGAAAATGCTGCAACATAGCATAATATTTTAGACCCTTCACCCTTTAGAACATAAGGAGGACACGTCTAAGCTAGAAGTTTATAGTAAATATACAGAGAAATGTTTCAGGGAATAGCATAATTATAGTTTATGAAAACAAAGGTATTTTTTTTTTCCTTTTTTTTAATTAGTATGGTATCTGCAAAGTGAATTTGGTCATTCCTGATGTTTGTCAAAGAGAGTAATTCTTACCATAAAGATGTGTTTACCTTTAAAAGAGCTTGTAGTTTTAAATGATGTTCTGTTTGTATGCTTTCCTCATATAGGAGTGTGAGAGAATTTAGGTTGGAGAATTATAAGCATTATAGATAGCAGCCATCCAGAATAAAGCAACACAAGGTTCTTTTATTTTTTAGAAGTTCAAAGTGATATTGTAAAGAAATTCATTTATTTTCATTGACTGTTTTCTTTTTTCCATTCTTACTACAGGGCAGGCCTTAGCATAAGTTTTAGCATAAACATTCAGGCCCTTGAGGAAGTCTGACAGGTTTTCACTTGCATAGTATTCATGAAGTATCATTTAAAAGTGTATAGAGAAGTTGTAAATTATTCTCTGAGAAATGTCAATGTATTTAGGTTGTATTATATATCAACAATGTTTTGTTTGATTTTAAATGACATAGGATGAAAGTGACGTTTTATTTGGACTTAATTGTGATTGTATTGCGGTGTGTACTCATCCTGTACTGTTTCTGTTTGCTTCCTAGACTCCCTGTGACTCGAGTGTCTGCTTGCCATGGGTATCCACTGGTTGCCTTGTCTACCCCATGAACAAACCATCAGATTTCCAGTATCTCCCTGCGGAAGAACCGTGGATAAGCACCCCTACTGCAAATGAACTGTTGGAGAACTGTATTATAGCAAAGTGTCAAGGTGCAGCGCTCTCAAATGGACAAAGACTGTTCTTAAAGTATTCAGAGGCCACCTAGAGACAGTTGTGATGTTGCTATGTCATGCTTTACTGTGGAAAAGGAACTGTTGGACATATTGGGGGGGTGCTAGCAATGCAGGTGGAGAGATAGAAGTTGCAGCGTTGTTTGGGGGTAGATGGGGGGCTGGTTGGGTCTCTGTGCTGGTAGACCGGTAGTTTTGGGAGGGCTGGAGGATAGATGGAAGGTATTGGAGGGACTGTACCTATATGCAGTGACAATTAGCCTATAAAAGTATATCACGACATGCGAATATTTTTCTCTTTAGTATTCTTATAGAGTTCTGTTACCATAATAGAAGGCTTTACTAATTTTCTATGCCTGTCTATTTTTATGTTATTTTGTTAGAATAAAAGGATGGTATGTTAGGGGTAATATGAACCTGATGGCAGCCATCTTGTTCTTCGCAGCCATCTTGTTCCTCGCAGCCATTTTGTAATGAATAGACTTTATTATACTGGGGTATTATGCAGTGAGAATTATATGCATGTTATGAGTTTATTTAGCTATTCGGCCTTGCCAATGTACCCTGGCCTAATGCCTAGAAGTAAGATAGAATAAGATAATGTAAACAAGAGGCTTTAGACACTCGGTTGTCTCCGCAGATGGTAGTTTGTTATGAATCTGTAAATATTGTTATGAGAAACTTATGTTCCAGTTTTTCCTTGTAAATTGCTCTGTATAACTGTGTAAGATGACGCGGTCCTAACGTGTCATCCCCTTAACCCTGTATGTCACTATAAGAAAGGCTTGCACTGTACAATAAACAGAATTGGCTTTCGATCATAATGCTGCGTGGTCTGAGTCATTCTAAGGGGCCCTTATCAGATAATCTACATATGCCTCAGGTGGTACACTAGGCCCCAGGCTTTGGCCTGCGCTGACACCCCCCCCGTGGGATTATACACCTTACAATGGGTGATCGCAATATCAAGCAGGAGGTGCTCCATATAAACAGATTGGGATGATATGCAGCTTTAGTTCAACTGGCACAAAATGCATCAATGCAAATAAGCAGTTTCAAAGGGACATTACACACAAAATTAAATCCCCCAGAAAAACATATAAAACAATATGTTGTTGTTGCTAGTTATCATTAAGTTTACCTCTGATGCCTGATGAAACGGCTTGAAGGCAGAGAAACGTGTTGTATTTTAAGGGAGGTTTGAATACCATTGTTACATTTTATATGATGTTGTTTTATTAAAGTATTTTATTTATTGAAGTCAGAGCTCATGCTCCCTGTTTGTTGAAGAGCGGACCTATCTGACGGAGGGTTCCAGATCCCTGGATCAGTGAGCTGGGTCATTGTAAATACTCAGCCTGCTACATAATACTTGTGAGTTCCCTCTCTGTAGGATTTCATTGATTCATAAAAATGTACTGATACACACAAGGAGGCACCGTCTTGCTTTATTTTACTTTCATATAAACAGATTGGGATGCCATGCAGCTTTAGATCAACTGACACAAAATGTAGAAATGTAAATAGGCAGTTTCAAGCAGTGTTAATTTTGTCGGCAAATTTCCATTTAGTCTTAGTCGTATTTTAGTCATCTGAATTGTTTTAGTTTTAGTCGTATTTTAGTCGACAATCTCCAGTAGATTTTAGTCGACTAAAATCTAAGGGGTTTAGTTAAAGTGTAATGCATTATTTTAGCATTTCTCTATCATTTGCAAACTGAGTATATACTCCAGGAGTAAACATAACACATGTTATTATTTATGGTATTAAGGTTTAGACATGCAATACAGACACAGATTTAGCCGTGGTGATATATAACGTCTTTATCAAACTTAGAATTAAATAAAACCAAGTTTTATAAACAAACAGAAGAGCAACTTTAAAATATAAAAAAACAAAACTGTAAACTGTATTGCACATATTACCCAATATAAAAACTTTAACAGTTCTATGTTAATAATTTAAACAAGTATCAAGTAACTCAACACAACAAAAAGTTTCTGCACCTAGCACAGGCACAGCATAACTTAAACCCATACTCGTGGTTTATGCTTATTTACTGTATATAGGAAGAATCAATCGTTCACAGATTCTAAACATTTTAGGCAACGATATTAGCACTGCTCTAGAACTTCCAAACTCATTATATACTCCTGGAGTAAAGGTTTTTAACCTGTTTTTTTATGCTATTATGGTTTGAATATGCAATACAGATTTAACTGATTTAACTGATTTAACTGTTGTGGTATATAACGTCTTTATCTTAAAATTTAATAAAATTAAGTTTTATAAATTTTACAAAAGAGCAGTAATTGGATATGGATTGATTATAATACCTTGCATGAAATATTTTTGTCAGCAAATTTTGATTTAGTTTTAGTCATAGTTTTTTGACTAAAATGACATTTTGATTTAGTTTTAGTCATAGTCTTTTGACTAAAATGACATTTTAGTTTTAGTCATATTTTAGTTTTATACTCATTTTAGTCTAGTTTTAGTCGACGAAATTAACACTGGTTTCAAGGGGGCATTAAACACACACAGAAAATCCTCCTTAAAAAGGTATTGCAGTACTTTATTTATTTTGCCAGTTATCATGTAAGTTACCTCTGAAACTTTTCTTTTTTTCCACTGCCCCCAGAAAGGCTGAGGTGAGTCCTGTAAACAGTAAAATACCAAATGGGAAACATGCTACACAGTGATTATTTGCTTAGTGCAGTACCCCATTTAGAATTATGCCTAAGTGACCACTTTGATACAATAAGTATAGTAAATAGGCTTTAATAAATGATGTCTCTGAGACAGTTAAGCAATGCCAATTCTGCTAAATTTACAGTTTAAATAGCTATAAAACACTTGTTATTTATTCAGATATTTAACAAATTAGTGCTTAGATGAGGGCTAAGCTATAGAGCATGTCATTATGGTACTATTGCTTAGGGTTTAACCATATACTTATAGGGGCAGTAAGTAAAAACTAAACTTTAATAATTCAGATGCATCCAATTTATTTACTTCTATTATTTAATTGCTTATTCTTTGGTATCCTTTGTTGAAAAGCATATCTAGGTAGGCTAAGGAGCAGCAACGCACTACTGGGAGCTAGCTGAAACCATGCATACTTCTCAATGTATCCTTCCTGGTAAAATATTTCATAAATAAATAAATAAATATGGTGAGCCAATGACAAGAGGAATATGTTTATAGCCAATAATCACCAAGTAGCTCCTAGTAGTACATTGCTGCTCCTGAGCCTATCTATGTATGCTTTTCAACAAAGAATACCAAGAGAATTAAGTAAATTTGTTAACAGAAATTTGACTATGTTTTTAACCATTTTGAGGGCATTTTACTTTTACAATAGACTGCTCTTTTAAAGGGACATAATACCCATATGCTAAATCACTTGAAACTGATGCAGTATAACTCTAAAAAGCTGACAGGAAAATATCACCTGAGCATCTCTATGTAAAAAAGGAAGATATTTTACCTAATAATTTCCTCAGCTCAGCAGAGTAAGTGCTGTGTAAAAAGTTATGCTTCAGCTGCTGCCCAGCTGCAGATAAAAACAAAAAGAAATGAGCTGCAGCCAATCAGCATCAACAGTACTGAGGTCATGAACTATTTTACTGTGATCTTATAAAATTTCACATAACTCTCATGAGATTTCATAGTAAACTCCCTTAAACTGAATAGGGAAATAACATGAGTATGCATGAGGCTCACTCCCTTGCCTGTCCTGGGACAGGCATACTGATTTGCTGCTTAAAGTCCTTTACAATGGGGTGTGAATACTTAGGACATTTTGAGGTAAAATATCTTTCTTTTTTTACATAGAGATGTTTAGGTGATATTTTCTACTCCGCTTTTTACAGCTATGCTGCATCACTTTTAAGTGTTTCATCATTTGGGTATTATGGCCCTTTAATGTTCCATTTCAATGATTCTCAACACTAGAACATTCAATGGAACTATTCAAAACTCTACATCTATTGTATATATTTCAGTTATCATGGAGCCATCCACTAAAAGGGACAGTACAGTTATAATTAGACATTCATGATTCAGACAGAGCATACCATTTTAAACAACTTTCCAATTTACTTCTATAATTTAATTTGCTTCCTTCTCTTGTTATCCTTTGCTGAAAGGATTTATCTAGGTAAGCTCAGGAGCGGCAAAGAACCTATTGTTATTCGCTCACCCATGTGTTCCGTTAGAAACCAGTAGTACATTGCTGCTCCTTCAACAAATACCAAGAGAATGAAGCAAATCTGATAAAAGAAGTAAACTGGAAAGCTGATTAAAATTGTACGTTCTACCTAAACCATGAAAGAAAATGTTTGGATTTCATGTCCCTTTAATTTTCTTTAATTGGGACCCATCAATTTCTAGTTCTGACAGTGAAACAAAGATAAAAATATGGAATGACTTAGCAGTAGGTGTAACCTTATGTCTACTTTATCTAAACAGGACTTCTGGCAGTGCAAGCATTTTAGAAAATGCAATGTGTGCATTACATTCTAGTGCCATATGGTTTGTGAAAAAGAAAGATCCCGGCCAGGATGTTAAACACATTTACTCTGGGGGGAGCTACAAGACTGCTGACAACACAAATGTGCCATCATTTCCTTACAGCTGACAAACTACAACAAATACATCACAACCTTCACTATTGCTGCTGCCTGGAAGTCACAAGGAATTTGTTTTCACCTTATTAAACAGAATTTGCAATTCATTTTTTAAGGTTCATTTGAATAACCAGAAGCAAATTACTGCTCAGGGCTGAGATCTAAAAATATTGAACATGAGCACATTAAAAAAAATAAATGTATGTAGCCTTAATGAAGGAGTGAATTAGAGAATGACATTCCTGGAAATGGTTTGCATTGCAAAATGCTGTCACTTAAAGAGACTTTGCAACCATTTTAGTTGACATCAAGAGACCAGCATGTTACATAACTACATTTATAAAATAAATGATCTCTGCTTTATATAGAATCCTGTAGTAATTGGTATGGGGCGTTTCAAAACCTTTCAAATGTTATCTATGTAATTTCAGCAACTTTACATTGTCACTGACACCAATGTCACTTACATGGCTTTTAATTCAGTGAACTTTACTAAAATGGAGCATGTGATATTTCAGTGCGGATCAGGTCCGCAAGACCTCGCTGAATGCGGCGAGCAATACGCTCTCCGTATTCAGCATTGAACCAGCAGCTCACAAGAGCTGCTGGTGCAACGCCGCCCCCTGCAGACTCGCGGCCAATGGGCCGCCAGCAGGGAAGTGTCAATCAACCCGATCGTACTTGGTCGGGTTGATTTCCGGCGATTCCTGTCCACCTGCTCAGAGCAGGGGGACAGGGTTATGGAGCAGCCAGAAACTGCTGTTTCTGGCGAGTCTGAAGAATCGCCAGAAACACGGGCCGTCAAGCTCCATTCGGAGCTTGATTGATAGGCCCCAGAGCATACAATTTTAAACAACTTTCTATTTTTTTATTTTCAAATTGTCTGTTTTCTTGGCATCATTTGTTGAATAGTAGGGAGGTAAGTTCAGGAGTGTGCACGTGTCTGCAGTACTATGTAGCAGCAGTTTTATAAGAATGTTCTACATTAGCAAGAACACTAGATGGCAGCACCTTTCCTGTCATGTAGTTCTCTACTGTAGATATGTGCATGCAACCTGTCTAGATCTCTTTACACCATGAGTACGAAGCAAATTTGATAATAGAAGTAAATTGGAAACTTATTTAAAATTGTATGCTCTATCTGAAACATGAAAGAAGAAAATAGTTTTTTTTTTTGTCCCTTTAAGTTATTTTATGGGGCTATTTAAAGGTACATAAAAGTGAAAAAAATAAAATGCTCTAATGTAGACATCCTCAAACTTGACCCTCCAGAGGTTTTGGAACTACATTTCCCATGATGCTCCTATAAGCAAATTTTCTTCGTTCTCTTGATATCTTTATTTGAAAAAGAAGGCATCTAAGCTAAGGAGCCAGACAATTTTTGGTTCAGAACCATGGACAGAACTTGTTTATTGGTACTGTCCAATCAGCAAGGACAACCCAGGTTGTTCACAAAAAATGGTCCGGCATCTAAACTTACATTCTTGCTTTTCAAATAAAGATACCAAGAGAATGAAGAACATTTGATAATAGGAGTACATTAGAAAGTTGCTTAAAATTGCATGGCCTAAAAAAAATTGCATACTCTATCTTAATCATGAAAGAAAAAATTTGGGTTCAGTGTTCCTTTAAATAAAAAAATAAAAACTTTCCAATCCCCATCCAGTATCAAAAATGTAAACAGTGTTTTTATATTTACACTTTCTGAGACACCAGCTCCTACTGAGCATGTGCAATAATTCACAGAATATCCGTATATGCAATTCTTACAAAACAAGAAAGCAAGTGTACTGGTAGCAGCTATCATCTGTTACTACCTAAATATAACTATCTATTTTTGTAACCCCCTTTTCCCTTCTTTACTGCTCTCTTTACTCTGTATAACACACTGGAGAAAACATCCTGCAAATTCAGGCAGCTGCCACAGTTGACCTTTTGGGGTGCTTATAAATGAATGAGGTTCATTCCCCATGCTCCCCCCCACACCTAGAACAGCCAATGGGCATATATTCACAACTCTGAATGAGCAAAAGTCATGTATTTTTATAAAGTGTTTATAGAATGTACCCATATACCTCCAGAGTTATTTAATAGCTATTTTCATTTTCATCTGTTGTAGGATTCTGCTTGGATAGAGTAGAGTTCATGCCCAAGGAGGGGTTCACTGGAGTAAGAGACTGTGCTGTTCCCATATAATTATTATAAAACCAGTTTAAAGATAGGGCCAATGAATCAGTGGAGGGTAAAATGCAATTTACAAGTCCTATCATCAATATTCCCTCTTATGAGAATGATTAATTAATTAGGGCTTTGTATTTGTTTGTGGTATAGGCACCACTAGTGCCAGCAAAAGCTTGGGTCATGCATTTTAGTGAAAGGGACATTCTATTTAAAAAAAGATATATAATCCTTTTTTACCCATTCCCCAGTTTCACATAACCAACACAGTTGTATAAATACACTTTTTTGACCTCTGTGATTATCTTGTATCTAAGCATCTGCAGACTGCCCCCTTGTATCCGTAATTTTGACAGTCTTGAATTTTAGCCAATCGGCACCGACTCATAAACAGCACAGCTGTTATCTAAATGGCACACATGAACTAGCAGTGTCTGTGAAAAACTGTCAAAATGCACTGAGATAAGAGGCAGCCTTCAATGGCTTAGGAATCAGTTTGATTCTACCTAGGTTTAGCTTTCAACAAAGAATACCAAGAGAACAAAGCAAATTTGATTAAAAAAAGTAAATAGGAAAGTCGTTTAAAATTGCATGTCCTATCTGATTCATGAAAGTTTAATTTGGTCTTGACTGTCCCTTTAATTTAGGGAAAATTAACAATCTTTATTACAATCTGTTGAGGCAATAAACTAATAAAGGAACATGTCCTTAAAAATGTGGCGCAATTGAGATACTACTTTTAAGGATGTACTATGAATAGAGCTACCTGGTTCCTGCATGCAGATAGGTGTGTTCATCCATAGGGAACGCTCACCATTAGACCTTATCTAAGTGGAAGGATGAGCTTGCTATTAACTAAGTATTAAAGGGACGGTAAACTGATGAGCACATCTACACTAGCATAGTTACTACTACTCACTATGCTATTTTGAGGGGTTTCTCTGTACGTGCAGCTCTCTTAGTCTAACCTATTATGAAAGTCAATTGTTAAAACTCTCCATCTTAATACTAAGTGCCTCCATCTTGGTACGGACTTATTTTTGCAACCTGTGACAGAAGCAGTGCACTTTCACAGGTCTTTGACGACCGGCTTTTTGACAGCTGTACATTGCTCACACGATAGAGAGCAGGAGAGATACATTTTTCAGTTTTTACACACTTTAAAAGTTACATAAATATAAAAAAGGCCTCAGGAAAATTATAGAGAAATGTATTCACTACAAAAAATGTACAGCTCCTGCTCTGTATTGTGCATGCTAAGCTGAAGAGCATGATATGGCTTGTCAAGAAGAAAATATCCCTGATCTGTGTATTTGCACCACTTCTGTCACAAGCATAGGCAACCCTAGTGTTAGGCCAAATAGGCACCAACTGTCTAAGGCCTCACTTAAGATGGGACCTAACGCAGGGCCATAAGAAAAAAATATGTGCTGGTCTTTTTCATGGTCCCTGGGACAGTTAGTTTTTGGTATTATAGCAGCACCACCCACCAGCCTCCTCCTGGCAAAGCCAGATATTCTAAACCACACAAATTAGCAGTAGATTTTTTTTTCTGACAAATTTTTTTCTCTAATCTTCCCGGCCCCCTGTATCATGTGAGAGACAACAGACAATCGCAGACTAATATACGTATACCCTGTGAGCTTGTGCACATGCTCAGTAGAATCTTGTTCTCCAGAAAGTGGAATCTGTTGGCACTCTACAAATAACCTATAATAATAAAAAAAAGTGTGAATATAAAAAGACTGATAATGGAAGTAAACTGGAAAGCGTCTTAAAAATGAGTTCTATCTAAATCATAAAAGTTTATTTTGACTTGAGTGTTCCTTTAAATGTTCATAAAGCCTGCACAGATGTAACACTAATAAATGAATGCAATACATGTGCCATTATAACTCACTATTATGGTTTCCTGTTGAAGAACACTATAAACTACAACGTTGAAGCCATTGTCCTCTACTGACCCCTAATGGAACATTTTTTCTATGCAATATTACAGATAGTGGTTTATTTGTGTTCTGAGATGGCTACTCTTATATCTGTGGCTATCGACACCTTTACAATGTAAAGAGAGGAACATTAAAAGGACATTATACTGTAAATTGTTCTCTGCTTTATTGTGCTCCTACAATTGTTTATAAATAGATCCTTAACCTTTGTCATTTAAAATAACAGCTTTTGCCTGTTAAATCCACCAGCTATAGTGAAAACTACAGAAACTACAGAAAACGTATGTAACCAAGAGGCAGCAAGCAGTAATCAAGTTCACAGTAGGGGTGGAAAATATAAGTAGAACACATTTTAATTTTCAATTGCTCTCTCTAAGTATTGGCCATTGTGTTTAAATGGAGAGTTAAGATAAGGGGGAGGAGAATGAGAATGAGAGCGAGCGAGAGCTTCAGGAAAGTTCTTCTCTGTGAAAGGCACATGTTGAACAAAAAGAAGCTGCTTCTTGGGTGGTAACTAGCCATAGAACAAGCAATTATGCTATTGTTCGTTCCCAGGTTGAGCGCTTCTCTCTTTTTATTTATGCAAATTATGACACTTAGGTCCCCCTAAGTGTGATGCGGAAATCTAGACGTGGACCCGTTGCTCAGTGTGTGTGCCTAGTGGGATATGGCTGCACCTCACTGACTAGGCCCACGATAGGCCGAAATGTACGTCTGGGGTTTTGCTGTTTCTCTCGTTCAGAGAGGGATTGCCTAGTATTTCGGGGCAGGACTGTACTGTGAAGTCAGGATCAGACTGATATGCTTCAGGAAAGTTACGAGGTGGAGGGAGGAGCGGTCAGCGCCTAGGACTATATACCTGCTACACTATGAAGACGACCCCCTAATAGGTCTAGTGAGATATACAATTGTGGGTAAATAGGAGCGCCAAAGGCTAAGGTATAATGCAGGTACCAGTACTCTATCAAAAATAAATGGTAGCTGGGATATTTAAAACAATGTATTACAATATTGTCATAAAGATTCAAATTAAAAGTACAACATCTATTAAAAATACAATAAAAGGTTGTATAAAACCGATGTGAATTAGGACGATGGACCCTGTTACAACAACGGCTCAAATTGATAATCTCAACTCAATATAGTAACAGTGAGAGATGGCTATACCATCCAATCTGGGATTAATAGCAGAGATCTTTAAGTAGATATCGATGTGGTGTTTTGCCACATATATCAGATGATTATATGGGATAGAATATCACAATAAGAATAGAAAAATAAAAGTTACATAAGAAGTATAAGTATGTGACCAAATGAATAACAAATCTTTACCAGACAAATATAGAACCATAAAATAAAAACTTGGTGAATCCAATGTGTAACTCCTAAAGTGACAAGTAAATCTTGCGACGTGACAGAACGCAAAATGTGGATGTGTATAACATACGTGTGAAAAAACAGAAAGATCAAAACCAGTTTGTCCAGAAAAAAAAAAAGTGTAAAAAATGTGTTATAAAAAAGAAAAATCATGTAACAAATGCTAATTAATTTGTGCCAATAACAGATTCATATGCAAACAAATGTATCACAAGATGAATGAAATTATACAATATATAAACTGTATAGGGCTCAAATAGCCCTCTAAAGTTCCTATAGTATAGGTCCTAAACTTCCCAGTGAAAAATGTAGAATTATAAAACTATAACATGGTGTAACAAAGTAGCAAGTACGCTGGATATTTAGACCACCAACGTAGTACTGATGCTTATCACAACTGAGCTTTTAGATTAATACTGGTATCCAGTCACAGTACTATATTTACTTTTTTCACGCTGACCGTTTTCACAGCCTTAGAGCTGCACTTAGGCTGACAGGACTCTGCACTAGCCAAACTAATAATTTAAAGGACCGACCTTGTAATATTGTTATCAAGCCAACTAAGTCACACAGCGACTCAAATATTTACAATTACTTTATATTTCTAGTTATATTTATAAGCCCTACTTTTGGGAAGATTATATAATTGAGTGAACCGCACTAGAAATACAAATATCTTGCGCAGAAGTATAAACGCTGTGTTTAAACTGGTCAAATCAATACATCACTTCCAGGTTTTTCTATTGCACATCCTGCAGTATTACTTATATCACCCCAGCTATAATCCAAAAGGACACTTGCAACCTAATATAACACACATGACCTTACAAGTAGCAACTAGCTACTATACAGTACATAATCACTGCTACAAATATTAATAACTCTTTGTGTTCCACCAACATTACCTAAGAGTATAATTTATTTTTTACAAGCAGTAGATTTATATCTGCTATTTGTATACTATTACTAACAAGTGAAGACAATACAATATTTTTGTACATAGATTCATTAGCAGCTTAAAGGCATAACATTAAAAAATATAAAAGGGTACCATCTTATATTTATCCCTACTTGTGATCAATTGCTCTATATAATCTTATTACTTATTAATGTGGATAATATCCAACTCCTTTAAGAAGTCACATTGCAATTTTTGAGCTCTAGCACAGTTTATCTCAACATAGATTTCAATATACACTTGTATATATGATTTAAAATACTATTTAGAGCCTCACATGCCCAATTTTAGGCCTCTGTGAGTTATCTTAGCTCTTTAGTGGATTTTTCTTTGGAATCTATTGCTTCAAGCTGCACATAGATTTGCTTTAATTTCTTTGTATTAATAGTACATGCTGAATATTTACAGAACACAGGGAGTGTGTTTTTAATTATTTAGGGCAGCATAATCATCTATAGAAAGCTGTCTTTTTTTAACTAATATTAATAAAGGTTAAATTTTAATATTCTACATTTTTTGCTTTTCAAGGCACAGTAATCATGATTCAATAACCTATAATGAGACTGAATCAGTGTATATAAGCATTTCTTTTGTTATGACTTACTAGCCCCTCTAGCAAGTAAAGTCATAAGTTGTACTTAATTGTATTATTTATGCTTACGCACTGCTCCTTAAGTGTTTACAAATGAATGTTGACTAATGATATACTTTATCAGACAAAACACCTAAGGAGTAATTCTACAACCCCATTATAATATTAGGTTCCAATCTCTCCTTCTTATCACATAGTGTAACAAATCTTATTAACAAAAGAAATATGATATAGCGATAAGTAACATGGATCACGTGATAAATAACAGTCTTAAAACGGATCAGTCACGATCTGATTCTCATAAAATGGACTTTTTTGGAAATTTCATAGGATTAAAGAGCCACTGAATAAAACGATCCTAGGAGGTTGTCCTGATCCAGTGTCCTAGTCTGTCAACAACATGGACCTGAAATCAAAGGAAAAAACTCAACAAAAAGGGTCTATGGAGTGTAGCTTATCGGTTAATAAACTTACCCCAAAAGCCAAAAGATCCTGGTAGTGTATGAAGCCTCACAAATCTTTCTAGGTAGTCTACACGTTTCAGCCCAACGGAAGGGCCTTTTTCAATACAACCTTTTATTGTATTTTTAATAGATGTTGTACTTTTAATTTGCTTCAGGAAAGTTCTTCTCTGTGAAAGGCACATGTTGAGCAAAAAGAGGCTGCTTCTTGGGTGGTAACTAGCCATAGAACAAGCTATTATGCTATTGTTCGTTCCCAGGTTGAGCGCTTCTCTCTTTTTATTTATAAAATAACAGCTAAAACCGCTGAGAAATTAAATCCAAAATAATTGTTTTCTTTAAAAAATGTCAAAAAAACTAAAATCAAAGGCATTATAATCAAACAGACAGCTGCCTGAAGAACCTTTCTACCAAAAAAAGGCTGCTTCCGAAGAAGCAAACACATCAAAATGGTAAAATTTAGTAAAAGTATGCAAAGACCACCAAGTTGATGCTTTTCAAATTTGATCAACTGAAGCTTCATTCTTAAAAGCCTAAGAAGTGGCAACTGATCTAGTAGAATGAGCTGTAATTCTGAGGTGGAGACTGCCCATCCTCCAAAAAAGCTTTGTGAATCAAAAGTTTCAACCAAGATGCCAAAGAAATGGCAGAGGCTTTCTGACCTTTCCTGGAGCGAGAAAAAATAACAAATAGACTGGAAGTCTTTCTGAAATTTTTAATAGCCTCAACGTAATATTTCAAAGCTCTTACAACATCCAACAAATGTAAAGATCTTTCAAGAGTATTCTTGGGACTAGGACACAAGGAACAACAATTTCCCTACTTATGTTATTAGAATTCACAATCTTAGGAAGAAATTTAAACGAAGTCCGCAAAACAGCTTTATCCCGATGGAAAATCAGAAAAGGAGACTCAAGAGAGAGGAGACTCAAAACAGAGAGCAGACAATTCAGAAACTCTTCTAGCTGAATAGATAGCCAAAAGAAAACACTTTCCAAGAAAGTAGTTTAATATCCAAAGAATGCATAGGCTCAAAAGCAGAAGCCTGCAAAGTCTTCAAAACCAAATTAAGACTCCAAGGAGGAGAGATTGATTTAGCAACAGGCTTGATAAGAACCAAAGCCTGAACAAAACAGTGAATATCAGGAAGTTTATCAATCTTTCTATGAAATAAAACAGAAAGAGCAGAGATTTGTCCCTTAAAGGTACTTGCAGACAAACCTTTATCCAAACCATCCTGAAGAAACAAATTCTCTTGGCATTCTTTTAGAATTCCTAGAATTTTACAGAGAAAAACACCATGAAATATAGGTTTTCCAAACCCGATAATAAATCTTCCTTGAAACAGACTTACGAGCCTGTAACATAGTATTAATAGTGATGAACGGCGGACTCTAACTTCGCGAACTGGGCGAACCACCATTGACTTCAATAGGCTGGCGAACTTTAAAACCCCCAAGGACTCTTTCTGGCCACAATAGTGATGGAAAAGTTGTTTCAAGGGGACTAACACCTGGACTGTGGCATGCCGGAGGGGGATCCATGGCAAAACTACCACGGAAAATTACATAGTTGATGCAGTCTGGTTTTAACCCATAAAGGGCCTAAATCACCTAACATTCCTAAATTGTTTGGAATAACTTGCTTTAAAACATCAGGTATGATGTTGTATCGATCAGGTATTGTAAGGGTTACGCCCGCTTCACAGTTGCAGACCAAACTCCCTGTGTAACGCACTGCAAACAATCGCAAACAGTCCATTTGCACAACCACGAGATAGATTTGATAGATACATAGATTAAATAGAACAATCGATGCAATATATATATGATAGATACAAATTACATAGATCAATCGATGCAATATACATTTGATAGATCCGAATTACATAGATCAATAGATGCAATATACATTTGATAGATACGAATTACATAGATCAATAGATGCAATATAAATTTGATAGATACGATTGATAGTTAGATAGATTCGATAGATAGATTTGATAGATATATAATTTCCCTGACAGAGTATAACAATAAAACATGCGGTCTGGGACACGTGGTGTGTTAAGTAGTACTATTCTTAGCAGTTTACTACCTGTTACTCCCCCTATCGGGGGAGGTCTATATAGCCTGCATTTTTGGAACAGGGAGATGGAAGAAGATGCTTGGTCTGTCCTCCTACTTCAAATTTGGCCGAAACACAAGTGGCTGTCACAAAACAGTCCGGCCACGAGATAGATTTAATACATAGATATACATAGATTGATAGTTAGATAGAATCGATAGAAGATAAATGGATAGATTTGATAGATATATAATTACCCTGACAAAGTATAATAATAAAACATGCGGTCTGGGACCCATGGTAACTAGGTTGTGTTAAGTAGTACTATTCTTAGGGGGAGTAACAGGGATTAAACTGCTAAGAATACTACTACTTAACACAACCTAGTTACCATGGGTCCCAGTCCACGTTTTATTGTTATACTTTGTCAAGGTAATCAGGCAGGCCATATAGACCTCCCCCGATATCGGGAGTAACAGGGATCAAACTGCTAAGAATAGTACTACTTAACACAACCTAGTTAACATGGGTCCCAGACCGCATGTTTTATTATTATACTTTGTCAGGGTAATCAGGCAGGCCATCTAGACCTCCCCCGATAGGGGGAGTTACAGGGATTAAACTGCTAAGAATAGTACTACTTAACACAACCTAGTTACCATGGGTCCCAGACCGCATGTTTTATTATTATACTTTGTCAGGGTAATCAGGCAGGCCATATAGACCTCCCCCGATAGGGGGAGTTACAGGGATTAAACTGCTAAGAATAGTACTACTTAACACAACCTAGTTACCATGGGTCCCAGACCGCATGTTTTATTATTATACTTTGTCAGGGTAATCAGGCAGGCCATATAGACATCCCCCGATAGGGGGAGTAACAGGGATTAAATCGGGGGAGGTCTATATGGCCTGCCTGATTACCCTGACAAAGTATAACAATAAAACATGCGGTCTGGGACCCATGGTAACTAGGTTGTGTTAAGTAGTACTATTCTTAGCAGTTTGATCCCTGTTACTCCCCCTATCGGGGGAGGTCTATATGGCCTGCCTGATTACCCTGACAAAGTATAATAATAAAACATGCGGTCTGGGACCCATGGTAACTAGGTTGTGTTAAGTAGTACTATTCTTAGCAGTTTAATCCCTGTTACTCCCCCTATCGGGGGAGGTCTATATGGCCTGCCTGATTACCCTGACAAAGTATAATAATAAAACATGTGGTCTGGGACCCATGGTAACTAGGTTGTGCTAAGAATAGTACTACTTTGCAGTTTAATCCCTGTTACTCCTCCTATCGGGGGAGGTCTATATGGCCTGTCTGATTACCCTGATCGGGGGAGGTCTATATGGCCTGCCTGATTACCCTGACAAAGTATAATAATAAAACATGCGGTCTGGGACTCATGGTAACTAGGTAGTGTTAAGTAGTACTGTTCTTAGCAGTTTAATACCTGTTACTCCCCCTTTCTGGGGAGGTCTATATGGCCTGCATGATTACCTTGACAAAGTATAACAACAAAACATGTGGTCTGGGACCCATGGTAACTAGGTTGTGTTAAGTAGTAGTATTCTTAGCACTTTAATCCCTTTTACTCCCCCTATTGGGGGAGGCGGTCTATATGGCCTGCATGATATATAATTACCCTGACAAAGTATAACAATAAGACATGCGGTCTGGGACCCATGGTCAGGTTGTGTTAAGTAGTACTATTCTTAGCACTTTAATCCCTTTTACTCCCCCTATCGGGGGAGGTCTATATGGCCTGCATGATATACAATGACCCTTACAAAATATAACAATAAGGCATGCGGTCTGGGACCCATGGTCAGGTTGTGTTAAGTAGTACTATTCTTAGCACTTTAATTCCTTTAACTCCCCCTATCGGGGGAGGTCTATATGGCCTGCATGATATATAATGACCCTTACAAAATATAACAATAAGACATGCGGTCTGGGACCCATGGTCAAGTTGTGTTAAGTAGTACTATTCTTAGCACTTTAATTCCTTTAACTCCCCCTATCGGGGGAGGTCTATATGGCCTGCATGATATATAATGACCCTTACAAAATATAACAATAAGACATGCGGTCTGGGACCCATGGTCAAGTTGTGTTAAGTAGTACTATTCTTAGCACTTTAATTCCTTTAACTCCCCCTATCGGGGGAGGTCTATATGGCCTGCATGATATATAATGACCCTTACAAAATATAACAATAAGACATGCGGTCTGAGGCCCATGGTAAGGTTGTGTTAAGTAGTACTATTCTTAGCACTTTAATCCCTTTTACTCCCCCTATCTGTGCCACCAGATATGAGTGGTGTGTTAAGTAGTACTATTCTTAACAGTTTAATCACTGTTATGTGCCTTTTTTTGGTTTGGGTTTTGTAGCCACAGTGCAGCACCAGAGACCAGAAAAATTAGGCATGTAAAACTGCCTGAAAAATTAGGTGCTGTAGCAGCGGCCAGAAAAATTGATGTTTGTTTGACAGTTAGAAAGTGCCCTAAAACATTGCGGCTTGAACACTAGTTGTTGGTGGGTAAGTCACGCAAGTCATCCGCCATTCGAAGATAAAATACAGCAGCGTGTGTACCATTTATAGCCCAAGGCATCTCATCAGGCCTTTTTTTATTCTAACGTATCGCACAATGTCAGTCCCTTCAGGATCCATCCCTCATTCATTTTAATAAAGGTGAGATAATCAAGACTTTTTTACCTAGGCGACTTCTCTTCTCAGTGACAATACCTCCTGCTGCACTGAAGTTCCTTTCTGACAGGACACTTGAAGCGGGGCAGGCCAGAAGTTCAATTGCAAATTGGGATAGCTCAGGCCACAGGTCAAGCCTGCACACCCAGTAGTCAAGGGGTTCATCGCTCCTCAGTGTCAAGATCCGCAGTTAATGCTAGGTAGTCTGCTACCTGTCGGTTGAGTCTCTCTCTGAGGCTGGATCCCGAAGGGCTGTGACTATGCATAGGAGTTAAAAAGGTCCGCATGTCCTCCATCAACAATACGTCTGGAAAACGTCCTGTCCTTGCCGGCGTGGTCGTGGGAGGAGGAGGATTACTTTCATCTCTTCCCCTGTTAGATTCCCGTTGTGCTGTGACATCACCCTTATACGCTGTGTAAAGCATACTTTTTAATTTATTTTGGAACTGCTCCATCCTTTCCAACTTGCGTGAATTCGGTAACATTTCAGTAACTTTATGCTTATACCGGGGGTCTAGTAGTGTGGACACCCAGTACAGGTCATTCTCCTTCAGCTTTTTTATACGAAGGTCCCTCAACAGGCACGACAGCATGAAAGACCCCATTTGCACAAGGTTGGATGCCGAGCTAATCATGTCCCGTTCCTCGTCCTCACTGATCTCGCTGAAGGTATCTTCTTCCCCCAGCCACGTACAACACCACGGTTAACAGATAGGTGACAACAACGAGCATATAAGTCAAAAGAGAGAGAACAGCACTCCATGAGATAGAACAGAAGCTGGAATAACTTCCATGCATGTTAATTTTTATTGAATTCCTCAGGGTGCCAGTTCTTTTTGCACACTATGCCCCTTCACAGAGAAAAAATATCCTGAAGCATATCAGTCTGACCCTGCCCAATGACAGTCCAGCGCCAAAATACCAGGCAATTCTTCTCTGAACAAGGGAAGCTTTTATCTACTTTGATGGTGGGCTCCTACGGCACTTAAAAGAACAACAAATAAACACAATGGAGCTCTTAAGCTATGCCGTTGTAGAGTCACTCCATGGCCTGCTATGTAATCATTTCTCGCGGCTTGAGAGAAGCATGATGGAGGCTTGGGGAGGCGCTGTAGCTATAGAAGCACAAAGCTCTGAACCGACAACTTCAAGGGCCGCTCCTATTTTGAAGCCTGAGGTAGGATGGTCGGACCGGGCGACATACAGCACCGCTCAGCCTGAACTCGGACAAGATCTCACCACAATGCAGGAATCAGCCAACAACTTGGCTCCACAGCGAAAGGTCTCCGTAACAAGCAAGATTACACCTGATGGACTACAAGATCATGGAGGCGAGCTAGCGAAACCGGAGAAGGAAAGTAACCTTTTATTATGCAGGCACAGTATGAATGGGCTTCAAGCATGGGACTTACTTCACTTTGGCCTCTTACAGTTGGTATTATCGCTGCAAGATGGCTTGCCTGGGGGCACCCAGCATTACGGTCTTTCCTTACTATCAGCGCAAAAGGACATTAAATTAGGCATCGGCTGATGCCGACTTATCAAAGAAATCTTGTACTGCTGCCTCATTGAACTCTTTTATTGCAGTTTGTCCTACAAGACTTCATAGTTATAGTTCATTGATCTCTACAGCTGGCTCATGTTAAGTATTGGACATTACGTTATATTGTTATGCCTTAGCTGAATGTTTTCCTTTACAGTCTAGTTCATAGGCCTTTATACACACCATACCCTCTAATGTGTTTTATGCTAGTTAATTAGATCTAGAGGCTTGGTTTATATTTGTTAGCATATGTCGTCTCTCTGATATGTATGGGTGTCACTTGCACCTAGCATACCTATATTCTTCTAATTGAGTCATTTATCTATAAATTTTGGTCCCTGCTATCTATATAAGCTATAAAGGCTATGGGTCAATGTTTATATCTCACAGAAATGTTTTTTAACTCTATCTTGCTAACATGCTTTCAGGTGGTTTGTTTTTTTCTTTTTTTTTCACCAGCTGCCTTGAGCTCCCAATATTGTTCCTATTATTGCTGCTCATTCCCTTCTATCTTACATAGCTATATCTAGTTTTAAACCAGCGGCCTATATTGGTATATCTTTTTATTTTATACTAGTTACATGCTGAACTATGTATGGGAGGTACTTGAGGAATACTTAGATCAGTATAAGGCACACATATATATACCCAATTTTACAGTATATTGGGTTACAATATCCTACATGACAGCGGATAATATATTTGACATTATTGCTGCGTATTTATTTAATGTGAGAGTAGACATGTATAATCCATCTACTAACTCGCCATACGACATCTGCTACAAATGTATAGGTTTTATATGACAGTTGTTAGTTGTAAATGGCCCCCTCTGGGGATCGCCTCATTAGCCCTATATAGAATACACATTACGGTGCCAAAGAAGATCTAGCAAATCGTTCTTCACTTTCTTGTATATATATATTTATTTCCCTATCCAACCTATATAGCTAAGCGATGATAATGGTCAGAATAAAATTTGATCTGTTGTCCCCTACCATGCTAAATATTCCTGGGGGCTTGGATGTCTGCGGCCGGGATATCTGAGCCTCCTACTTATAGACATGACAGGCAACATATATGTAGATAAAAGACCACACGACTAGTTAGAAAAAATCAACGCTCCTCATTAGATCTATACATATGCCCTTAGAGATAGTTCCAGATTTTTGTGTAACATTAATGCTTATATATCACTATGTGCAGACCATCATTTAAGTATTTAACTCATTATTAACGCAGTCTGGCCCTGTAGTTTGCACTGTCTCCCTCTTTGAGGTATCAGAGCTGAAATCACTTATTAGCAACCCATATATACCCAGTCTCACATAGATGTGGTGCCTTGTTTTACTGAAGCATGTTTAATTAGAACTACAATATTGCTGCAACCCCTTGCCTTTTTAAGACGACATGGCTTTTTGATATGTCTAGTTTATTATGCTCAATTTACCACCTCCCCCCACACTTATTACACTTATTCTACCTCTAAAAAGTATATCTCCTAATCTAGGAGATCTAACTACACGACTTTTCTTGTCTATGTCGTATCCTGTTTATTCCTATTTTCTTATTTTACCATATTAGTTTTACCAGTTCTACTACATTATTAAATTCAACTATAAAGTTATGTTTTTATACATAGCATACCCGCACATTCAATAGTACTAAATTACTTTACCATATATCTTGTTAGATAGATATTCTACCACACCTACACCACACTATTTAACCAGTAACAACGTTCGCCGACGTTGCTTGAAATATATCTTGTTAATCTACCTAGGAGAATTGGTCGATGTTGCTTAAAATATATCTTGGTAATCTATTCTATCATATTATAGAAAAGAGGTTCCTGATTCTTTCATAGATTAGCCTATGATGTTGATCTTATATATTTGGATGGACGTAGTGTATGTGAAATGTTTCATTTATACATGTTCTGTACCACATTTTTATTGCATAAGCTGTATTGGTTTTTCGCACAACCTCAATAAAAATCTTTTTTAAAAAAAGTACTGTTACAAAAAATATGAGTGGTGCCACTAACTTGGCAAGTGGGCCTGGCACACACGCTGGCAGGCAGGCAACTTCAATTAGATTACAATAGTAGACTGATGTTTCACAGTCAAAAATGTTTTTTTTTATTAAATATTGACACTACTGTTATAACAAATATGAGTGGTGGCACTAGTTGGCAAGTGGGACTGGCACACACGCTGGCAGGCAGGCAACTGCAATTAGATTGCACTAGCTGATTGATGTTTCACAGTCAAAAAAGTTTTTTTAAAAAAAAATATTTACAATACTGTTATAACAAATATGATTGGTGGCACTAGTTGGCAAGTGGGCCTGGCACACACGCTGGCAGGCAGGAAACTTCAATTAGATTACAATAGTAGACTGATGTTTCACAGTCAAAAATGTTTTTTTTATTAAATATTGACACTACTGTTATAACAAATATGAGTGGTGGCACTAGTTGGCAAGTGGGACTGGCACACACGCTGGCAGGCAGGCAACTGCACTTAGATTGCACTAGCTGATTGATGTTTCACAGTCAAAGTTTTTTTAAAATATTTACAATATTGTTATAACAAATATGATTGGTGGCACTAGTTGGAAAGTGGGCCTGGCACACGCTGGCAGACAGGCAACTGCAATTAAATAACACTAGCAGACTGATGTAAAAGTTTTTTTTTTTTTAAAAGTTACACTAATGTTACAACAGATAGGAGTGGTGGCACTGAGGATGGAAGTAGGCACAGTATATGCTGGCAGCCTGACACACAGGCTGGCACTAGTGGCAGGCTGGCCTGGCAACTAAAATTAAATAACACTAGAAGACTGATGTAAAAGTTTTTTTTTAAAATATTTACACTAATGTTATACCAGATATGAGTGGTGGAAAACAGAGCTATTAATCACAGTATATGATGTGGGCCTGACACACAGGCCTGATGGAAAATGAAATTAGATTACACTAGCAAAATTATGTAAAAGTTTTTTTTTTTTTTAAATTTACACTAATGTTACACCAGATATCATTGGTGGCACTAATCACAGTATATGCTGTAAGCCTCACACACAGGCTGACAGGCAGGCAAATGCAAATAAAATTACAAAAAAAAAACCAACAAAAAAAATGACTGAAGTACTAGCCCTAAAAAGGGCTTTTGGGGGTGCTGTCCTTACAGCAGAGATTAGATGAGTCCTTCAGGACTGTAGTGGACACTAAATACACTAGCCTAGCTATCTATTTCCCTATAAAATCAGCAGCAGCACTAAACCTCCTCTCACTAAGAATGCAGGATCGTAATGAATCTAAAATGGCTGCTGCCCAGGAGCTGGGAGGGTCTGTGAGGGAGCGTCTGCTGCTGATTGGCTGAAATGTGTCTGCAGACTGAGATACGGGTCAAAGTTTCCTCAATGATGAAGAATAGGGGGCGGATCAAACATCGCATATGTTCGCCCGCCGCGGCGAACGCAAACAAGCTAAAATCGCAGGGAACTGTTCTCCGGCGAACAGTTCGCTACATCACTAAGTATTAATCGCTAATTCAGAGAAACCTCTATGATTAAGTACTAAGCGTTGAATTCCCATACCTTCAAATTAAGCGATTTGAGATCCTGATGGAAAAACAGCCCTTGAGACAGAAGGTATGGCCTTAAAGGAAGCGGCCAAGGTTTTCAACTGGACATCCGGACAAGATCCACATACCAAAACCTGTGAGGCCATGCTGGTGCTATCAGAAACACATGCGATTGTTCCAATATGATCTTGGAGATCACCCTTGGAAGAAGAACTAGAGGCGGAAAAATGTAAGCAGGTTGGTAAAACCAAGGAACTGCTAACGCATCCACCATCTCCGCCTGAGGATCCCTGGACCTGGAAAGGTACCTGGGAAGCTTCTTGTTTAGATAGGAAGCCATCAGATCTATTTCGGGGAGACCCCACATCTGTACAATCTGACAAAATACATCTTGATGGAGAGACCACTTCCCAATTGTCTACACCTGGGATATGTAGTGCAGGAATTAGACAGGAGTTGGATTCCACCCAAGAAAGTATCCAAGATACTTATTTCATCGCTAAAGGAGTGAGAGTCCCCCCCTTGATGATTGACATATGCCACAGTTGTGATATTGTCTGTCTGAAAATGAATGAATAATTCTCTCTTTAATGGCAGCCAAGCCTGAAGAGCCCTGAAAATAGCACAGTGTTCTAAAATATTGATCAGCAACCTCGCCTCTAGAGGATTCCAAACTCCTTGTGCTGTCAGAGACCCCCCCGACAGCTCCCCGACCTGTGAGACTTGCATCTGTTGAAATCAGTGTCCAGGCAGGAAGAACAAAAGAGGCCCCTTGAATAATCTGATGATGGTCTAACCACCAGGACAGAGAGAGTTGAATGTTGGGATTTAAGTATATCAACTGTGATATCCGAGTATAATCCCTGCACCATTGATTCAGCATGCAAAGGTCTCATATGAAAACGAGCAAAGGGGATCACGTTCGATGCTGCAGTCATGAGACCTAAACCTTCCATGCACATAGCCACTGAAGGAAATGATCGAGACTGAAGGTTTTCAACAGGCAGAAACCAATTTCATTTGTCTCTTGTCTGTTAAAGACAGTCATGGACACTGAATCTATCTGGAAACCTAAAAAGGTGACCCTTGTCTGAGGAATCAAGGAACTCTTTGGTAAATTGATCCTCCAACCATGTCTTTGAAGAAACAACACAAGTTGATTTGTGTGAGATTCTGCTAAATGAAAAGATTGAGCCAGTACCAAGATATCATCCAAATAAGGAAACATTGCAATACCCTGCTCTCTGATTACAGCTAGAAGGGCACCGGGAACCTTCGAAAAGATTCTTGGAGCTGTTGCTAGGCCAAATGGAAAAGCAACAAACTGGTAATGCTTGTCTAGAAAAGAGAATCTCAGAAACCGATAGTGGTCTGGATGAATCGGAATGTGAAGATATGCATCCTGTAAGTCTATTGAGGACATTTAATGACCTTGTTGAACAAAAGCCAGAATAGTCATAGCCACCATCTTGAAAGTTGGGACTCATACAAAATGATTAAAAAACTTCAGATCCAGAACTGGTCTGAAAGAATTTTTCTTCTTCTGGAACAGGGTCTGGGTTTTTATTCAAATCTATTCATTGTCCCGATTTGGAACTGGTACAATTACTCCTGAAAATTTTAGATCTGAAACAGAGGTGTAACTAGAAACCACAGAGCCCAGGTGCAAAAATCTAAGAATAAAATGATTAGCATGTTAAAGCAAACGAACAATGCTATGCAAATCAGAGTCTTTTTCCCATTGTGCTAAGCTATCCAACCAAAAAGTTGATACAGCCGCGACATCAGCCATAGAAATGGCAGGTCTGAGCATATAGCCATAATGCAAATAAGCTTTCCTTAGTACTTCTTTTAATGATTCCTTAGATAGGAAGATTGAATCTTATCTATCTTCCATAAGAATAGTAGTACATTTAGCAAGAGTAGAAATAGCCCCATCAACCTTAGGGACTTTTTCCCCAAAACTCTAATTTAGCCACTGTCAAAGGATACAACTTTTTAAACCTTGAAGAAGGAATAAAAGAAGTACCAGGCTTAGACCATTCCATAGCAATCACATCAGAAATAGCATCAGGAACAGGAAAAACCTCAGGAGCAGTCACAGGAGGTTTAGACAGAATTTAAACGTTTACTGGATTTATTATCAAGAGGACCAGACTCCTCAATATCCAAAGATATTAACACTTCTTTTAACAAAGAACGAATATACTCAAACTTAAAAAGATAAGATGATTTATCAGTGTCAATGTCTGAAGTAGGAACTTCTGAGTCAGAGAGATCCTCATCAGAGGAGGATATATCAGTATGTTGCCGGTCATTACAAATTTCATCAGTATTATGAGAAATTTTAAAAAGACCTTTTATGTTTATTTGCAGGTGGTATAGCAGCCATAGCCTTCTGTATCGCATCAGCAATATAATTTTTCATATCAACAGAGATATCATGTACTTTAGATGTTGAAGGAACAACAGATACAGTACTAGCACTAATAGAAACCTTTTCTGCATTCAAAAGCTTATCATGACAACTGTTACATACTACAGCTGGAGATATAATCTCCACTAGCTTACAACAGATGCACTTAGCTTTGGTAGAACTGTTCAGGCAGCAGCGCTTATCACAGAAGAAATCATAAAAATCAAGCACAAACTTACTTCACCACCTCCATAGGAGGCAACGTTTGTAAAACTGAATTGTGGGTGTGGTGAGGGGTGTATTTATAGGCATTTTGAGGTTTAGGGAAACTTTGCCCCTCCTGGTAGGATTGTATATCTGTTAGGAATTGTTAGCCTTACCGACGCCATTTTGTTCTTATTTGCCATTTTGTCTTAAGGCATCCATCTTGTCTAAACAACATTTATTATAGCAGTAACTTATTATGTCGTGGGAAAGAGATGCATTTGTTATTAGTTTCTTAGAGCTAGTTTGGCATTGCAAATGTTCCTGGCAAGATGCCTGGAAATCGATCTCTATAAGATGCTCATATGGCCTTGCTATGGGCAACAGATGCACCTCTCATATTATAACTATAGACACATTACTCAAAACTGTCTCTTACCTAATTATAATAATGGGCTTATATTTTTCCTGACAAATACTGTGTAAAATGACGCGGTCATGAAATGTCATCATGTTAACCCTATATGCTGTAACTGTCGCCTATAAGACGTGCCTTTTATCTTTCAATAAAGGAGAATAGTTTTTAGACTCATTGCTGCGTGGTCTGAGTTCTGTTCTTGCGGATATCCTGATCAAATAATATATTCATTTCAAGCTGGTACAGTGTGCCCAAGGCCCAGTCCTGACTGACACTCCCCCCCTGAAAACAACACCTAACAATTTCTGGTGTCAGCTCGTTTGATTCGCACTGGGTAAGTAGATAAGTGTTTTTTACTCTACTTTTCCCTCTGTGAATCTGGACCTAAATTTATTTTTGGTAATAGGTGTTGGTTATATATAATAAAGGGTTAAGGGGTTCCTGCAGTAAAGGAGCAGGGTTTTTTTGTGGAGGATAGACTAAGTTTGATGTATGTTGAAATTGCATTTAGAATAAATGTTGGGAGTGAATTTCTGGTATGCAAGATGATATGAGCTCGTGTGTGTGTATCGCTGTAAAAATGACCTTGGTGCATTTTTTTTCTTTCGGAATGGTAATTATTCAGACTAGTTTCTTAGCTAAGAAATCAGACGCTGTAATGAGGTATTTTGTAGTGTTATAGTTATAACTTAATTAAAAACATGCTTATGACTTTAAAATAATGTGTGTTATTAATAGTGATGTCGCGAACCTAAAAATTTGGGTTCGCGAACGGGTGAACCTCCATAGACTTCAATAGGCAGGCAAATTTTAAAACCCACAGGGACTCTTTCTAGCCATAATAGTGATGGAAAAGTTGTTTCAAGGGGACTAACACCTGGACTGTGGCATTTCGGAGGGGAACCATGGCAAAACTCCCATGGAAAATTACATAGTTGATGCAGAGTCTGGTTTTAATCCATAAAGGGCATAAATCACCTAACATTATAAAATATGAGGAAAAAATGGAAAAAAACACTTTCTAACTTTGACCCTCAAAATCTGTTACACATCTACAACCACCAAAAAACAACCATGCTAAATAGTTTCTAAATTTTGTCCTGAGTTTAGAAATACCCAATGTTAACATGTTCTTTGCTTTTTTTGCAAGTTATAGGGAAATAAATACAAGAAGCACTTTGCTATTTCAAAACCACTTTTTTTCAAAATGAGCGCTAGTTATATTGGAACCCTGATATCTGTCAGGAATACCTGAATAGCCCTTGACATGTATATATTTTTTTTTTAGAAGACATCCCAAAGTATTGATCTAGGCCCATTTTGGTATATTTCATGCCAGCATTTCACCACCAAATGCGATCAAATAAAAAAAAATTGTTCACTTTTTCACAAACTTTAGGTTTCTCACAGAAATTATTTACAACTTATGCGATTATGGCATAAATGGTTGTAAATGCTTCTCTGGGATCCCCTTTGTTCAGAAATAGCAGACTTATATGGCTTTGGCGTTGCTTTTTGGTAATTAGAAGGCTGCTAAATGCCACTGCGCACCACACGTATTTTATGCCCAGCAGTGAAGGGGTTAATTAGGGAGCATGTAGAGTTAATTTTAGCTTAAGTGTAGTGTAGTAGACAACCCAAAGTATTGATCTAGTCCCATTTTGGTATATTTAATGCCACCATTTCACTGCCAAATGCGATCAAATTTAAAAAAAAAAAAAATTTGCAATTTTAGGTTTCTCACTGAAATTATTTACAAACAGCTTGTGCAATTATGGCACAAATGGTTGTAAATGCTTTTCTGGGATCCCCTTTGTTCAGAAATAGCAGACATATATGACTTTGGCGTTGCTTTCTGGTAATTAGAAGGCCGCTAAATGCTGCTGTGCATCACACGTGTATTATGGCTAGCAGTGAAGGGGTTAATTAGGTAGTTTGTAGGAAGCTTGCAGGGTTAATTTTAGCTTTAGTGTAGAGATCAGCCTCCCACCCGACACATCAGACCCCCTGATCCCTCCCAAACAGCTCCCTTCCCTCCCCCACAATTGTCCCCGCCATCTTAAGTACTGGCAGAAAGTCTGCCAGTACTAAAACAAAAAGGTTTTTAATTTTTTTTAGCATATTTACATATGCTGTGGTGTAGCATCCCCCCTTAGCCCCCAACCTCCCTGATCCCCCCCCCCCCCCAAAACAGCTCTCTAACCCTCCCCATCTGCCTTATTGGCGGCCATCTTGGGTACTGGCAGCTGTCTGCTATTATTTCACAGTTAAAAAAGTGTTTTGTTTTTTTAAATGTACACTACTGTTACACCAGATATGAGTGGTGGTACTGGGCAAGTGGGCACAGTATACGCTGTGAGCCTGACACACGCTGGCAGGCAGGCAACTGCAATTAGATTACACAGGAAAAAAAAAAAGCAGACTGATGTTCTAGCCCTAAAAAGGGCTTTTTGGGGTGCTGTCCTTACAGCAGAGATCAGATGAGTCCTTCAGGACTGTAGTGGACACTGAATACACTAGCCTAGCTATTGATTTCCCTATTAAATCAGCAGCAGCTACACTGTCCCTCCTCTCACTAAGAATGCAGCTTCCGAATGAATCTAAAATGGATGCTGTCCAGGAGGTAGGAGGGAGTGTCTGCTGCTGATTGGCTGGAATGTGCCTGCTGACTGAGGTACAGGGTCAAAGTTTACTCAATGATGACAAATAGGGGGCGGATCAAACATCGCATATGTTCACCCGCCGCGGCGATCGCGAACATGCTATGTTCGCCGGCGAACTATTCGCGACATCACTAGTTATTAATAGCATTTTGTTAGTTTTAAGTGATATTTGTTGTATGCAAATAAAGACTGTCCACCTGTTGCGGCATATAAATATATTATTTTTGCAAGTGAACTAATTAAGGGATTTGTGAATGTGCAGATGATTGTGAGACTTTTGGTCACGTTCTGGTAAATGGGGAAAAAAGAGTAACAGGTTGTGGGAGTAATGTAAGATTCATGCAAGGAGTTAAAACAGGAGAATAACCGTATGTCATTGAATTTATCTAAAAGTATTTGGGTCTGTTTTTGTTGCAGGTAAATTAATTCAGTAGAAGTTTTAATATAAATGGGTATTTATGCTGTGATGGCTCTCATTTAAATATGCAGGTTATGATACAGCAAAGAAGTAGTATTTTTATGGTAAATCATACAAGTTTCCTAATCATGACTAGGGTATACATATGTAATTTACATGATAAATGGTTAGTACTTAAAAGGGACAGTACACTGTAAAATAGTTTTTATATTAATGTATTTTCAATGGACTTGTGATACAAGCTGGATAGTATAAAATATAGGAGAAATTGCATTTGCAAGTTTATTTGTAAATATGAAGTAGCTGGTTTTGTGCTTTCGAAACAGTTTATTGCAATGGGGTGAATTTCGGATAATAAGCATATCTCATTGTGTTCCTTATCTTATATTTCATGGGAAAGGAGTTCATGAGCAGCAATAACACTGTATTAACAAGTAAAGGAGATAAAGCATAAATGTAGTAGTTTGCAAAATATATTTTTTGAGACCTTTCCTTGTATATATTTTTTTTAAAAACCTGCCGTTTAGATAGACATTTAAGCAGTGTAAATCAATTTCCTTTGTAATGCAAACTGAACTGATCCATTGCCTGCAATCTTTGTGTTGCGATCTGTGAGACTAGCGAAAAAGGGAAAAGAAGAAAAGAAAACATTTAAAGGGGTACAGGCAAACAGATATAAAATCTGATATTTTAAAGAAAAATTTGCAGAGAAAGAAAAACATAATTTATGTAAGAACTTACCTGATGAATTCATTTCTTTCATATTAACAAGAGTCCATGAGCTAGTGACGTATGGGATATACATTCCTACCAGAAGGGGCAAAGTTTCCCAAACCTTAAAATGCCTATAAATACACCCCTCACCACACCCACAAATCGGTTTAACGAATAGCCAAGAAGTGGGGTGATAAGAAAAAAAGTGCGAAGCATATAAAATAAGGAATTGGAATAATTGTGCTTTATACAAAAAAATCATAACCACCACAAAAAAGGGTGGGCCTCATGGACTCTTGTTAATATGAAAGAAATGAATTTATCAGGTAAGTTCTTACATAAATTATGTTTTCTTTCATGTAATTAACAAGAGTCCATGAGCTAGTGACGTATGGGATAATGACTACCCAAGATGTGGATCTTTCCACACAAGAGTCACTAGAGAGGGAGGGATAAAATAAAGACAGCCAATTCCTGCTGAAAATAATCCACACCCAAAATAAAGTTTAACAAAAAACATAAGCAGAAGATTCAAACTGAAACCGCTGCCTGAAGAACTTTTCTACCAAAAACTGCTTCAGAAGAAGAAAATACATCAAAATGGTAGAATTTAGTAAAAGTATGCAAAGAGGACCAAGTTGCTGCTTTGCAGATCTGGTCAACTGAAGCTTCATTCCTAAACGCCCAGGAAGTAGATACTGACCTAGTAGAATGAGCTGTAATTCTCTGAGGCGGAATTTTACCCGACTCAACATAGGCAAGATGAATTAAAGATTTCAACCAAGATGCCAAAGAAAAGGCAGAAGCTTTCTGGCCTTTCCTAGAACCGGAAAAGATAACAAATAGACTAGAAGTCTTACGGAAAGATTTCGTAGCTTCAACATAATATTTCAAAGCTCTAACAACATCCAAAGAATGCAATGATTTCTCCTTAGAATTCTTAGGATTAGGACATAATGAAGGAACCACAATTTCTCTACTAATGTTGTTGGAATTCACAACTTTAGGTAAAAATTCAAACGAAGTTCGCAACACCGCCTTATCCTGATGAAAAATCAGAAAAGGAGACTCACACGAAAGAGCAGATAATTCAGAAACTCTTCTAGCAGAAGAGATGGCCAAAAGGAACAAAACTTTCCAAGAAAGTAATTTAATGTCCAATGAATGCATAGGTTCAAACGGAGGAGCTTGAAGAGCTCCCAGAACCAAATTCAAACTCCAAGGAGGAGAAATTGACTTAATGACAGGTTTTATACGAACCAAAGCTTGTACAAAACAATGAATATCAGGAAGAATAGCAATCTTTCTGTGAAAAAGAACAGAAAGAGCGGAGATTTGTCCTTTCAAAGAACTCGCGGACAAACCCTTATCTAAACCATCCTGAAGAAACTGTAAAATTCTCGGTATTCTAAAAGAATGCCAAGAAAAATGATGAGAAAGACACCAAGAAATATAAGTCTTCCAGACTCTATAATATATCTCTCGAGATACAGATTTACGAGCCTGTAACATAGTATTAATCACGGAGTCAGAGAAACCTCTTTGACCAAGAATCAAGCGTTCAATCTCCATACCTTTAAATTTAAGGATTTCAGATCCGGATGGAAAAAAGGACCTTGTGACAGAAGGTCTGGTCTTAACGGAAGAGTCCATGGTTGGCAAGATGCCATCCGGACAAGATCCGCATACCAAAACCTGTGAGGCCATGCCGGAGCTATTAGCAGAACAAACGAGCATTCCCTCAGAATCTTGGAGATTACTCTTGGAAGAAGAACTAGAGGCGGAAAGATATAGGCAGGATGATACTTCCAAGGAAGTGATAATGCATCCACTGCCTCCGCCTGAGGATCCCGGGATCTGGACAGATACCTGGGAAGTTTCTTGTTTAGATGAGAGGCCATCAGATCTATCTCTGGGAGCCCCCACATTTGAACAATCTGAAGAAATACCTCTGGGTGAAGAGACCATTCGCCCGGATGCAACGTTTGGCGACTGAGATAATCCGCTTCCCAATTGTCTACACCTGGGATATGAACCGCAGAGATTAGACAGGAGCTGGATTCCGCCCAAACCAAAATTCGAGATACTTCTTTCATAGCCAGAGGACTGTGAGTCCCTCCTTGATGATTGATGTATGCCACAGTTGTGACATTGTCTGTCTGAAAACAAATGAACGATTCTCTCTTCAGAAGAGGCCAAAACTGAAGAGCTCTGAAAACTGCACGGAGTTCCAAGATATTGATCGGTAATCTCACCTCCTGAGATTCCCAAACTCCTTGTGCCGTCAGAGATCCCCACACAGCTCCCCAACCTGTGAGACTTGCATCTGTTGAAATTACAGTCCAGGTCGGAAGAACAAAAGAAGCCCCCTGAATTAAACGAAGGTGATCTGTCCACCACGTTAGAGAGTGCCGAACAATCGGTTTTAAAGATATTAATTGATTTATCTTCGTGTAATCCCTGCACCATTGATTCAGCATACAGAGCTGAAGAGGTCGCATGTGAAAACGAGCAAAGGGGATCGCGTCCGATGCAGCAGTCATAAGACCTAGAATTTCCATGCATAAGGCTACCGAAGGGAATGATTGAGACTGAAGGTTTCGACAGGCTGTAATCAGTTTTAGACGTCTCTTGTCTGTTAAAGACAGAGTCATGGACACTGAATCTATCTGGAAACCCAGAAAGGTTACCCTTGTTTGAGGAATCAAAGAACTTTTTGGTAAATTGATCCTCCAACCATGATCTTGAAGAAACAACACAAGTCGATTCGTATGAGACTCTGCTAAATGTAAAGACTGAGCAAGTACCAAAATATCGTCCAAATAAGGAAATACCACAATACCCTGTTCTCTGATTACAGACAGAAGGGCACCGAGAATCTTTGTGAAAATTCTTGGAGCTGTAGCAAGGCCAAACGGTAGAGCCACAAATTGGTAATGCTTGTCTAGAAAAGAGAATCTCAGGAACTGATAATGATCTGGATGAATCGGAATATGCAGATATGCATCCTGTAAATCTATTGTGGACATATAATTCCCTTGCTGAACAAAAGGCAATATAGTCCTTACAGTTACCATCTTGAACGTTGGTATTCTTACATAACGATTCAATAATTTGAGATCCAGAACTGGTCTGAAGGAATTCTCCTTCTTTGGTACAATGAAGAGATTTGAATAAAACCCCATCCCCTGTTCCGGAACTGGAACTGGCATAATTACTCCAGCCAACTCTAGATCTGAAACACAATTCAGAAATGCTTGAGCTTTCACTGGATTTACTGGGACATGGGAAAGAAAAAATCTCTTTGCAGGAGGTCTCATCTTGAAACCAATTCTGTACCCTTCTGAAACAATGTTCTGAATCCAAAGATTGTGAACAGAATTGATCCAAATTTCTTTGAAAAAACGTAACCTGCCCCCTACCAGCTGAACTGGAATGAGGGCCGTACCTTCATGTGAACTTAGAAGCAGGCTTTGCCTTTCTAGCAGGCTTGGATTTATTCCAGACTGGAGATGGTTTCCAAACTGAAACTGCTCCTGAGGACGAAGGATCAGGCTTTTGTTCTTTGTTGAAACGAAAGGAACGAAAACGATTGTTAGCCCTGTTTTTACCTTTAGACTTTTTATCCTGTGGTAAAAAAGTTCCTTTCCCACCAGTAACAGTTGAAATAATAGAATCCAACTGAGAACCAAATAATTTGTTTCCCTGGAAAGAAATGGAAAGTAGAGTTGATTTAGAAGCCATATCAGCATTCCAGGTCTTAAGCCATAAAGCTCTTCTGGCTAAGATAGCCAGAGACATAAATCTAACATCAACTCTAATAATATCAAAAATGGCATCACAGATGAAATTATTAGCATGCTGGAGAAGAATAATAATATCATGAGAATCACGATTTGTTACTTGTTGCGCTAGAGTTTCCAACCAAAAAGTTGAAGCTGCAGCAACATCAGCCAATGATATAGCAGGTCTAAGAAGATTACCTGAACATAGATAAGCTTTTCTTAGAAAAGATTCAATTTTTCTATCTAAAGGATCCTTAAACGAGGTACCATCTGACGTAGGAATGGTAGTACGTTTAGCAAGGGTAGAAATAGCCCCATCAACTTTAGGGATTTTGTCCCAAAATTCTAACCTGTCAGGCGGAACAGGATATAATTGCTTAAAACGTTTAGAAGGAGTAAATGAATTACCCAATTTATCCCATTCCTTAGCAATTACTGCAGAAATAGCATTAGGAACAGGAAAGACTTCTGGAATAACCGCAGGAGCTTTAAAAACCTTATCCAAACGTATAGAATTAGTATCAAGAGGACTAGAATCCTCTATTTCTAAAGCAATTAGTACTTCTTTAAGTAAAGAGCGAATAAACTCCATCTTAAATAAATATGAAGATTTATCAGCATCAATCTCTGAGATAGAATCCTCTGAACCAGAAGAGACCAAAGAATCAGAATGATGGTGTTCATTTAAAAATTCATCTGTAGAGAGAGAAGATTTAAAAGACTTTTTACGTTTACTAGAAGGAGAAATAACAGACAAAGCCTTCTTTATGGATTCAGAAACAAAATCTCTTATGTTATCAGGAACATTCTGCACCTTAGATGTTGAGGGAACTGCAACAGGCAATGGTACATCACTAAAGGAAATATTATCTGCTTTAACAAGTTTGTCATGACAATTATTACAAACAACAGCTGGAGGAATAGCTACCAAAAGTTTACAGCAGATACACTTAGCTTTGGTAGATCCAGCAGGCAGTGGTTTTCCTGTAGTATCTTCTGGCTCAGATGCAACGTGAGACATCTTGCAATATGTAAGAGAAAAAACAACATATAAAGCAAAATAGATCAAATTCCTTATAAGACAGTTTCAGGAATGGGAAAAAAATGCCAAACATCAAGCTTCTAGCAACCAGAAGCAAATGAAAAATGAGACTGAAATAATGTGGAGACAAAAGCGACGCCCATATTTTTTGGCGCCAAATAAGACGCCCACATTATTTGGCGCCTAAATGCTTTTGGCGCCAAAAATGACGCCACATCCGGAACGCCGACATTTTTGGCGCAAAATAACGTCAAAAATGACGCAACTTCCGGCGATACGTATGACGCCGGAAACGGAAAAGAATTTTTGCGCCAAAAAAGTCCGCGCCAAGAATGACGCAATAAAATGAAGCATTTTCAGCCCCCGCGAGCCTAACAGCCCACAGGGAAAAAAGTCAAATTTTTGAGGTAAGAAAAAATATAATAATTTAAAGCATAATCCCAAATATGAAACTGACTGTCTGGAAATAAGGAAAGTTGAACATTCTGAGTCAAGGCAAATAAATGTTTGAATACATATATTTAGAACTTTATAAATAAAGTGCCCAACCATAGCTTAGAGTGTCACAGAAAATAAGACTTACTTACCCCAGGACACTCATCTACATGTTTGTAGAAAGCCAAACCAGTACTGAAACGAGAATCAGTAGAGGAAATGGTAAATATAAGAGTATATCGTCGATCTGAAAAGGGAGGTAAGAGATGAATCTCTACGACCGATAACAGAGAACCTTATGAAATAGCCCCCGTAGAAGGAGATCACTGCATTCAATAGGCAATACTCTCTTCACATCCCTCTGACATTCACTGCACGCTGAGAGGAAAACCGGGCTCCAACTTGCTGCGGAGCGCATATCAACGTAGAATCTAGCACAAACTTACTTCACCACCTCCCTTGGAGGCAAAGTTTGTAAAACTGATTTGTGGGTGTGGTGAGGGGTGTATTTATAGGCATTTTAAGGTTTGGGAAACTTTGCCCCTCCTGGTAGGAATGTATATCCCATACGTCACTAGCTCATGGACTCTTGTTAATTACATGAAAGAAATGAGGTTTATTGTAAGCTAAACACTAGTATATTTAACTATGTCAGCAGTTTCAATTAAAGATATTTTTTTAATTTGGGTAAAATGTCCATTTAACAATCCTGCACCCCACTGAGTGTGTGTGTTTTTTATTATGCTGGCTGTGTTTGCTTAGGCTATTCAATGGACATCAGTATACATTTTTTATTATAAGTGAGGACAGTGGATCATTGAAAACAAGTTAAAGGGGGAATTTTTGGACAAACTGTCCTTTTAATCTATTAGTGTAAATTATTATTAATATTCTTTTGTAGAAAGCTCATTTTTGTTATATACAATTGTTATATTTAGCTAGAGAGCTGCAAAATGGTGAATATCAAATTATAAAAATCTTAAATCAAATAATTGTGTATTTATTAAAATCTTGGTTATGTAAAAGTATAGATTGGATTCTAGAGCGTTTCACAAATTATTTGTGCCAAACACGATTTGTTTAACAGTGGATTTGAACTGTGCATGCGAGCAGGGGCTATATAGAACAGTGGCTGTACCATTATTATCTGACCTTTCCCAGAATATAGAACTTAGGTGTTTGTGTGTTCCTTTGTAAATTTATGGTTAGGGATTTTATTTGTAAATATGCAACTGGAATTTATTGATCTTCTGAAGTGATTGCTTTATTAGTGTGATCTCCTAGTATTGTGCATGGTAGAATTTGCAGAACCTAGGGTATAGACGGTTGTTAAAGGATTTTAATTATTTGTAGTGTTTTGCGAGTGCTGTGTTTCAGTGAATGTAAGTATAGGTGTTGAATTTCAAGTTAATTCTGGTTGTTAAAAGTTTGTGCTGGCTGTTTTTGTTTTGTGGAATAGACAGTTTGTTTTAAGTGTTTTCTAAGAGAATATTAGGTTTTTATTTTTAGTGAATGCATGTGGGAGCGTGCTGTATGAATGGAATATTGAATATATTGAGGTGTATTTGATTTTGCCTGATGTTAAGAATTGTATACTACATGCATGAGTGGAGTGCATGAATTGTCTTTTAGTTTCGTGTTATGTTGTGTTTGCGTGCCACATAGGATGATTCACGCAAACAAGGGGGAAGTATTGCTGAGTATGTGATTTGGGTGATTATTTTAAGTAAATGAACCTAAAATGTTTTTATTTTTCTATTTTGTTCTTAACACAATATATGTATTTGCAGGATGAGATCATGTATCCAGAGATTAAAGACACTGAATTATTTTTGTTTTTCATATTTAGGTAAAATCTGTACAGATAAAATTCCATAGTGCACTCTCCAAAAGATTGAAGATTAAATGCAAGTAAACCTTTTAAATAAAGAAATGCCTGGTGCCTAGGTGAAGAAAAGAAAAATGAAGATAAAAAGTAAAATTATGCTTACCTGATAAATTAATTTCTTCTATGGTACGACGAGTCCACAGATTCATCCTTTACTTGTGGGATATTATCCTCCTACTAACATCAAGTGGCAAAGAGCACCGCAGCAGATATATATATATATATCTCCTCCCTTAGCTCCACCCCCCAGTCATTCGACCAAAGGTACCGGAAGAAAAAGGAGAAACTACAAGGTGCAGAGGTGACTGAAGTTTAAAATAAAAAAAAAAAATAATCTGTCTTAAAATGACAGGGCGGACAGTGGACTTGTCTTACCATAGAAGAAATTAATTTATCAGGTAAGCATAAATTTAATTTTCTTCTATAAGGTACGACGAGTCCACGGATTCATCCTTTACTTGTGGGATACAATACAAAAACTACAAGACACTGATGAACGGGAGGGACAAGACAGATGGTTAAACAGAAGGCACCACTGCTTGAAGAACTTTTCTCCCAAAAATAGCCTCTGAAGAAGCAAAAGTATCAAATTTGGAAAATTTGGAAAAGGTATGAAGTGAAGACCAAGTCGCAGCCTTTCAAATCTGTTCAACAGAAGCATCATTTTTAAAAGCCCATGTGGAAGCCACCGCTCTAGTAGAGTGAGCTGTAATCCTTTCAGGAGGCTGCTGTGCAGCAGTCTCGTATGTCAAACGGATGATGCTTTTCAGCCAAAAGAAAGAGGTAACCGTAGCCTTTTGACCTCTACGTCTTCCAGAATAGACAATAAAGAAAGAAGATGTTGGACGGAAATCTTTGGTTGCTTGCAAGTAAAACTTCAAAGCACGAACCACATCCAAGTTGTTCAACAGACGCTCCTTCTTAGAGGAAGGATTAGGACACAGAGAAGGAACAACAATTTCCTGATTGATATTCCTATTAGTAACAAACTTAGGAAGGAACCCAAGTTGGTACGCAAAACCACCTTATCAGCATGGAAAACAAGATAAGGCGAGTCGCATTGCAATGCAGATAGTTCAGAAACTCTGAGTCGAAGAGATAGCAACTAAAAACAGAACTTTCCAAGATTGAACCTATGCATTCCATAGATATTAAGCTTCTAACGGAACCTCTTTAAGAACTAAATTCAAACTCCATGGCGGAGCAACAGGTTTAAACACAGGCTTGATTCTAACTAAAGCCTGACAGAACGACTGAACGTCTGGAACATCTGCCAGACGCTTGTGTAGTAGAATTGATAAAGCAGATATCTGTCCCTTTAAGGAACTAGCTGATAGCCCCTTCTCCAATCCTTCTTGGAGAAAGGACAAAATCCTAGGAATCCTGATCTTACTCCATGAGTAGCCTTTGGATTCGCACCAATAAAGATATTTATGAAATATCTTATGATAAATTTTCCTAGTGACAGGCTTTCGAGCCTGAATCAAGGTATCTATGACCGACTCGGAGATTGAACGCTTGATTTTATCCAAGCGGGGTTTCTCTAAGCAGTCAGCCGCAGAGAAACTAGATTTGGATGCTGGAACGGACCTTGAATCAGAAGGTCCTGTCTCAGTGGCAGAGTCCATGGTGGACGAGATGACATGTCCACCAGGTCTGCATACCAAGTCCTGCATGGCCACGCATATGCTATCAAGATCACCGAAGCTCTCTCCTGTTTGATTCTGGCAATCAAACGAAGGAGGAGAGGAAATGGTGGAAACACATAAGCCAGGTTAAACGACCAGGGTACTGCTAGAGCATCTATCAGTACTGCTTGAGGATCCCTTGACCTGGACCCGTAACAAGGAAGTTTGGCGTTCTGACGAGACGTAATCAGATCCAATTCTGGTGTGCCCCATTGATGAATCAATTGTGCAAACACCTTCGGATGGAGTTCCCACTCCCCTGGATGAAAAGTCTGACAACTTAGAAAATCCGCTTCCCAGTTCTCCACTCCTGGGATATAGATTGTTGATAGATGGCAAGAGTGAGTCTCTGCCCATCGAATTATTTTGTTAACCTCTATCATCGCTAGAGAACTCTTTGTTCCCCCCCCGATTGATATATGCTACAGTCGTGATATTGTCCGACTGGAATCTTATGAATCTGGCCGAAGCCAGCTGAGGCCATGCCTGAAGCGCATTGAATATCGCTCTCAGTTCTAGAATATTTATTGGGAGGAGAGCCTCCTCCTGAAACCACAAACGTTGTTCATGTCCACTGAATCTATCAGAGTTCCCAGGAATGGAACTCTTGTGAGAGGAATAAGTGAACTCTTTTTTACGTTCACCTTCCACCCGTGAGATCTTAGAAAAGCCAACACAATGTCCGTGTGAGACTTGGCTAGTTGGTAAGTCGATGCCTGAATTAAGATATCGTCCAGATAAGGCGCCACTGCTATGCCCCGTGGCCTTAGAACCGCCAGAAGGGACCCTAGCACCTTTGTGAAAATTCTGGGAGCTGTGGCCAACCCGAAAGGAAGAGTCACAAACTGGTAATGCTTGTCCAGAAAGGCGAACCTGAGGAACTGGTGATGATCTTTGTGGATAGGGATGTGTAGATACACATCCTTTAAGTCCACGGTGGTCATATATTGACCTTCCTGGATCATTGGTAAAATAGTCAGAATTGTCTCCATCTTGAAGGATGGGACTCTGAGGAATTTTTTTAGGATCTTGAGATCTAAAATTGGTCTGAAAGTTCACTCTTTTTTGGGAACCACAAACAGATTGGAGTAGAACCCCTGCTCCTGTTCTGTTTTCGGAACTGGGCAGATCACTCCCATGGTATATAGGTCTTCTACACAGTGTAAGAACGCCTCTCTTTTTGTCTGGTTTACAGACAATTGAGAGAGATGGAATCTCCCCCTTGGAGGAGAATCTTTGAAATCTAGAAGATACCCCTGGGTTACGATTTCTAAAGCCCAGAAGTCCTGAACGTCTCTTGCCCAAGCCTGAGCAAAGAGAGAAAGTCTGCCCCCTACTAGATCCAGTCCCGGATCGGGGGCTACCCCTTCATGCTGTCTTGGTGGCAGCAGCAGGCTTCTTGGCCTGTTTACCCTTGTGCCAAGTCTGGTTCGGTCTCCAGTCTGACTTGGATTGAGTAAAATTCCCCTCTTGCTTTGCAGCAGGGGAAGAGGTAGAGGGACCACCTTTGAAGTTTCGAAAGGAACAAAAATTATTTTGTTTGGTCCTCATCTTATTTGTCTTATCCTGAGGAAGGGCATGGCCTTTCCTTCCAGTGATGTCTGAAATTATCTCTTTCAGTTGAGGCCCGAAAAGGGTCTTACCCTTGAAAGGGATGGCTAAAAGCTTAGATTTTGATGACACATCAGCAGACCAGGACTTAAGCCATAACACTCTACGCGCTAAAATGGCAAAACCTGAATTCTTTGGCGCTAATTTAACCAGTTGAAAAGCGGCATCTGTAATGAAAGAATTAGCTAGCTTGAGAGCCCTAATTCTATCCAGAATATCATCTAATGGGGTCTCAACCTGAAGAGTCTCCTCCAGAGCCTCGAACCAAAAAGAAGCTGCAGTAGTTACAGGAACAATGCACGCTATAGGTTGGAGAAGAAAACCCTGATGAACAAATATTTTCTTTAGGAGACCCCCTAATTTTTTATCTATAGGATCTTTGAAAGCACAACTGTCCTCAATAGGTATAGTTGTACGCTTAGCCCGGGTAGAACTAGCTCCCTCCACCTTAGGAACCGTCTGCCACGAGTCCCGCATGGTGTCTGTTATGGGAAACATTTTCTTAAAAAGTAGGAGGGGGAGCGAACGGAATACCTGGTCTATCCCACTCCTTAGTAAAAATGTCTGAAATCCTCTTAGGGACCGGAAAAACGTCAGTGTAGGCAGGAACCTCTAGAAATCTGTCCATTTTACACAATTTCTCTGGAACTACAGAAGGGTCACAATCATCCAAAGTCGCTAAAACCTCCCTGAGCAATAAGCGGAGGTGTTCTAGTTTAAATTTAAAAGCCATCATATCTGAGTCTGTCTGAGGGAACATCTTTCCTGAATCAGAAATCTCTCCCTCAGACAGCAAATCCCTCACACCAACTCAGAACATTGTGAGGGTACATCGGATATGGCTAATAAAGCGTCAGAGGGTTCAGCATTTACTCTCACACCAGACCTACTGCACTTCCCCTGCAACCCAGGCAGCTTAGATAAAACCTCTGAGGGTAGTATTCATAACTGCGACCATATCTTGCAGGGTGAAAGAATTAGACGCACTAGAAGTACAAGGTGTCACTTGTGCGGGCGTTAATGGTTGTGACACTTGGGGAGAATTAGATGGCAAAAACATAATATATGTAAGAATTTACCTGATAAATTAATTTCTTTCATATTAGCAAGAGTCCATGAGCTAGTGACGTATGGGATATACATTCCTACCAGGAGGGGCAAAGTTTCCCAAACCTCAAAATGCCTATAAATACACCCCTCACCACACCCACAATTCAGTTTAACGAATAGCCAAGAAGTGGGGTGATAAGAAAGGAGCGAAAGCATCAACAAGGAGTTGGAATAATTGTGCTTTATACAAAAAAATCATAACCACCATAAAAAAGGGTGGGCCTCATGGACTCTTGCCAATATGAAAGCAATTAATTTATCAGGTAAATTCTAACATAAAACATAATTTATGCTTACCTGATAAATTTATTTCTCTTGTAGTGTATCCAGTCCACGGATCATCCATTACTTATGGAATATATTCTCCTTCCCAACAGGAAGTTGCAAGAGTCCACCCACAGCAAAGCTGCTATATAGCTCCTCCCCTAACTGCCATACTCAGTCATTTGACCGAAAACATGCAGAGAAAGGAAAAACCATAGGGTGCAGTGGTGACTGTAGTTCAAATGAAAAAATTACCTGCCTTAAAGTGACAGGGCGGGCCGTGGACTGGATACACTACAAGAGAAATAAATTTATCAGGTAAGCATAAATTATGTTTTCTCTTGTTAAGTGTATCCAGTCCACGGATCATCCATTACTTATGGAATACCAATGCCAAAGCTAAAGTACACGGATGATGGGAGGGACAAGGCAGGTACTTAAACGGAAGTTACCACTGCCTGTAAGAAACCCTTTCTCCCAAAAATAGCCTCCGATGAAGCAAGGTATCAAATTTGTTAAATTTGAAAAAGTATGAAGCGCAGACCAAGACTCCGTCTTGTAAATCTGTTCAACAGAAGCCACATTTAAAAAAGGCCCAAGTGAAAATCACAGCTCTAGAAGAATGAGCTGTAATCCCTTCAGGAGGCTGCTGTCCAGCAGTCTCATAAGCTAAATGAATTATGCTTTTTAACCAAAAAGACAGAGAGGCTGCTGAAGTCTTTTGACCTCTCCTCTGTCCAGAATAGACAACAAACAAGGTGAACGTTTGATGAAAACTGTAGTAGCTTGTAAGTAAAACTTTAAAGCCCAAACCACGTCCAATATTGTGTAATAGACGTTCCTTCTTTGAGGAAGGATTAGGATACAAGCATGGAACAACTATCTCTTGAGTGATGTTCTTGTAAGATACCACCTTAGGAAAAAACCCAGGTTGGTACGCAGGACTACCTTATCCGTACGAAGGACCAGATAAGGAAAATCACATTGTAACACAGATAACTTGGAGACTCTACGAGTCGAGGAAATAGCTACCCAAAAGGAACTTTCCAAGATAAAGATTGATATCTATGGAACAAAAAAGGTTCAAACGGAACTTCTTGAAGAAACCTTAAGAACCAGGTTTAAGCTCCATGGTGGAGCAACAGTTTTAAACACAGGCTTGGATCTAACCAAAGCCTGACCAAATGCCTGAACGTCTAGAATACCTACCAGACGCTTGTGCAAAAAAATAGACAGAGTAAAAATCTGTCCCTTTTAAGGATTTAGCTGACAACCCTTTCCTCCAAAACATCTTGGAGAAAAGATAATATCCTGGGAATCCAGACTTTACTCCATGAGTAACCCTTGGATTCATAACAATCAGATATTTACACCATATCTATGTTCAATTTTCCTAGAGACAGGCTCTCATGTCTGTATTAAGGTATCAATGATTGACTCGGAGAAGCCATGCTTTGATAACATCAAGCGTTCAGTCTCCAGGCAGTCCATCTCAGATTGATTCTATTTAGATAGTTGAAAGGACCCTGAGGTAGAGGGACCTGTCTCAGAAGCAGAGACCGTGATGGAAAGGATGACATGTCCACCAGATCTGCATACCAGGTCTTGCATGGCTACGCAGGCGCTGACAAAAACACCAAAGCCCTCTCCTGCTTGGTCTTGACCTCCGGAGGAAATCCCATTCCCCCGGAAGAAAAGTCTGACGACTTAGAAAAACCATCTCCCAGTTCTCAACACCTGGGATATGGATAGCTGATAGACAAGAGTGAGTCTCTGTCCAGTGAATTATTGTAAGACTTCTAACATCGCTAGGGAACTTCTGTTCCCCCTTGATGGCTGAAGTAAACCACAGTCGTGTATATTGTCCGACTGAATATGATGTACCTCAGAGTTGCTTAACTGAGGCCAAGTCTGAAGAGCATGGAATATCACTCCCAGTTCCAGAATATTTATTAGAAGGAGGGTCTCCTAAGTCCACTATCCCTGAGCCTTCAGGGAGTTCCAGACTGCATCCCAACCTAAAAGGCTGGCATCTATTGTAACAATTGTCCCATCTGACCTGCGGAAGGTCATACCCTTGGACAGATGGACCCGACATAGTCACCAGAGAATCTCTGGTCTCTTGGTCCAGGTTTAACAGGGGGACAAACCTGTGTAATCCCCGTTCCTCTGACTGAGCATGCATAGTTGCAGCGGTCTGAAATGTAGACGTGCAAACGGTACTATGTCCCTCGCCGCTACCATTAAGCCGCTTTCATGTACTGAGCCACCGAAGGGCGCGGATGGAATGAAAAACACGGCAGAAATTTAGAAACTTTGACAACCTGGACTCCGTCAGGTAAATTTTCATTTCTACAGAATCTATCAGAGTCCCTAAGAGGTAAACCCTTGAGATTGGGGATAGAGAACTCTTTCCTTGTTCACTTTCCACCCATGTGATCTCAGAAATGCCAGTACTACGTCCGTATGAGACTTGGCAATTTGGATGTTTGACGCCTGTATCAAGATGTCGTCTAAATAAGGGGCCACTTCTATGCCCAGCGGCCTAAGGACAGCCAAAGCGACCCCAGAACCTCCATAAAGATTCTTGGGGCTGTAGATATCCCAACGGAAAGAGCTACAAACTGGTAATGCCTGTCTAGAAAGGCAAACCTGAAAAACGATGGTGATCTTTATGCATCACAATGTGAGGATAAAAATCCTTCAAATCCATTGTAGTCCTCTATAGACTCTCCTGGATCATAGTTAAGATGGTACGAATAGTTTCCATCTTAAAAGACGGAATTCTGAGGAATTTGTTTAAGATCTTTAGATCCAAAATAGGTCTGAAGGTTCCCTCTCCTTGGGAACCACAAACAGATTTGAGTAAAAACTCTGTCCCTGTTCCTCTCTTGGAACTGGATGGATCTCGTACACAATGTAAGAATGCCTCCTTTATCTGGTTTGCAGATAATTGGAAAGGCGAAATCTCCCCTTTTTTTTGGGGGGGGGAATCTTTGAAATCCAGAAGATATCTCTGGGATATAAATTCCAATGCCTAGGGATCCTGGGCATCTCTTGCCCACGCCTGGGCGAAGAATGAAAGTCTGCCCCCTATAGGAACCGTTACAGGATAGGGGTCCGGTCCTTCATGCTGCCTTAGAGGCAGCAGCAGGCTCCTTGGCCTGCTTATCTTTGTTCCAGGTCCGATTGTCTCCAGACCGCCTTGGACTGAGCAAAAATTCCCTCTTGTTTTGCCTTAGAGGAAGTGGATGCCACACCTGCCCTGAAGTTTTAAAAGGCACGAAAATTAGACCTTTCTTGGCCCTTGATTTGGACCTATCCTGAGGAAGGGCATGACCTTTTCCTCCAGTGATATAAGCAATAATCTCCTTCAAACCAGGCCCGAATAGGGTCTGCCCCTTGAAGGGAAGTTAAGTAGCTTATTTATTAAAGTCACGACAGCTGACCATGATATAAGCCATAGCGCTCTGCGCGCCAGTATAGTAAAAAACAGAATTCTTAGCCTTTAGTCTAGTCAAATGAACAAAGGCATTAGAAAACAAAGGAATTGGCTAGCATAAGCTTGTCAAATATATTCATCCAATGGAGTCGCTAACTGTAAAGCCTCATCAAGAGACTCAACCCAGAACTCCGCAGCAGCAGTGACAGAAGCAATGTATGCAAGAGGCTGCAGGATAAAACCCTGTTGAATAAACATTTTTTATCCATTGGATCTAAAAAGCACAACTGTCCTCGCCAGAGGTAGTGATACGCCTAGCTAGAGTAGAAACTCTTCTCTCCACCTTAGGAACTGTCTGCCAGAAGTCCCGTGTGGTTGTAACTATTAGAAAACATTCTTCTAAAAAATAGGAGGGGAAGAGAACAGCACACCTGGTCTATCCCATTCCTTATTAAAAAAATTTTTTTTAATAAACCTCTTTAGGTATTGGAAAAAACAGAATTTATGCTTACCTGATAAATTACTTTCTCCAACGGTGTGTCCGGTCCATGGCGTCATCCATTACTTGTGGGATATTCTCCTCCCCTACTGGGAAAGGCAAGGAGAGCACACAGCAAGAGCTGTCCATATAGCTCCCCCTCTGGCTCCGCCCCCCAGTCATTCGACCGACGGTTAGGAGAAAAAGGAGAAACTATAGGGTGCCGTGGTGACTGTAGTGTATAAAGAAATTTTTCAACCTGATTAGAAAACCAGGGCGGGCCGTGGACCGGACACACCGTTGGAGAAAGTAATTTATCAGGTAAGCATAAATTCTGTTTTCTCCAACATTGGTGTGTCCGGTCCACGGCGTCATCCATTACTTGTGGGAACCAATACCAAAGCTTTAGGACACGGATGAAGGGAGGGAGCAAATCAGGTTACCTAAATGGAAGGCACCACGGCTTGCAAAACCTTTCTCCCAAAAATAGCCTCCGAAGAAGCATAAGTATCAAATTTGTAGAATATGGCAAAAGTGTGCAGAGAAGACCAAGTCGCTGCCTTACATATCTAATCAACAGAAGCCTCGTTCTTGTAGACCCATGTGGAAGCCACAGCCCTAGTAGAATGAGCTGTGATTCGGTCAGGAGGCTGCGTCCGGCAGTCTCATAAGCCAATCGGATAATGCTTTTCAGCCAGAAAGAGAGAGAGGTAGCAGTAGCTTTTTGACCTCTCCTCTTACCAGAGTAAATGACAAACAAAGATGAGGTTTGTCTAAAATCTTTTGTTTCTTTCAAATAGAACTTTAAAGCACGAACAACATCTAAATTGTGTAATAAACGTTCCTTCTTTGAAACTGGATTAGGACACAGAGAAGGAACAACTATCTCCTGGTTAATATTCTTGTTGGAAACAACTTTTGGAAGAAAACCAGGCTTAGTACGCAAAACAACCTTATCTGAATGGAAAACAAGATAGGGTGGATTACACTGCAAATCAGATAATTCAGAAACTCTTCTAGCAGAAGAAATAGCAACCAAAAACAGAACTTTCCAAGATAGTAACTTAATATCTATGGAATGTAAAGGTTCAAACGGAACCCCTTGAAGAACTGAAAGAACTAAATTTAGACTCCAAGGAGGAGTCATGGGTCTGTAAACAGGCTTGATTCTAACCAAAGCCTGAACAAAAAGTTTTCTGTACAGAGATCTGTCCTTTTAGAGAACTAGCTGACAACCCTTTATCCAAACCTTCTTGGAGAAAGGAGAGAATCTTTGGAATTTTAATCTTACTCCAGGAGAATCCCTTGGATTCAAACCAACAGATATATTTTTTCCATATTTTATGGTAAATCTTTCTAGTCACAGGTTTTCTGGCTTGGACCAGAGTATCTATCACAGAATTTGAAAACCCACGCTTGGATAAAATCAAGCGTTCAATTTCCAAGCAGTCAGCTGCAGAGAAACTAGATTTGGATGTTCGAATGGACCTTGTACTAGAAGATCCTGTCTCAAAGGTAGCTTCCATGGTGGAGCCGATGACATATTCACCAGGTCTGCATACCAAGTCCTGCGTGGCCACGCAGGAGCTATCAGAATCACCGAGGCCTTCTCCTGTTTGATCCTGGCTATGAGCCTGGGAAGGAGAGGAAACGGTGGAAACACATACGCTAGGTTGAACGACCAAGGCGCCACTAATGCATCCACTAGAGTCGCCTTGGGATCCCTGGATCTGGACCCGTAGCAAGGAATCTTGAAGTTCTGACGGGACACCATTAGATCCATGTCTGGAATGCCCCATAATTGGGTTAACTGAGTAAAGACCTCCGGGTGGAGTTCCCACTCCCCCGGATGGAAAGTCTGACGACTCAAATAGTCCGCCTCCCAGTTGTCTACTCCTGGAATGTGAATAGCAGATAGATGGCAGGAGTGATTCTCTGCCCATTGGATGATCTTGGTTACTTCCTTCATCGCTAGGGAACTCTTTGTTCCCCCCTGATGATTGATGTACGCAACAGTCGTTATGTTGTCCGACTGAAATCTTATGAACCTGGCTTCCGCTAGCTGAGGCCAAGCCAGGAGCGCATTGAATATTGCTCTTAGTTCCAAAATGTTTATCGGGAGAAGCAACTCTTCCCAAGACCATAGGCCCTGAGCTTTCAGGGAGTCCCAGACCGCGCCCCACCCCAAGAGGCTGGCGTCGGTCGTAACGATGACCCACTCCGGTCTGCGGAAACTAACACCACAAACTCCTCACCATCCCCGTGGAGATGCTACTTGTTCAGAGCGGCAAGGAGAATGACTGGGGGGCGGAGCCAGAGGGGGAGCTATATGGACAGCTCTTGCTGTGTGCTCTCCTTGCCTTTCCCAGTAGGGGAGGAGAATATCCCACAAGTAATGGATGACGCCGTGGACCGGACACACCAATGTTGGAGAAACATCAGTACACACCGGCACTGCATATTATTTATCCAGTCTACACAATTTCTCTGGCCCTGCGATTGTACACATTCATTCAGAGCAGCCAAAGCCTCCCTGAGCAATAAATTTTAAATGTAGAAATATCAGAATCAGGTTAAATCATCTTCCCTGAGTCAAAAAAATCACCCACAGACTAAGCATATTGTGAGGTAGTATCATACATGGTTCTTAAAGCGTCTGTATGCTCTGTATCTACCCCCAGAGCTATCTGCTTTCCTTTAATTTCAGGTAGTCTGACTAATACTGCTGCCAGAGTATTATTCACCACCTTCACCATGTCTTGTAAAATAAACGCAATGGACGCCCTTGATGTACTTGGTGCCATTTGATCGTGAGTCCCTGAAGCGGGAGTCGAAGGGTCTGACACGTGGGGAGAGTTAGTCGGCATAACTTTCCCCTCGACAGAATCCCCTGGTAAAATAAACGCTATGGGTGCCCTTGATGTACTTGGCGCCATTTGAGCGTGAGTCCCTAAAGCGGGAGTCAAAGGGTCTGACACGTGGGGAGAGTTAGTCGGCATAACTACCCCCACGACAGAATCCTCTGGTGATAATGTTTTTAAAGACAAAAAATGATCTTTATTGTTTAACATGAAATCAGTACATCTGGTACACATTCTAAGATGGGGTTCCACCATGGCTTTAAAACATAATGAACACAGAGCTTCCTCTATGTCAGACATGTTAGAACAGACTAATAATGAGACTAGTAAGCTTGGAAAACACTTTAAATCAAGATAACAAGCAAATATATAAAACGTTACTGTGCCTTTAAGAGAAACAAATTTTGTCAAAATTTGAAAAACGGTGAAAAAAGGCAGTAAAACAAACAAAATTTTTACAGTACATGTAATAAGGTAACAGAGCATTGCACCCACTTGCAAATGGATGATTAACCCCTTAATGCAAAAAACAGATAAAAAAAACCAAAGACTTTTTTTTTTTTTTTTTTTAAAAACAGACACAACAAACTGTCACAGCACAGCTGTGGATTACCTTCCCTATAAACGATTTTGGAAGTCTTTTTAGCCCTTTAGAAATGTCCTGTAGTATTCATGGGACTGCTGAGGGAATCTGGATGATTCATTTTGTAATTTTAACTGCGCAAAAAAGCGCTAAATTAAGCCCTTCCCACTCATATTACAACAGTGGGAAGCTTCAGTTAACTGTTTCTATGCAAAATTTAAGCCAGCCATGTGGAAAAAAACTTAGGCCCCAATAAGTTTTATCACCAAACATATGTTAAAAAACGATTAAACATGCCAGCAAACGTTTTAAAACACATTTTTACAAGAGTATGTATCTCTATTAATAAGCCTGATACCAGTCGCTTTTACTGCATTTAAGGCTATACCAACATTACAGTGTTATCACCAATGTACGTTAAAAAATGATTAAACATGCCAGCAAACGTTTTAAAACACATTTTTATAAGAGTATGTATCTCTATTAATAAGCCTGATACCAGTCGCTATCGCTGCATTTAAGGCTTTACTTACATTACTTCGGCATCAGCAGTATTTTCTTAGTCAATTCCATTCCTAGAAAAATATTTTACTGCACATACCTTATCTGCAGGAAAACCTGCATGCCATTCCCCCTCTGAAGTACCTCACTCCTCAGAATGTGTGAGAACAGCAAATGGATCTTAGTTACGTCTGCTAAGATCATAGAAAAACGCAGGCAGATTCTTCTTCCAAATACTGCCTGAGATAAACAGCACACTCCGGTGCCATTTAAAAATAACAAACTTTTGATTGAAGAATAAACTAAGTATAAAAAAAACACAGACTCTCACAACCTATGTTGAGGCTTGCAAGAGAATGACTGAGTATGGCAGTTAGGGGAGGAGCTATATAGCAGCTTTGCTGTGGGTGGACTCTTGCAACTTCCTGTTGGGAAGGAGAATATATTCCATAAGTAATGGATGATCCGTGGACTGGATACACTTAAGAGAAATTATGTTTTCTTTCATGTAATTGGCAAGAGTACATGAGCTAGTGACGTATGGGATAGCAAATACCCAAGATGTGGAACTCCACGCAAGAGTCACTAGAGAGGGAGGGATAAAAATAAAGACAGCTAATTCCACTGAAAAATAAATCCACAACCCAAATCAAAAGTTTTAATCTTTATAATGAAAAAAACTGAAATTATAAGCAGAAGAATCAAACTGAAAAAGCTGCCTGAAGTACTTTTCTACCAAAAACTGCTTCTGAAAAAGAGAAAACATCAAAATGGTAGAATTTAGTAAAAGTATGCAAAGAAAACCAAGTTGCTGCTTTGCAAATCTGATCAACAGAAGCTTCATTCTTAAAAGCCCAGGAAATAGAAACTGACCTAGTAGAATGAGCCGTAATCCTCTGAGGCGGGGATTTACCCGACTCCAAATAAGCATGATGAATTAAAAGCTTTAACCAAGATGCCAAAGAAATGGCAGAAGCCTTCTGACCTTTCCTAGGACCAGAAAAGATAACAAATAGACTAGAAGTCTTTCTGAAATCTTTAGTAGCTTCAACATAATATTTCAAAGCTCTAACCACATCCAAAGAATGTAAAAATCTCTCCAGAGAATTCTTTGGATTAGGACACAATGAAGGGACAACAATGTCTCTACTAATGTTGTTGGAATTTACAACTTTAGGTAAAAATGTAAATGAAGTCTGCATAACTGCCTTATCCTGATGAAAAATCAGGAAAGGAGACTCACAAGAAAGAGCAGATAATTCAGAAACTCTTCTAGCAGAAGAAATGGCCAAAAGGAACAATACTTTCAAAGAAAGTAATTTAATGTCCAGAGAATGCATAGGCTCAAATGGAGGAGCCTGTAAAGCCCTCAAAACCAAATTAAGACTCCAAGGAGGAGAGATTGACTTAATGACAGGTTTGATACGAACCAAAGCCTGTACAAAACAATGAATATCAGGAAGATTAGTAATTTTTCTGTGGAACAGACAAACTTGCAGACAAACCTTTATCCAAACCATCCTGAAGAAACTGTAAAATTCTAGGAATTCTAAAAGAATGCCAAGAGAATTTATGAGAAGAACACCATGAAATGTAAGTCTTCCAAACTCTGTAATAAATCTTTCTAGATACAGATTTACGAGCTTGCAACATAGTGCTTAGTCATAGAGGTTTCTCTGACTCAGTGATTAATACTAAGCGTTCAATCTCCATACCTTCAAATTTAATGATTTGAGATCCAGATGGAAAAATGGGCCTCAAGATAGAAGGTCTGGCCTTAACGGAAGTGGCCAAGGTTGGCAACTGGACATCCGAACAAGATCCGCATACCAAAACCTGTGAGGCCATGCTGGAGCCACCAGCAGTACAAATGAACATTCCATTATGATTTTGGAAATCACTCTTGGAAGAAGAACTAGAGGCGGAAAGATATAAGCAGGTTGAAAACTCCAAGGAAGTGTCAACGCATCCACTGCTTCCGCCTGAGGATCCCTGGACCTGGACAGATACCTGGGAAGTTTGCTGTTTAAATGAGAAGCCATCGGATCTATTTCTGGAAGCCCCCACATCTGAACAATCTGAAAAAACACATCTGGGTGAAGAGACCACTCCCCTGGATGTAAAGTCTGGCGACCGAGATAATCCGCTTCCCAATTGTCTATACCTGGGATATGGACCGCAGAAATTAGACAGGAGCTGGATTTCGCCCATGCAAGTATCCGAGATACTTCTTTCATAGCTTGAGGACTTGAGTCCCACCTTGATGATTGACATATGCCACGGTTGTGACATTGTCTGTTTGAAAACAAATAAACAGTTCTTTCTTCAGAAGAGGTCAAAACTGAAGAGCTCTGAGAATCGCACGGAGTTCAAAATATTGATTGGTAATCTCGCCTCTTGAGACTTTCAAACCCCCTGCGCTGTCAGAGCTCCCCAGACAGCTCCCCAACCTGAAAGACTCGCATCTGTTGTGATCACAGTCCAAGCTGGACGAACAAAAGAAGCCCCTTGAACTAAACAATGGTGATCTAACCACCAAGTCAGAGATAGTTGAACATTGGGATTTAAGGATATTAATTGTGATATTTGTATAATCCCTGCACCATTGGCTCAGCATACAAAGCTGAAGAGGTCTCATGTGAAAACGAGCAAAGGGGATCGCGTCCGATGCTGCACTTATGAGACCTAAAACCTTCACTTACATAGCTACTGAAGGGAATGATTGAAACTGAAGGTTTCGACAAGCTGAAATCAATTTCAGACGTCTTGTCTGTTAGAGACAAAGTCATGGATACTGAATCTATTTGGAATCCTAAAAAGGTTACCCTTGTCTGAGGAATCAAGGAACTTTTTGGTAAATTGATCCTCCAACCATGTCTTTGAAGAAACAACACTAGTTGATTCGTGTGAGATCCTGCAGAATGTAAAGACTGAGCAAGCACCAAGATATCGTCCAAATAAGGAAACACTGCAATACCCCGCTCTCTGATTACAGAGAGTAGGGCACCGAGAACCTTTGAAAAGATCCTTGGAGCTGTTGTTAGGCCAAAAGGAAGAGCAACAAATTGGTAATGCTTGTCTAGAAAAGAGAATCTCAGGAACTGATAGTGATCTGGATGAATCGGAATATGAAGATATGCATCCTGTAAGTCTATTGTGGACATATAATGCCCTTGCTGAACAAAAGGCAGAATAGTCCTTATAGTCACCATCTTGAATGTTGGCATTCTTGCATAACTATTAAAAATTTTTAGATCCAGAACTGGTCTGAAAGAATTCTTCTTTGGAACAATGAAAATATTTGAATAAAACCCCAGACCCTGTTCCTGAAAAGGAACTGGCACAATTACCCCAGATACCTCTAGGTCTGAAACACACTTCAGGAAAGCCTGAGCCTTTACTGGGTTCACTGGAATGCGTGAGAAAAAAAATTCTCACAGGCGGTCTTACTTTGAAACCTATTATGTACCCTTGAGAAATAATGTTCTGAATCCAATGATTTTGGATTGAATTGATCCAAACATCCTTGTAAAATCTTAGTCTGCCCCCTACCAACTGCGCTGGAATGAGGGCCGATTTTGATTTTTTAAATGGCTTGGATTTATTCCAGACTGGAGAAGGCTTCCAATTGGAAACCGTTCCCTTAGGGGAAGGGTCAGATTTCTGTTCCTTATTTTGACGAAAGGAATGAAAACGGTTAGCAGCCCTAAATTTACCCTTAGATTTTTTATCCTGAGGCAAAAAAGCTCCCTCCCCCCAGTGACAGTTGAAATAATTAGAATCCAACTGAGAACCAAATAATTTATTACCTTGGAAGGGGAGAGATAGCAACGTTGATTTAGAAGTCATATCAGCATTCCAAGATTTAAGCCATAAAGCTCTTCTAGCTAATATAGCTAAAGACATATCTTACATCAATTCTAATGATATCAAAAATGGCATCACAAATGAAATTATTAGCATGTTGAATTAACTTAACAATGCTATACACATTATGATCCGGTACTTGTTGTGCCAAAGTTTCCAACCAAAAGGTTGAAGCAGCAGCAGCATCAGCCAAAGAAATAGCAGGCCTAAGAAGATGACCTGAACATAAATAAGCCTTCCTTAGTACTTCTTTTAAAGATCCTTTAGATAGGAAACTTGAATCTTTTCTATCTGCCGTAGGAATAGTAGTACGTTTAGCAAGAGTAGAGATGGCCCCATCAACTTTGGGGATCTTTTCCCAAAACTCGAATCTATCAGTTGGCAAAGGATACAGTTTCTTAAACCTTGAAGAAGGAGTAAAAGAAGTACCCAATCTATTCCATTCCCTAGAAATTACATCAGGAACTGGAAAAACCTCTGGAATAACTACATGAGGTTTAAAAACCGAATTTAAACGTTTACTGGTTTTAATATCAAATCCTGAATCAGAAATTTCACCCTCAGACAGACCCTCCCTCACTGCCAACTCAGATTGATGTGAGGGTATAACAGATAAATTATCGTCAGCGCCAACTTGCTCATCCTCTGTATTTAACACTGAGCAATCACGCTTTCTGGGAAATGCTGGCAGTTTGGATAAAAGATTTGCTATAGAATTATCCATTACTGCTGTTAATTGCTGCATAGTAACAAGCATTGGCGCGCTAGAAGTACTAGGTATCGCCTGCGCGGGCAAAACTGGTGTTGACACAGAAGGAGAGGATGATGAACTATCCCCACTACCTTCATTTGAAGAATCATCTTGGGCAACCTTATTAAATGTGACAGTACTGTCCTTACTTTGTTTGGACGCCATGGCACAATTTGCACATACATTTAAAGGGGGAACCACCTTGGCCTCCATACACACAGAACATATGCTATCTGAAGGTACAGACATGTTAGGCAGATTTAGGCAGGCTATTAATGCAATAAAAACGATTTTACACAAAACCGTTACTGTCTCTTTAAATAATAAAAGGAACACACTATTTCTGAATGTTCAAAAAACTATGAAGGAAATATCCGATCTTTATAAAATTTAACACCCCAGTATCTTAATGCTTTGAAGTATTGCACACCAAAAATGAAGTTTCTAGACCCTTAAATAAGCAAAACGGAGCTAATTGTTCAATTAACCGGTTTAACACACTACAGTCCCTGCCACAGACTTTGCTGCGGCTTTTACCTTCCTTAGGGGTTATTCACCACAGAAATAAGCCTTCCGGAGTCTGTTTCTCAGCCACAGGACCCTCTCACATGAAGCTGCATGCACTGCCTTTGGAAGTAACTGCGCAACTGAGGCGCGAAAATGAGGCCTCCTCCCTCTGCATACCAGAGTGAAGGGGCCTTTCTGACTAGATTAGGCGTCTAAACCAATGCCAGGCATAATTAAAACGTTTCCAAAAGTGTTTCTAAGTTCATAAAACACTCCAAATTTCAAAAATATGATATAAGCAAATCAATTTAGCCCACAATAGTGTCAACCAGTATAGAGCCCAATTTATAAGCCTTTAATCTGTTACTGAGTCTAAGAAAATGGCTTACCGGTCCCATAAGGGAAAACTGACAGTCTTCTAGCATTACTATGTGTTAGAAAAGAGACTGGTCATACCTGAAGCAGATAAGTCTGCAAACTGTTACCCCCAACTGAAGTTCTCTGGTTTCAACAGTCCTGCGTGGTAACAGCAATGGATTTTAGTTACTGGTGCTAAAATCACTCCTCTTTTAACAGAACTCTTCATCACTTTCTGTTGTAGAGTAAATAGTACAAACCGGCACTATTTTAAAATAAACTCTTGATAGAAGAAAGAAAACTACAACTAACACCACATACTCTTTACCATCCACGTGGAGATGCTACTTGTTCAGAGCAGGCAAAGAGAATGACTGGGGGGCGGAGCCAGAGGGGGGCTATATGGACAGCATTTGCTGTGTGCTCCCTTTGCCATTTCCTGTAGGGGAAGAGAATATACCCACAAGTAAGGATGAAGCCATGGACCGGACACACCAATGTAGGAGAAATGTTACATTTTCCTAGGTTTGGTGGGATCATCCTGTGACCTGTAAGGGCAAAACTGGCACTGTATTTTGAGCTTTTATGAAACTAATGCACAAAAGATCAATGTTCCTATCATACATAAGCATCATTTAAGCACACGGGAACCCTCATTGTCCCATAACTCACAGCTTTAAAGGTGTCCTCAGGACCTTAAAAAAAACCAAGACATATTCATTATATCTTAATGAGCACAGGTGAAATAATCATCTCACCCATCAGCAGATTTCACATGCTCTAATTTAGAAATAAATTAATATCTGAGCCTCTACACTAGTGTTTCCCAAATTCAGTCCACAGGACCCTTAACAGGCCAAACGCTTAGCAAGAAACTTTAAAGGGATAGCCTAGTCAATATCAAACTTTCATGATCCAGATAGAAAGATGCTACCATTTTATTTTCTAATTTACAATTATCGTCAAATACTCTGTTCTCTTGGTATCTTTATTTGAAAAATGTAAGCTTAGGAGACGGCTCATTTTTGGTTCAGAACCTGAGCAGCACTTGCCGATTAGTGGCTACAAATGCAACCGCTACCCAGGTCCTGAACCAACAATGGTCCAGCTCCTAAGTTTACATCAAGAGTCCATGAGCTAGTGACGTATGGGATATACATTCCTACCAGGAGGGGCAAAGTTTCCCAAACCTCAAAATGCCTATAAATACACCCCTCACCACACCCACAAATCAGTTTAACGAATAGCCAAGAAGTGGGGTGATAAGAAAAAAGTGCGAAAGCATAAAAAATAAGGAATTGGAATAATTGTGCATTATACAAAAAAATCATAACCACCACAAAAAGGGTGGGCCTCATGGACTCTTGCTAATATGAAAGAAATGAATTTATCAGGTAAGTTCTTACATAAATTATGTTTTCTTTCATGTAATTAGCAAGAGTCCATGAGCTAGTGACGTATGGGATAATGACTACCCAAGATGTGGATCTTTCGACGCAAGAGTCACTAGAGAGGGAAAAAATAAAGACAGCCAATTCCTGCTGAAAATAATCCACACCCAAAGTAAAGTTTAATGAAAAACAAACAGAAGATTCAAACTGAAACCGCTGCCTGAAGTACTTTTCTACCAAAAACTGCTTCAGAAGAAGAAAATACATCAAAATGGTAGAATTTAGTAAAATTATGCAAAGAGGACCAAGTTGCTGCTTTGCAAATCTGATCAACCGAAGCTTCATTCCTAAACGCCCAGGAAGTAGAAACTGACCTAGTAGAATGAGCTGTAATCCTTTGAGGCGGAGTTTTACCCGACTCGACAAAGGCATGATGAATTAAAGATTTCAACCAAGATGCCAAAGAAATGGCAGAAGCTTTCTGGCCTTTTCTAGAACCGGAAAAGATAATAGACTAGAAGTCTTTCGGAAAGACTTAGTAGCTTCAACATAATATTTCAAAGCTCTAACAACATCCAAAGAATGCAACGATTTCTCCTTAGAATACTTAGGATTAGGACATAATGAGGGAACCACAATTTCTCTACTAATGTTGTTGGAATTCACAACCTTAGGTAAAAATTCAAAAGAAGTTCACAACACCGCCTTATCCTGATGAAAAATCAGAAAAGGAGACTCGCAAGAAAGAGCAGATAATTCAGAGACTCTTCTGGCAGAAGAGATCGCCAAAAGGAACAAAACTTTCCAAGAAAGTAATTTAATGTCCAATGAATGCATGGGTTCAAAAGGAGGAGCTTGAAGAGCCCCCAGAACCAAATTCAAACTCCAAGGAGGAGAAATTGACTTAATGACAGGTTTTATACGAACCAAAGCTTGTACAAAACAATGAATATCAGGAAGATTAGCAATCTTTCTGTGAAAAAGAACAGAAAGAGCAGAGATTTGTCCTTTCAAAGAACTTGCGGATAAACCTTTATCTAAACCATCCTGAAGAAACTGTAAAATTCTCGGAATTCTAAAAGAATGCCAAGAAAAATGATGAGAAAGACACCAAGAAATATAAGTCTTCCAGACTCTATAATATATCTCTCTAGATACAGATTTACGAGCCTGTAACATAGTATTAATCACAGAGTCAGAGAAACCTCTTTGACCAAGAATCAAGCGTTCAATCTCCATACCTTTAAATTTAAGGATTTGAGATCCTGATGGAAAAAAGGACCTTGCGACAGAAGGTCTGGTCTTAACGGAAGAGTCCACGGTTGGCAAGAGGCCATCCGGACAAGATCCACATACCAAAACCTGTGAGGCCATGCCGGAGCTACCAGCAGAACAAACGAGCATTCCTTCAGAATCTTGGAGATTACTCTTGGAAGAAGAACTAGAGGCGGAAAGATATAGGCAGGATGATACTTCCAAGGAAGTGATAATGCATCCACTGCTTCCGCCTGAGGATCCCGGGATCTGGACAGATACCTGGGAAGTTTCTTGTTTAGATGAGACGCCATCAGATCTATTTCTGGAAGCTCCCACATTTGAACAATCTGAAGAAATACCTCTGGGTGAAGAGACCATTCGCCCGGATGCAACGTTTGGCGACTGAGATAATCCGCTTCCCAATTGTCTATACCTGGGATATGAACCGCAGAGATTAGACAGGAGCTGGATTCCGCCCAAACCAGAATTCGAGATACTTCTTTCATAGCCAGAGAACTGTGAGTCCCTCCTTGATGATTGATGTATGCCACAGTTGTGACATTGTCTGTCTGAAAACAAATGAACGATTCTCTCTTCAGAAGAGGCCAAGACTGAAGAGCTCTGAAAATTGCACGGAGTTCCAAAATATTGATCGGTAATCTCACCTCCTGAGATTCCCAAACTCCTTGTGCCGTCAGAGATCCCCACACAGCTCCCCAACCTGTAAGACTTGCATCTGTTGAAATTACAGTCCAGGTCGGAAGAACAAAAGAAGCCCCCTGAATTAAACGATGGTGATCTGTCCACCACGTCAGAGAGTGTCGTACAATCGGCTTTAAAAATATTAATTGAGATATCTTTGTGTAATCCCTGCACCATTGATTCAGCATACAGAGCTGAAGAGGTCGCATGTGAAAACGAGCAAAGGGGATCGCGTCCGATGCAGCAGTCATAAGACCTAACATTTCCATGCATAAGGCTACCGAAGGGAATGATTGTGACTGAAGGTTTCGACAAGCTGAAATCAATTTTAGACGTCTCTTGTCTGTCAAAGACAGAGTCATGGACACTGAATCTATCTGGAAACCCAGAAAGGTTACCCTTGTCTGAGGAATCAATGAACTTTTTAGTGAATTGATCCTCCAACCATGATCTTGAAGAAACAACACAAGTCGATTCGTATGAGATTCTGCTAAATGTAAAGACTGAGCAAGTACCAAGATATCATCCAAATAAGGAAATACCACAATACCCTGTTCTCGGATTACAGACAGAAGGGCACCGAGAACCTTTGTAAAAATTCTTGGAGCTGTAGCTAGGCCAAACGGCAGAGCCACAAACTGGTAATGCTTGTCCAGAAAAGAGAATCTCAGGAAATGATAATGATCTGGATGAATCGGAATATGCAGATATGCATCCTGTAAATCTATTGTGGACATATAATGCCCTTGCTGAACAAAAGGCAAGATAGTCCTTACAGTTACCATTTTGAACGTTGGTATCCTTACATAACGATTCAATATTTTTAGATCCAGAACTGGTCTGAAGGAATTCTCCTTCTTTGGTACAATGAAGAGATTCGAATAAAACCCCAGCCCCTGTTCCAGAACTGGAACTGGCATAATTACTCCAGCCAACTCTAGATCTGAAACACATTTCAGAAATGCTTGAGCTTTCACTGGATTTACTGGGACACAGGAAAGAAAAAATCTCTTTGCAGGAGGTCTTATCTTGAAACCAATTCTGTACCCTTCTGAAACAATGTTCTGAATCCAAAGATTGTGAACAGAATTGATCCAAATTTCTTTGAAAAAAACGTAACCTGCCCCCTACCAGCTGAGCTGGAATGAGGGCCGCACCTTCATGTGGACTTAGAAGCTGGCTTTGCTTTTCTAGAAGGCTTGGATTTATTCCAGACTGGAGATGGTTTCCAAACTGAAACTGCTCCTGAGGATGAAGGATCAGGTTTTTGTTCTTTGTTGAAACGAATGGAACGAAAACGATTATTAGCCCTGTTTTTACCCTTAGATTTTTTATCCTGTGGTAAAAAAGTTCCTTTCCCACCAGTAACAGTTGAGATAATAGAATCCAACTGAGAACCAAATAATTTGTTACCCTGGAAAGAAATGGAAAGTAGAGTCGATTTAGAAGACATATCAGCATTCCAAGTTTTAAGCCATAAAGCTCTTCTAGCTAAAATAGCTAGAGACATAAACCTGACATCAACTCTGATAATATCAAAAATGGCATCACAGATAGAATTATTAGCATGTTGAAGAATAATAATAATATTATGAGAATCATGATCTGTTACATGTTGCGCTAAAGTTTCCAACCAAAAAGTTGAAGCTGCAGCAACATCAGCTAATGATATAGCAGGTCTAAGAAGATTACCTGAACACAGATAAGCTTTTCTTAGAAAGGATTCAATTTTCCTATCTAAAGGATCCATAAACGAAGTACCATCTGACGTAGGAATAGTAGTACGTTTAGCAAGGGTAGAAATAGCCCCATCAACTTTAGGGATTTTGTCCCAAAATTCTAATCTGTCAGACGGCACAGGATATAATTGCTTAAAACGTTTAGAAGGGGTAAATGAATTACCCAAATTATTCCATTCTCTGGAAATTACTTCAGAAATAGCACCAGGAACAGGAAAAACTTCTGGAATAACCACAGGAGATTTAAAGACCTTATCTAAACGTTTAGATTTAGTATCAAGAGGACCAGAATCCTCAATTTCTAAAGCAATTAGTACTTCTTTAAGTAAAGAACGAATAAATTCTATTTTAAATAAATAACATAATTTATGTAAGAACTTACCTGATAAATTCATTTCTTTCATATTAGCAAGAGTCCATGAGCTAGTGACGTATGGGACATACATCCCCACCAGGAGGGGCAAAGTTTCCCAAACCTTAAAATGCCTACAAATACACCCCCCACCACACCCACAACTCAGTTCAACGAATAGCCAAGAAGTGGGGTGATAAGAAAAAAGTGCGAAAGCATATAAAATAAGGAATTGGAATAATTGTGCTTTATACAAAAAAATCATAACCACCACAAAAAAGGGCGGGCCTCATGGACTCTTGCTAATATGAAAGAAATGAATTTATCAGGTAAGTTCTTACATAAATTATGTTTTCTTTCATGTAATTAGCAAGAGTCCATGAGCTAGTGACGTATGGGATAATGACTACCCAAGATGTGGATCTTTCCACACAAGAGTCACTAGAGAGGGAGGGATAAAATAAAGACAGCCAATTCCTGCTGAAAATAATCCACACCCAAAATAAAGTTTAACGAAAAACATAAGCAGAAGATTCAAACTGAAACCGCTGCCTGAAGTACTTTTCTACCAAAAACTGCTTCAGAAGAAGAAAATACAACAAAATGGTAGAATTTGGTAAAAGTATGCAAAGAGGACCAAGTTGCCGCTTTGCAAATCTGATCAACCGAAGCTTCATTCCTAAACGCCCAGGAAGTAGAAACTGACCTAGTAGAATGAGCTGTAATCCTATGAGGCGGAGTCTTACCCGACTCAACATAGGCAAGATGAAATAAAGATTTCAACCAAGATGCCAAAGAAATGGCAGAAGTTTTCTGGCCTTTCTAAAACCGGAAAAGATAACAAATAAACTAGAAGTCTTTCGGAAAGACTTAGTAGCTTCAACATAATATTTCAAAGCTCTAATAACATCCAAAGAATGCAACGATTTCTCCTTAGAATTCTTAGGATTAGGACATAATGAAGGAACCACAATGTCTCTACTAATGTTGTTGGAATTCACAACTTAGGTAAAAATTCAAAAGAAGTTCGCAACACCGCCTTATCCTGATGAAAAATCAGAAAAGGAGACTCACAAGAAAGAGCAGAAAATTCAGAAACTCTTCTGGCAGAAGAGATGGCCAAAAGGAACAAAACTTTCCAAGAAAGTAATTTAATATCCAATGAATGCATAGGTTCAAATGGAGGAGCTTGAAGAGCCCCCAGAACCAAATTCAAACTCCAAGGAGGAGAAATTGACTTAATGACAGGCTTTATACGAACCAAAGCTTGTACAAAACAATGAATATCAGGAAGAATAGCAATCTTTCTGTGAAAAAGAACAGAAAGAGCAGAGATTTGACCTTTCAAGGAACTTGCGGACAAACCCTTATCTAAACCATCCTGAAGAAACTGTAATATTCTCGCTATTCTAAAAGAATGCCAAGAAAAATGATGAGAAAGACACCAAGAAATATAAGTCTTCCAGACTCTATAATATATCTCTCTGGATACAGATTTACGAGCCTGTAACATAGTATTAATCACAGAGTCAGAGAAACCTCTTTGACCAAGAATCAAGCGTTCAATCTCCATACCTTTAAATTTAAGGATTTCAGATCCTGATTGAAAAAAGGACCTTGAGACAAAAGGTCTGGTCTTAACGGAAGAGTCCACGGTTGGCAAGAGGCCATCCGGACAAGATCCGCATACCAAAACCTGTGAGGCCATGCCGGAGCTACCAGCAGAACAAACGAGCATTCCTTCAGAATCTTGGAGATTACTCTTGGAAGAAGAACTAGAGGCGGAAAGATATAGGCAGGATGATACTTCCAAGGAAGTGATAATGCATCCACTGCCTCCGCCTGAGGATCCCGGGATCTGGACAGATACCTGGGAAGTTTCTTGTTTAGATGAGAAGCCATCAGATCTATTTCTGGAAGTTCCCACATTTGAATAATCTGAAGAAATACCTCTGGGTGAAGAGACCATTCGCCCGGATGCAACGTTTGGCGACTGAGATAATCCGCTTTCCAATTGTCCATACCTGGGATATGAACCGCAGAGATTAGACAGGAGCTGGATTCCGCCCAAACCAAAATTCGAGATACTTCTTTCATAGCCAGAGGACTGTGAGTCCCTCCTTGATGATTGATGTATGCCACAGTTGTGACATTGTCTATCTGAAAACAAAATGAACAACTCTCTCTTCAGAAGAGGCCAAGACTGAAGAGCTCTGAAAATTGCACGGAGTTCCAAAATATTGATCGGAAATCTCACCTCCTGAGATTCCCAAACCCCTTGTGCCGTCAGATACCCCCACACAGCTCCCCAACCTGTAAGACTTGCATCTGTTGAGATTATAGTCCAGGTCGGAAGAACAAAGAAGCCCCCTGAACTAAACGATGGTGATCTGTCCACCATGTCAGAGAGTGTCGTAAAATCGGTTTAAAGATATTAATTGAGATATCTTTGAGTAATCCCTGCACCATTGGTTCAGCATACAGAGCTGAAGAGGTCGCATGTGAAAACGAGCAAAGGAGATCGCATCTGATGCGGCAGTCCTAAGACCCAACATTTCCATGCATAAGGCTACCAAAGGGAATGATTGTGACTGAAGGTTTTGACAAGCTGATATCAATGTTAAACTTCTCTTGTCTGACAAGGACAGAGTCATAGACACTGAATTTATCTAGAAACCTAAAAAGGTTACCCTTGTCTGAGGAATCAATGAACTGATTGGTAAATTGATCCTCCAACCATGAACTTGAAGAAAACAACACAAGTCGATTCGTATGAGATTCTTCGAAAATGAGAAGACTGAGCAAGTACCAAGATATCGTCCAAATAAGGAAATACCAAAACCCTATTCTCTGATTACAGAAAGAAGGGCACCGAGAACCTTTGAAAAAAATTCTTGGAACTGAGGCTAGGCCAAACGGTAGAGCCACAAAACTGGTAATGCTTGTCTAAAAAGAGAATCTCAGACACTAAAAGTGATCTGGATGAATCGGAATATGCAGATACACATCCTGTAAATCTATTGTAGACATATAATGCCCTTGCTAAACAAAAGGCAGGATAGTCCTACAGTAACCATCTTGAATGTTGGTATCCAAACATAACGATTCAATAATGATAGATCCAGAACTGGTCTGAAGGAATTGACCTTCTTTGGTACAATGAAGAGATAAAATAAAACCCCAGCCCCTGTTCCAGAACTGGAACTGGCATAAATACTCCAGCCAACTCTAGATCTGAAACACATTTCAGAAATGCTGAGCCTTTGCTGTGTTAACTGGGACACGGGAAAGAAAAGAATCTCTTAGCAGGAGGCCTTAACTTGAAGCCAATTCTGTACCTTTCTGAAACAATGTTTCTGAAACCAGAGATTAAGAACGGAATTGATCCAAATTTCTTTGAAGAAAACGTAATCTGCCCCATACCAGCTGAGCTGGAATAAGGGCCGCACCTTCATAGGTACTTAGGAGCTGGCTATAGGTTTCTATAAGGCTTGGATATATTCCAAACTGGAAATAGTTTCCAAACTGATACCGCTCCTGAGGATGAAGGATCAGGCTTTTGTTCCTTGTTGTGAGGAAAGGAACGAAAATGATTATTTACCCTGGAAAGAAAGGGAAAGCAAAGTTGACTTAGAAGACATGTCAGCATTCCAAGTTTAATCCATAAAGCTTTTCTAGCTAAAATAGCTAGAGACATATACCTGACATCAACTCTAATGATATCAAAAGATGGTATCACCAATAAAATTATTAGCATGTTATAGAATAATAATAATGCTATAAAATTATGATCTGTTACTTGTTGCGCTAAAGCTTCTAACCAAAAAGTTGAAGCTGCAGCAACATCCGCTAAAAATATAGCAGGTCTAAGAAGATTACCTGAACATAAGTAAGCTTTTCTTAGAAAGGATTCAATTTTCCTATCTAAAGGATCCTTAAATGAAGTACTATCTGCCATAGGAATAGTAGTACATTAGCAGGAGTAGAGACAGCCCCATAACCTTAGGGATTTTTGTCCCAAAAAACTCTAATCTGTCAGATGGCACAGGATATAATTTGCTTAAACGTCTAGAAGGAGTAAATAAATTACCCAAATTATTCCATTCCCTGGAAATTACTTCAGAAATAGCATCAGGGAGATAAAACACTTCTGGAATAACTACAGGAGATTTAAAAACCTTATTTAAACGTTTACATTTAGTATCAAGAGGACCAGAATCCTCTATTTCTAATGCAAATAACACTTCTTTAAGTAAAGAACGAATAAATTCCATCTTGAACAAATACAAAGATTTATCAGCATCAACCTCTGAGACAGAAACCTCTGAACCAGAAGAACCATTATCAGTATCAGAATGATGATGTTCATTTAAAAATTCATCTGAAAAAAAGAGAAGTTTTAAAAGACTTTTATGTATACTAGAAGGAGAAATAACAGACATAGCCTTCTTAATGGATTTAAAAAATAAAATCTCTTATGTTATCAGGAACACTCTGAAAATTAGATGTTGACGGAACAGCAACAGGTAATGTAACAGTACTAAAGGAAATTTTATCTGCATTAATAAGTTTGACATGACATGCAATACAAATAACAGCTGGAGAAACAGATACCAAAAGTTTATAGCAGATACACTTAGCTTGGTAGCTCCAGCACTGTGCAGTGATTTTCCTGTAGTATCTTCTGACTCAGTTGCAACGTGGAACATCTTGCAATATGTAAAAGAAAAAAAAAACAACATATAAAGCAAAATTGATCAAATTCCTTAAATGACAGTTTCAGGAATGGGAAAAAAATGCCAGTGAACAAGCTTCTAGCAACCAGAAGCAATAAATAATGAGACTTAAATAATGTGGAGAAAAAAATGACGCCCATATTTTTTAGCGCCAAAAAAGACGCCCACATTATTTGGCGCCTAAATGCTTTTGGCGCCAAAAATGACGCCACATCCGGAACGCCGACATTTTTGACGCAAAAAAACGTCAAAAAATGACGCAACTTCCGGCGACACGTATGACGCCGGAAACAGAAAAAAAATTTTGCGCCAAAAAAGTCTGCGCCAAGAATGACGCAATAAAATGAAGCATTTTCTGCCCCCGCGAGCCTAACAGCCCACAGGGAAAAAGTCAAATTTTTAAAGGTAAGAAAAAATGATTGAAACAAATGCATTTATCCCAAATATGAAACTGACTGTCTGAAAATAAGGAATGTTGAACATCCTGAGTCAAGGCAAATAAATGTTTGAATACATATATTTAGAACTTTATATAAAAGTGCCCAACCATAGCTTAGAGTGTCACAGAAAATAAGATTTACTTACCCCAGGACACTCATCTACATGTTTGTAGAAAGCCAAACCAGTACTGAAACGAGAATCAGCAGAGGTAATGGTATATATAAGAGTATATCGTCGATCTGAAAAGGGAGGTAAGAGATGAATCTCTACGACCGATAACAGAGAACCTATGAAATAGACCCCGTAGAAGGAGATCACTGCATTCAAATAGGCAATACTCTCCTCACATCCCTCTGACATTCACTGCACGCTGAGAGGAAACCGGGCTCCAACTTGCTGCGGAGCGCATATCAACGTAGAATCTAGCACAAACTTACTTCACCACCTCCATCGGAGGCAAAGTTTGTAAAAACTGAGTTGTGGGTGTGGTGGGGGGTGTATTTGTAGGCATTTTAAGGTTTGGGAAACTTTGCCCCTCCTGGTGGGGATGTATGTCCCATACGTCACTAGCTCATGGACTCTTGCTAATTACATGAAAGAAATGAAGATTTATCAGCATCAACCTCTGAGACAGAATCCTCTGAACCAGAAGAGTCATTAGAATCAGAATGATGATGTTCATTTAAAAATTCATCTGTATAAAGAGAAGTTTTAAAAGATTTTTTATGTTTACTAGAAGGAGGAATAACAGACATAGCCTTCTTGATGGATTCAGAAACAAAATCTTTTATGTTATCAGGAACATTCTGAACATTAGATGTTGATGGAACTGCAACAGGTAATGGTACATTACTAAAGGAAATATTATCTGCATTAACAAGTTTGTCATGACAATTAATACAAACAGCTGGAGAAACAGCTACCAAAAGTTTACAGCAGATACACTTAGCTTTGGTAGTTCCAGCTCCAGACAGCGATTTTCCTGAAGTATCTTCTGACTCAGATGCAACGTGAGACATCTTGCAATATGTAAGAGAAAAAACATATAAAGCAAAATTGAACAAATTCCTTAAATGACTGTTTCAGGAATGGGAAAAAATGCCAAGGAACAAGCTTCTAGCAACCAGAAGCAAAGAAAAATGACTTAAATAATGTGGAGACAAAAGCGACGCCCATATTTTTTTAGCGCCAAATAAGACGCCCACATTATTTGGCGCCTAAATGCTTTTGGTGCCAAAAATGACGCCACGTCCGGAACGCCGACATTTTTGGCGCAAAAGAACGTCCAAAAATGACGCAACTTCCGGCGACACGTATGACGCCGGAAAAAGAAAAGATTTTTGCACCAAAAAAGTCTGCGCCAAGAATGACGCAATAAAATGAAGCATTTTCAGCCCCCGCGAGCCTAACAGCCCACAGGGAAAAAAGTCAAATTTTTAAGGTAAGAAAAATAATTGATTCAAGTGCATTATCCCAAATAAGAAACTGACTGTCTGAAAATAAGGAATGTTGAACATCCTGAGTCAAGGCAAATAAATGTTTGAATACATATATTTAGAACTTTATTAAAAAAGTGCCCAACCATAGCTTAGAGTGTCACAGAAAATAAGACTTACTTACCCCAGGACACTCATCTACATGTTTGTAGAAAGCCAAACCAGTACTGAAACGAAAATCAGCAGAGGTAATGGTATATATATATATATATATATATATATATATATATATAAGAGTATATCGTCGATCTGAAAAGGGAGGTAAGAGATGAATCTCTACGACCGATAACAGAGAACCTATGAAATAGACCCCGTAGAAGGAGATCATTGAATTCAAAAAGGCAATACTCTCTTCACATCCCTCTGACATTCACTGCACGCTGAGAGGAAAACCAGGCTCCAACCTGCTGCGGAGCGCATATCAACGTAGAATCTAGCACAAACTTACTTCACCACCTCCATAGGAGGCAAAGTTTGTAAAACTGATTTGTGGGTGTGGTGAGGGGTGTATTTGTAGGCATTTTGAGGTTTGGGAAACTTTGCCCCTCCTGGTAGGAATGTATATCCCATACGTCACTAGCTCATGGACTCTTGCTAATTACATGAAAGAAATAAAAAGTAGCCTTTACAAACTATGGAGAAGGTACAGTTTAGAAAGTTTATTTAATAAAATGTAAAGAAACCCTCCCCCACCATTTTCTCCATCCATGCTTAGGGGAGATGAATTCTTTGGTCTTGCGAACCAGTGATGAAGTAAATCTGCAGTGTCATTCTATCCAATCCTGAAAGCAGAAATTACAATGAGAAACAAGCATTCAATGTCACACAGGCAGATTGCTAAAAGCAGTGCAGATTATACATTTAATTTTCATAAACTACTAACAATCCTGTTCCATCTCTACAAGTTTATATACATCAATAAAACTCCAGTTTCTTAACTACAGATTTACATTTTTGTAAACAATTTTATAGGCCACGATAAAGTTGCAGAACACGTTTAAGCCGTGTTAACTGCAGTGGAGCGTGGTCTTTTATTCTGCCACGGGCCTACGTTCTGCAACCAGCATACATAGCTGGGCAGAGAGGGAATGCCCTTGGCATTGATAGTGAGACGATTCCTACTGTCATTACACACCTAGGGATGTAGTTTGTTGTCTAAGTACCTGGTTATTTCAAGGGTAGCTTTATCAGCAGCTCCTCTGGCCTAAAAGAAAAGAAATACCTTTTAAACAAAAACTTATGACTTTAATATGAAACGCGACTGACAAATGGATAGTTTTATTTTTTAAAACAAACACCTTTAACACTGCTGATCTGATGGACCCTCTAATTAGTGTGACTGTCACTCACCCTAATCTGCTACTGCATATGCACAGAACATAATAGTATTAAAACAAAGGGACATTTCTCTTATTCAGTTGTAGGCTCAGGAACATTTGTGTGTCTGGAGCACTCTATGCAACAGGTTTTTTTTAAACCAGGTTATACTATTAAACACTACATGGAAGCAGTGTTCCTGCTGATATATAGTGCATCACATGCTCTTCAGCCTATCTACATTCACTTTCAACAGATACCAAGAGAATGAAATAAATTTGATAGAAATATATTTCATGTCCCTTTAAGAGTATTTGTGCATTATAAGAACACTATGCAACTATTTTACTCTTTGCATTTATAATATGGGTCTTAATAATCCCATAAACCACACAATACCAAGGACCATTAATCCCATTTGAGTGCAAAGGGTCTTGTCCCTTTAATGTCTCCACCTGAGTAAAAAGACATGACATTTTTCTTCTTTATTCAAAAAGTGAATCGGACACTTTAAACATGTTATTCTCCACCAAATGTGATTCATTCTTAGGATATTAAATTGTTCATGAGATATCTAGATAGGTAGTGTGCACATGTCACAGGAAAGTGTTGCAAATCTGCTGCCGTTTAGTGCTGCAGACATGCACACTCCTGAGCTTAGCTTCCTGCTTTTTAACAAAGAAAACAGAAAAATGTAATGGAAGTAAATTTTAATTCTTCAAAAAATAAAAAAAAGTCAGAAACATACAACTAAGTAGCAAAAAAGTTAATGGGACATAAAACCTAAAGAATCCTTAATTTATATTTAGCCCCTTCCCTGCATGTTAATTTTGCAACACAGTTAACACTTTATTGCCTCCCTTTACAGCATTCGACCATTGGTTTTCAAACCTTTCCTCAGGCCTCCTTAACAGGCCCAATTTTGAAGATAACTAGCACAGGTGGGAGGAAAATAAAATATATATCAGTTACTAAATGGTAATGGTTATTTTATCTGCTCTCACTTAAGGGAATCCTGAAAAAATGGCCTGTTAGGGAAGCCTGAGAACAGGTTTGAAAACCAGTGACAGACTAGCTAGCTCACTGGCTATTTAAGTTGAATCTACATTAACTTGTGGGTGTGCAACAGCCCAATGTCCCTAGATCCTCACCTGGTACTATCAATTTCTGAGTAGGGGAGGAGTAAGAAAGGAAAGAGAGCGGCAGGCACTACAAAAACCAAGCGGGCTGACACTAAAGTTTGAAAAATCAAAAAAAACTTTAATGAAAGTTATCTCAAAAGTTAACAGTTAAGGCAGAACACAAGTACAGGGGGGTGAAAAAAATGTGACAAGGAAGGCCTGACGCGTTTCGCGCCCCCTAGTGGTGCTTAATCATAGGCTACAGCACTAGGTAAGAGATACCTATTTAAAGGGAAAACCATTAACCCTAGACGTGCAGAAAATAATTTAAAAACATTATAAATTTTTAAAAACATTGGCACACTTACAGTGGGAATAATATACAAGATTGTATATATATATACAGGTTTCTATAATACAACAAGCAACAAGGTTTGAACTTAGACTGCCTGAATTAAAAGATGATAACGGATGTTAATATACGGAGAGGAGTTTAGTAAGAACTAGTATACTATATGCTTTTTAACTAATATGGTCAATTCGCTTAATTTTTATAATGAAGACAAGCAATGAAAAAAGCAGTATATAGATAATAAATATATTATATGTATATCCAACAGAACTTAGTTGTCTATTAGGTAATTCACATCACATTCTTTGTTCATTCCAAAGGGTTGCCGTGTATTTAGCTTTATTATCCAAAATATCTCCTTTTTATCTAGTATATGTTGTCTGTTACCTCCTCTAATAGGAATTCTAGCTATGTCTATAATTTGGACGGACATATCTGCCAAATGTGTGAAATGTAAACCATTAAAATGACTTGCTACTGCAGAGTCCTTACAATAGTTTTTGACATCTCTCATATGCTCTCCATAATTAAATGGGTTGCAAATCAACTACTTAGATTTAACATTGAAAATTATAGACAATCAAATTGTGACCCAAACGTACAGGAAACCAGTAGCAGGAAATACCATTCTGCATGCCGCATCACAGCACCCAGAACATGTAAAGAAAGCCATACCAAGAGGGCAGTTTATTAGGCTTCGCAGGAACACCAAAAGCGATCTTATATATGAAACACAGTCTCTAGAATTGAAAGAGAGGTTAATTAAGAGAGGTTACAATCCAAGAAAACTCGAACAATCGAGACTGGCAGTAAAAAAGTATAAGAATAAACCTATTAACAACAAAAATGAGTCTAAATTGGGCACTAATGAGAGTATTATTTTCACCACAGAATACTCAATGCATTACAATGCTGTGGTTAAAATCTTAAAGAAACATTCCCATTTATTATTGGGAGATGACATTCTTAAACCTCTGGTAAAAAATTTCAGGTTTGTCCCAAAAAAACCCAAGACACTGGGGAAGGTACTTTCTCCCAGTCTGGTCTTGGACACAAAAAGTACCCCGTCAGGGGATTGGCTATCTAGAAAGGGTGTTCACAAATGTGGTAGTAGGGATTGTCATACCTGCCCTAACCTTATTAAAGGCACTCAATTCTCCTCGAGTGTAGATCATGGGAAATATGTTATAGACTTTTATGCTAACTGCAAAACTAAGTTTGCTATTTATCTTCTGACTTGTAATATTTGTAAATGTCAGTACGTGGGAAAAACCTCACGTGAAGTCAGAACAAGGTTTGGAGAGCATATGAGAGATGTCAAAAACTATTGTAAGGACTCTGCAGTAGCAAGTCATTTTAATGGTTTACATTTCACACATTTGGCAGATATGTCCGTCCAAATTATAGACATAGCTAGAATTCCTATTAGAGGAGGTAACAGACAACATATACTAGATAAAAAGGAGATATTTTGGATAATAAAGCTAAATACACGGCAACCCTTTGGAATGAACAAAGAATGTGATGTGAATTACCTAATAGACAACTAAGTTCTGTTGGATATACATATAATATATTTATTATCTATATACTGCTTTTTTCATTGCTTGTCTTCATTATAAAAATTAAGCGAATTGACCATATTAGTTAAAAAGCATATAGTATACTAGTTCTTACTAAACTCCTCTCCGTATATTAACATCCGTTATCATCTTTTAATTCAGGCAGTCTAAGTTCAAACCTTGTTGCTTGTTGTATTATAGAAACCTGTATATATATATACAATCTTGTATATTATTCCCACTGTAAGTGTGCCAATGTTTTTAACAATTTATAATGTTTTTAAATTATTTTCTGCACGTCTAGGGTTAATGGTTTTCCCTTTAAATAGGTATCTCTTACCTAGTGCTGTAGCCTATGATTAAGCGCCACTAGGGGGCGCGAAACGCGTCAGGCCTTCCTTGTCACATTTTTTTCACCCCCCTGTACTTGTGTTCTGCCTTAACTGTTAACTTTTGAGATAACTTTCATTAAAGTTTTTTTTGATTTTTCAAACTTTAGTGTCAGCCCGCTTGGTTTTTGTAGTGCCTGCCGCTCTCTTTCCTATTTTACCTTTGGGCGATCTTGAGTCATATCGCTGGCTACGGCACTCTCTCAGCCACTCTCATTGGAGGACTTGGTGTGATCTTCGTATGTGCCGGTTCCGGTTCCGGATGCAGCTACACCGCGCTTACCTTGGTTTCGAGGAGTAAGAAAGGCCATTGTGAATGGAATTGCTTTGTACACAAAATATTAAACACAAGGTGCATGACTGGTTTACTCTACAATTGCTCCTTATCAGACAATCCAACATCCCAAGAACATTTGTTAAAGAGAAGTTATGGTGTAGGCCACAATTTAGTTGCAGAACACATCTGGCTAGTGAACTGCAGTGGAGCATGGTCAGTTTTTCTGCCATGTGAATACATTCTGCAACTAGCATTGGTAACTAGGCAGATAGGGAATTCCCATGGCCTTCACAAATCACTGCATATTATAGTGATTGCTGGCAAAGTATGTGTTTATCAGAAGACCCACTTAATATCTCTTAAGAAAGGATATTGAACACAGCTTACTTAACATCCCCTTGTGAAAAGAATCTACAGCAGGCTACAAACCCAGGTATAGATCTTCTGAAAATTAGAAGACCTTTTTAATTAAACTTGGGGTACATATACCAAACCTAGATAAAAGTACAGCGTGCACATTCATACTTACAGATTGGTGGTGTTGACCAATATGGCCAAGAACCTGGCTTCAGTAATCGACTAAGTGGAGTCCATCTCTAAAAAAATATAAATGTAATATTTGGTGATTTATGCTTACATTTTTTTAACTGTCCTTTAAAATTCTGTCCTCACATGTTCTTATGCACATGGACTCCAAATGCTTCCAGCCTTTTAATCCTACAACTTTAGTATTCCCCAGCCTCCAGAACATACCCCACAAGCTCCTCAGTATTCACAAAATGAATGATGAAGCTGCACTCTCAAAGGAGAAAAAAGCCCATAAACTTCCAACACCTCTGACAATGCAGCTTCATGGTTTAGGATTCTGTCCCCATAGCATGAACCAGCTAGCAGTCACAGATAGGCCATGCTGGGAATGAATATGGGAAATTTCTCTACCCCTGCCAGATATAAGCAGCAACATCACATAAGACGAGTCCTTGCCCAGTGACAGGGGATATACTAGTCAATTATCCACAACACATTGATGCAGACACCATAAGTACTTACATAAATATGTAGATTGTTACACATGCACAGAAACTGCCATTAGACTTGTAATCTCAATCACGCCATACATCCGGCTTTAACATCTGAAAAACAGATTATGTCATTAGTAAAGTATCTGTATATGTTAATTGTTAAAGGAAAAACAAAACCATTTTCCAGATACCCACCCAGTTCATAAGATCATCTCAATTCAGTTACAGATCTAGTAATGCTAATAGACACTGCAATCAGAGATCCAATAGTGATTACAAATACCTGCAATGCTAATTTACAAATTTTTTTGCTGATGATTAATGGGACATAATACTCATATGCTAAATCACTTAAAACTGAAGTAGTATAACAGTAGAAAGCTGACAGCAGAATATCACCTGAGCATCTCTATGTAAAACAATTAGAGGATTTTACCTCACAATTTCCTCAGCTCAGTAAGTTCAGCTGCAGGTAAAAAAAAGAAATGGACTGCAGTCAATCAGCAGCAACAGTTCTGAGGTCATGAACTCTTACTGTGATCTCAGATTTTATAGTAAAAATCCTTAAACTGAATAGGGAAACAACATGTGCATGAGGCTCACTCCATTGTCTGTACCAGGACAGGCATGCGGATTTGCTGCTTAAAGTCCTACAATGGGGTGTGAATACCTTTGACATTTTAAGGTAAAATATTTTTTACATAGAGATGTTCAGGTGATATTTTCTAGTCCGCTTTTTACAGCTATGCTGCATCACTTTCTAGTGTTTCAACATTTGGGTATCAAGGCCCTTTAAGATAGTCAAATAGACCAATATCATATAGACAAGATATATGAAATAAAATAATCTGGATTATGAAAAGCAAGACCACCACATTAAGTGGGGGAAGAAATACACTTTATAGAGGGTTTTTTTTTTTTAACAGAAAGTTGCCAGCTGGGTGGCAAACTAGCTAAATTGGGTCAGAGTAATACTTTACAATATATTATCTTGTGCTTTGAATTTATTTAATAATTTGAGCAATAAAAAAATTTATATATATATATTAACTAAACTTATAGCTGGGTGTTGCACCCATTAAAATGTCCTAGGGAAGGCAGAGCCAGCCGGGACCCTGAATGGCTGCATATTCGTAAAGCTCCGTGCAGCTTTCCCCTCATGGTCACAAATGAAGGACTAAAACCCTAAGTAACGGAACCCATCTTACATCGGCAGGTGCCTAAACATCTGGGGAGCCTGGAAAGCATAATGTGGCACTTGGAAAAGTAACGGCTCATTAACTAGGATCACGTTTACAACCGTACTAACATAGGAGACGGCGCCATCTTGGGCCTAAGCACACGCTGCTGTACAACAGAACAGGTCAGCATGACTGGCAGCAGCGTAAGAGACTTAACACCTTAACCGGAATATAGATACCACAAATATCAGCAGGCATTCTCAACAACCTGGTAAGATCTTTCCTTTTGCACACCAACCTGAAACACGAGCGCTAACAACATAAGGGGACATAAATAATACAGACACGCGGGAAAGCACGGAGCATACCGCCCGCACCTACGTACAACAAAGGCAGTGCTGGAACATAGCTAAACAGATAGCGAGCACGTTCAGACATTTTAAGACGGAAAACACACTCACTATATCGACGGCCTGCTACATAGCCCCAAGCGCCTAACACGACATCCTCACCGCACCTGCAAACAACAAAAGGTATAAGGAGACCACTGTCTGCAGTTACCTCTACAAGGAAACAAGAATCACAAAACACCTTGCCACTTAACCTTACATTCAGCTGGTACCCTTGGCCCTCTGACGCACTTAACATAAATGACATCCAAACGCCCCCCCCCCCCCCCCAAAGGGGAAAAGGCGAGCAAATCAACAATGGCTACATCCACTAAACTGAACTCATACTTTAAAGCCATGGACACCACAGCCATCACAACGCCAACGTCCCCGCATCCAGATAGTGATCTGCAGGAAGAGGACCCCAATACCCCCACAAATGACCCCAGCCTCCCCATAACAAAAGCTGACCTAAAATCACTCCCAACTAAAGAAGACTTTGCAGCCTTTATGACCCAGGTCAGTCAGTTAATAAAAGATAATTTATCTGAGGTCAAAAGGGACGTCACGGATCTTGGCAATAGGGTATTACAATTAGAAGAGCATGCAGAAGAAATTTCAGAACCTATTCAGCTACATAGCATGCAAATTCAGCACCAGAATGATGAAATAAGGCAAATGCAAATGCAGATAGAAGATCTGGATAACCGAGGAAGACGCCAAAACCTGCGGATCAGAGGAGTACCTGAAAACATCTCAAATGCTGCGCTTCCACAGTACATTCAAGACCTTTTTAGTTACCTTCTGGACACAAAAGAAGAGACTGACATCTCTATAGATAGGATGCATAGAGCCTTAAAACCGAAACCCTCAAACAAGGCACCCCCCAGAGATATCATCCTCCGCTGTCACAATTTTAAAGACAAGGAACAACTATTGGCTGCAGCCAGAAAGAAGACACCAATCCACAAAAACGGAGATACAATACAAATATTCGCTGACCTAAGCCCGCTGACTCTAGCCAGACGGAGAGAAGTGAAATTCCTCACCACACACTTGAGAGACTGCAATGTACCATACCGATGGGGATTTCCCTTTGCCATCAAAGTATCCAAAGAAAACAAAGAGTATACATACAAAGACCTAGAAGATTTGGATTCCTTTTGCTCCCAACTAGATATTCCTCTACCAAAACACATCCCTCAAGCCTTAGAACACACAGAGGATTCTCCAGACGCAGATCACCCTCCTCCAAAAACACAGCGCCAAAAATGGATCACTGTAAATAGAAAAAGAAAAACTGTTTCACCTACCCCCCGCTGCTCAGGGACACCACCCACAGATCCACCCTGATGGTCTCCAACAGCATCTTGTATTTACATTTCGAAATGCCCCAACACAGAAGCTATGGGATCATCACACAGAGACATTGATCCTTTTGGTTGAAAGACTAAGTATTCAGTATCTAGACTTTCTATTATTTGTTGCAAATAATCAGTTCTCCTATTATGACATACATTAGACTTTAAACTTAAATAAAAACTCCTTCAAAACATATTTTACCTATAGTAGCCAACGGGGAAAGATAGTGGTATTATAGTGCTACTATTACCCCTCCACTCCTTTACTGCTAGGACACGGAGTATACCCTTGCTCCTGGACTGGTTTAAACTGTTATTTTACATGTTCTTTAAATATGTTGTTTGTTTGTTGTTCTATTTATGTTACCTTTGTCCACTGTTTAACCTCTGCTCCTCTAATGTGTTCATACAGATCTATGAGTATATACTCTCTCAAGGCAGCGGTATCGGCGCTCTCCCCTGCTCCCATTGGTATGTACAGTATTTCGTTATAAAAGGTCTCCACGGCAAAATAAAGCGGCAAGACATGGTAAGAAACACACTTGACACCTCACCCACTAAATACCAGACCAAAAATAAAAATGGCACATAGACCACTAGTAATAGCCTCCCAAAACACTAAAGGTCTCAACTCACCAACAAAGAGATCAGTTGCACTCCAGTGGTTCACTAACCAGAAAAGCTCAATAGTTTTTGTACAAGAAACACACTTTCCTAAAGCAAACGAACCTAAATTCCACAATAAAAACTTCCCACTCAGCTATCTTAATTCCCATGAAAAAAAGAGGAACGGAGTTGGAATCCTCATACACCGATCATTACCTTTTAAACTTCTACATTCCATCCCAGATACAGAAGGCAGGATCCTCATCTTAGTTGGCCTCATATATAATAGACCTGTTACACTTGTGAATGTCTACGCTCCCAATACCCACAAGGCTAAATTCTTTAACAAATTAAAAACAATGGTGCAAGATGCCGGCAGGGGGGTCATAATCCTGGGCGGAGACCTTAACACCACATTAGATCCCACTCTAGACACAACTTCTGCCAACACCAAAACATCGCCACGCTCCCCTAATTCAGTATTTAAATGTATCAGACATCTGAGGTTGATAGACACATGGAGATTGCAGCATCCCACACAGCGAAACTTTACTTTTTACTCTTTCCCCTGGGCCATGTATTCAAGAATAGATCACCTTTATCTAGATCAATCACACCTCTCATTACTACTAGACTCAGACATTGTCCCTACAGCTTGGTCAGATCACTCTATGATAACTATAACACTTGAATGGCCAGACACCCCAATACACCCATTCCTGTGGAGACTGGACACGCACCTTCTACACCATCCACCAACTATGAAAAAACCGACGTCCACATTGACAGAATACTTCAACATAAACGCAATACCAGAGACTCGTCCCCTTTATATATGGGACGCTCACAAAGCTGTATTTCGAGGCGAATGCATTAAGCATAAATCATATCTCAAAAAGCAGTTTAACGCACAACTAAACTCTTTAACAACAAAACTAAACACGCTAGAAATACAACATAAAAATACACCCTCTGACAGTAGCGTTCTGCAAAACCTAAAGCACACTAGGAATGAACTCAAAACACTACTCTACTCTGATGCTCAGAGAAAGGCTTTACAGCTTAGGAAGAAATACCTATATGAGGGAAATCGCTCAGGAAGAATTCTGGCAAATAACCTCAGACAGAACTCACCACACACACATTCACGGATTGCGAACTCCACTCGGGGAGCATATACACGACAGCAAGGCCATTGCTATGCACTTTAAAAATTTCTATCATCAGCTATATAACCTTAAGACTAATGCTTCCACAGAACACACCCAAAAAATTATAGAATACATAAATTCAGCCAATCTGAACAAACTTACGCAGGCACAAACAACAGACCTAGAAAGGCCTATAACTTTAACAGAAATATTGAAAGCTATCAAAGACCTCCCCACAGGGAAAAGCCCAGGCCCAGATGGTCTAACTAACCTATACTACAAGACATTCAAAAATATATTAGCCCCACACTTACTGAAACACTTCAACGCTCTAGATGAGAATAACCACCTTAGCAACGACTCCTTGACAGCACACATATCGGTGATCCTAAAACCTGACAAATCCCCGGAAGACCCAGCTAACTACAGACCAATCTCACTCCTGAACACTGACATTAAAATCCTAGGAAAAATTTTGGCAAATTGTTTAAACTCAGTACTGCACGACATAATACACACGGATCAGGTGGGTTTTGTGCCGGGCCGAGAGGCGAGGGACAATACCCTCAGGGCGCTGACACTTATTGAATACACAAAATATCACAATATCGAGGCAGTGCTTATAGCCATAGACGCAGAAAAAGCTTTCGACCGGACAGACTGGCAATTTCTTAAACACTAAAAAACATAGGATTCGGACCAAAAATAATAAACACCATTTTTAATCTATATACTCACCCAAGTGCGAAAGTAAAGGTAAACGGGATTCTGTCAGATAGGCTCCCAATACACAATGGCACACGCCAAGGTTGTCCCCTATCCCCAATCCTCTTCATACTAATGATGGAGGTGTTCGCCTCACGAGTACGCCAGAATCAGTGCATTAAGGGGATCTCGATAAATAAACAGGATTACAAAGTCGCGCTGTATGCGGACGATGTCTTGTTCACTGTAACATCCCCGCTAACAACCATCCCAAAGATTCTAATAGAACTTGACGAGTTTGGAAAGTACACCAACTTCCTTGTTAACAAGCAAAAATCCGAGATCCTGAACATTATTACTAAGTGCCAAATTTAAATCCCTGTCGACAATCTGCCCGCTTCGTCTTAAATCAGACACCATAAAATACCTAGGGATCCACCTCTCCCCCAACCAGAAGACATTATTTGACAGAAATTACAATACACTCTTACTCAATACACAACGCGACCTGAAGACATGGGCAAATAAACCAATATCCTGGTGGGGCAGGATACAAGCCATTAAAATGACCACCCTACCTAGAATCCTTTATATTTTACAAACCCTTCCACTATATCTGCCTAGCTGGTACATAAACAGGATTCAAAGAAGCCTTAATGCGTTCGTATGGGGTAAATGCAGACCACGAATCAATAGGAACACGATGTACAGGCTAAATAAAGCTGGAGGTTTAGGGCTTCCTAGAATAGAAGATTACTACCAGGCAGTGACACTACAAAGGATACTAGACTGGCATAGAGCACAAGAACGTAAAGTATGGGTCGCATTAGACTCACACATCCTAAAGGCACCTTTGGTACACGCCCTATGTTGGGTGTCCAAAGACCTTAGACCTCCCCAGTGTCGGCATCTTGAAATCCATAAACAACTTTTTAAAATCTGGGATAACATAACTGCTACCAAACCTCACATTACCACTTATAGATCACCACTCTTCCCAATAACTTTAAATATAGTAATGATAGGAGGCCTAGATAAAGGTTTCAAAAGATTGACTGAATGGGACTATACGATCCCTCTACTCAAATTTACAGAAGCAGGCAAACTACTAGATAGAGATAAATTGGCAGATCTAGCAGGGGGTAGATTCACCAAATGGCTAAAATACGCCCAACTACAACACTACATACATACATACATCCCCATTCAAGTCGGATCTGCTGAGAAGGCCCACTGCTTTCGAACAGATGTGTCATAGCGGCATTATACCCAGAGGCACGCTCTCTATATCCCGCAAGCTTCTTATAAACACCCCCACAGACACTCTACCGCCTTACACAGCTAAATGGCACCTCGACCTCAAAGGCAACATAGACACAGAAAAATGGAATAAAATTTTCAGCTCCCTCAAAAAATCTTCAACATCCCCCGAGATATTAGAACTGAATTTTAAAATCCTTCTCCGATGGTATCTAACCCCATCAAGATTAGCTAGCATTTACCCCAACACATCCAGCTTATGCTGGCGTGGCTGTGGAAAACATGGTAATTTAATCCACATGTGGTGGCACTGCCCAAAAGTCCGTCCACTTTGGAATGCAGTGGAATCCTATTTTAGACGAAGTAATCATACCGAATTTACACTGACCCCACATATTGCCCTATTAAATGACCTACCCAAAATGACCTGTTGTCTGAAAAGGTTAGTGCTACAGATAGGACTCAACAGTGCAAGAAAACTAATAGCGCGTCACTGGAAAAAACCTAGTACCCTGAGCGAAGTTATGTGGGTGGAGGAGGTAGAGGATCAATTTTCCTTTGAGACATATGGCTACTTATGCCGTAACAAAACCGACACTATACTGAACGCTAAGCTCCTTTGGCAGGAGTACCTGTGAGACTATCTACCCCCTACATCGCACACATACAACATGTTAGTAAATTTAGATCACTAAACAAATAATTATGTTGATATCAAAAACACTCACTTTGAGACCCACTGAGCTTACACCGTGGATAAGACCAACATCCTGGGAGAGGGCCGAGCCGCCAGAACTGCCATAACCATTTAAACCGTTTGCTTTCATATGAGAGAGATACTTACCTTTGTCAGTGACATCTAGAAAACAGAGGAAGCTTGTTATAAACAACCGGGACTTTGTTTTAATTTCTTTTTTCTATATGTTTAGATTATGTTACTAGTTTAACTATTTTATCTACCTGAAAGAAGCTCAACTAATTACAGATAAAGCCTTAACGTCGATAGCACCCACGATGTCTCAACGTTAGGACACCTTGTACACTCAACTAGGAAAGAGAATTACTTCTGAGATCACTCTAAAAATTGTATTTGTTGAAAATACTGTAATAATCCTTGGTTGATGCTTTCTGACTTGTACATTTCTAATTTCTAATAAAAATAATAAATAAAAAAAAAAAATGTCCTAGGGAGAACACGGAAATAACCTATAGACCTAGGTTAAGTTACTGTTTGGTCTCTATCCAGCAAGTGTTGACTCTATATACCCATGTCTTCCCCAGTCAATGGAGTATGTGGAGTGCAAAGCTTAGATTGCACACCCTAAGTGCCATATGCGATTACATCCCATAAGTTTAATTTTCTTTATCCAGTAGTTACCTCATGTTTTGTATTGCATTGCATTGCATTAACACCCAGGTCTGCTTTTCTCAGTATGAGACACTGGGCACTTCTGAAGCTATAGCACCACCTGAAAGACAAGGAAAGGTTTAAAAAAAAATAATATATATATATTTTTTTTTTTTTTTTTTTTGAATAAATGAGTTTCTAGTGATACATTGTATATCTAACAAGTCAACTGCATTGATTATTTTACATTGCAAAACCTTGTGTTGCGCCCCTTTAACTCAAGCATGTCCCCATAGCATGAACCAACTATCAGTCATGGCATGGCTGTGTTGGGATGAATATGGGAGGGTTACTTTGACCCCCAACAGATATAAGAAGCAACATTATATGTAATGAGTCCTTGCCCAGTGCTGGGGTCCTATCAGCCATTTAGGGGGCGAAAAAAAGCATACAGAACCTAGACTACTCCACTCACCATGATCTTCCCCTATCGGACGCCCGAGACTGCAACTTAGCAGGGACACTAGAAGGAAGACAAATTAATTTATAAATTCATTCTATGACTAGACTGATTCATTTGAAATATCAATACATTTAGAAACTAAAAAAAAAAAAAAAAAAATAGAACAAAAAGTTTTCTCCACCTTTGCCATCTGCTGTAAACCAGTAAAAAGGACAGAATGTATTTTGATCATTGAATACGCCTAGTATCAAAGCATAGGAACTAGTGGAGGGAAATTCTTATACTATCAATACCCTCCACTTAAGTTTTAAAAAAAGTGACATCCGAAATAAAAATGTATTCAGAGAACAACTAACATTTCAATTCCATTATCAAAATGTGCACTCTTTACATGCACACTGAGGCAAAAGCTCCTACTGAGCATGTGCAAAATTGACAGGATATACATTATGCATTTTGTGATGGATGGCTGTCACATGATGAATTGAAAAATTTTACATTTGCCAGAAAAAAAAAAAAAAAAATCTACTCAATTTGAAATTCAAATTGTGCATTTATTGATTATGCAATACTGGTCTTCAGTGGTGCTTTAAATTGGGATCAAAACTGCTAATGAAATAACCCCCACTGCACACACACACTTGGCACTAGACAAACTGCGTGGAGAAGTGATTTGTGTAGTATATACACATGCTGCTCTTAAGTAAATGAGCATATCATACTAAAATCACTGCACGTTGTAGATCACAGATAAGTTGCAGAACACATGAAGGTAGTGTTAACTGCAGTGGAGCGTGGTCCGTTGATTTGCCACGGGTCTACATTCTGCAGTAGGCACAGGGGAGCTTAGCAGACGGATGAACCCTTGGCTTTTTAGGAGTGAAGAAATTCTTGCAATACTTACCAGCAAATTCATCCATCACTTGAAGTCCATTCTTGACTAACTTCAGATCTGGAAAAGATTAAAGTCCATGAAGAACCACTAATTCACACAGGCCAAACTACCACAGAATTTATTTTAAAGGGCAACAAGTAAGCTGGGAGAATCACAAAATCCAACAGAATAAAAATACCCTTTGTTAAAAAGTTGCAACAAAAAGACACTAAGTGTTTACTAGATGTTACATATAAGTGGCATTAAACCTCTTTCTTGTGTAAAAAAGCATTGCTTGGTCTGATGCCTAGAGGTTAAATAGCAAAATCTGTAACCTAGGGTTTCAAACTGCTGCAAATTGCCTAAACCAGCAATTTTATTTTCAGGCTACAAGATTTGCTTTCTGCCCTCTCTAGAGTGCATGGGATAATTTATACGTGGGACATTTATACAAAGCCAGAAGGTGTTTAAATGTTCTTGAAAGCATTCACAACACTTGACAAACCCAAGTACAGGGTCAAATGGGGGTCTTCTACTGTAAATTAAATATTAAATTAAAGAACCAAAACATTAGCTGTCAGCAGGTGAAATGCTGGTACTTTTGTTTATCGTTAAACATTGGTTCTGACTAGTAACTGGGGAATATAAATTCCAATTAGAGGGATATTTAAAGGTATATGCAACCCCATTCTCTCATCTGGATGATTTAAATAGCTCATACAATTTGAAACCACTTTCCAATTTGCTTCTATTTAATTTGCTTTATTTGCTTAGTATCCTTTGTTGAAGCAGTAATGCACTACTGGGAGCTAGCATAAAGCCCAAGACAAGATGCATATATGTGCAGCTTCTGAGCCTACCTAGGTATACCTTTCAACAAAGGATATAAAGAACAAATTAAGTAGAAATAAATAAAATTCATTACTGTCCCTTTAAGGGGTTAAGACTAAGTCATAACACCTAAGTTTGGTGAAGGCTGTTCTCAGACTGAGGTGAAATCATTTCTCAGAGCCCTCTGTAACCACCTGCTGCAGTCTGCAAGACGCACACTGGGCAGGCACGATGCAGAGAGACCCTGAGCATCAGATGACACGCATGGGATCTCATCACTAAACAGCCTCCACTCAGTTTAAACTTGCTAAGACATAATGAAAGCCTTGCAATGATTCTACCGTGAATAACCATAACACATGGAAATATTCAATGTTGTGCAATGTTTAAAGAACTTAATTCCTACAATTAAAAAGCCACTTATGGTTAAAGGCAGACAGGTAAACATTTAAATGTGTATTGTTGAGTCCCAAGACTCTAGTCGCATGTGTATGTCACTCAAAAAGGAATAGTATACTGGAGGCATTTCCCCAATATTAATATTCAATTTCTATAGAGAATGATTTTAATTCCAATTTGCTTCCATTAGCAAATTATGCATTCTTTATTTGCAGTTTCAGGCATCAGCTCCTAGCGAGCATGTGCAAGAGTGACATGAAAAATAAACTGCTCTTCTGAATTCAGTGTAAGTTATTGCATTGTGTTTTTTATTATTGCTCTATTAGGAAATTCTACAGTATTGAATGGTCATAAAGGTTTATAAGGTGCATCGTGTCCTGAAACTTAAGGTCAAAATGTAAGGTCAAAAAGGTCTAAATATCTTTAAGGGACAGTCAAGTCAAAATTAAACCGATTTATCTATGGCATGAAAAGTAAATTTGCTTTGTTCTCTTGCTATTCTTTAAAGGGACAGTCAAGTCCAAAAAAACCTCATTCTTCAAATAGGGCATGTAATTTGAAACAACTTTCCAATATACTTTCATCAACAATTTTGCTTTGCTATCTTGGTATTCTAGTTGAAAGCAAACCTAGGAAGGCACATATGATAGTTTATAAGCCCTTGAAGGCCGCCTCTATTTTATTTACTTTTCACAGCAGGGGAGAGCAAGCTCATGTAGGCCATATAGATAGCATTGTGATCACGCCCGTGGCTAATGGCAGACACTGCACTAATTGGCTAAAATGCAAGTCAATAGATAATAAAAGTCATGTGATTAGGGGCAGTCAGAAGATGCTTAGATACAAGTTAGTCACAGAAGTAAAGTGTATTAATATAACAGTGTTTGTTTTGCAAAACTGGGGAATGGGTAATAAAGGGATTATCTATCTTTTTTAAAAACAAAAATTCTAGTGTCAACTGTCCCTTTAAAGCTAAACCTAGGTAGGCTCATAGGCTGATTTTTAAGACCTTTAGGACACCTTTTCTCACTGGCTGTAAAAAGCTCATAAAATGCACTGCTAGTTTATATGTGCCATATAATCTTGTGCTCAGCCCATGGAGTTATGCAGGATTCAGCAATAATTGACTGAAAAGCAAGTTTGTAGAAGCCAGATAAGGGGCCATCTGCAGAGGCTTAGATACAAGTTAATCAGAGGTAAAACATATATTAAGACAACAGTGTCTGTTATGCAAAACTGGGGAATGTGTAAGTGATTATCCATCTTTTTTGTTAAAAAAAACCCTCAAGTAGACTGTCCCTTTAACTTCAGATACATGAGGTCAGTTTTCTCAGGAGACCAGTCACATTACCAAACTGTTCAATACTACTGAAGATAAAATTAGGACTCATTTTGAAAACAGTGAAGTGCTTTCCCTAAGGAGTTTGCTCAATCGTTTACAAAAACTGGTGCTGTAAGTTGTAGTATTGATAGAATACCTAAAGCAATAAGGATACACACCTTAACCCCCAAGGAGGGAAGCCTTCATGAAAGTCCTGTTGAGGATAGTGACTAGAAGTACAAAAAAAAAAATTACCAAAAATCATAGTTTAGATCAGCTTTTCTGCAGTGGTTTAACTTTCATTCAAGTAAAGAAACCTAGAGCCTGCTATAGCATTGCTTTGTTACTAGAACTTTAACAGAGGTGTGTGTGTGTAACTCATGGCCCGGAGAGCATGCAATTTAACACTACACCAATTACATAGGTACTACTCCTACAGTATTTAGCCCAGCATACTGTGTTGACTTAGTAACAAAGAAAAATTAATAGGAGTAAATTAGAAAATTGCATGCTCTGAATCACAAAAGAAATTTTGGGTTCAGTGCCCCTTTAAGGGGACATAAAACCCCAATTTCTCATGATTCAGATAGAACATACAATTTTAAACTAATTTCCCAATTTACTTCTAATATAAAATTTTCCGTGTTCTTATTTTTTGTTAAGAAGCTGGAAGGCAATTTCTGGAGTGTGCACGTGTCTGCAGTACTACATCACACAGCAGTTCTGAAACAATGTTATACATTAACAAGAGCACTAGATGGCAGCACTATTTCCTGTCATGTAGTGCCCCAGACATGCGCAAACTACGTATCAAAACATGCAGCAAACAAATCAGATTTATAAAAAAAAAAAAAGTTTTAAAAATTCTATTTTTTTCCTATCTGAATCATAAGATATTTTGGGTTTCATGTCCCTTTAAATTGATGGTAAACCGGCGGAGCCTAGCAGCACACACGGATGGATGTGTGAGAGCTGAGCTCCGGTATGTGATACAGCAAAATAGGTGGATAATGCTGTATAGCTACATACCAAGAGGCTAAGAAGGCACTGCGGTTGGTGGCACAGTTCCCGGCTACAGTCCTGAGGGAAAATCTCCAAGAAAAAGGGAAGAAAACCGCCTGATAGCACTCTTGCACGGAACGAATATATACAGCGGACGCCATCTTGGAGGCCACGCGCAGCTAACTAATATCTCTCTCGGAGCAGAACAGGAATGACTGTTAGTGGTTCCGACTACATCGATCGATATGACATCAAGATGCAAAGTCCATACAAGAGGTAACCGGGTTTACAGGGAACACAAACCACAAGTGGGGGACACAAAACAATGGTGAAGCGTTACAGAAAGAGCGCCAAGATACGCACATAAACATCTCTCAGGCTGGCGAGCTTAGTCTCTGATGATCATTGAGACCACTATTTTTGTTTTTGCACACAACCATGGCTAAAATACCTCAATGAAAAGATTACAGACTGTGCAGATACGGTAGTGATGATATATAGAGCAAGCTGCAGGAACTACACACATCAGCAGAAAGTAAACTATCATTGAAAAACCTGAACAGTAACACCGCTGGCAGTTATGATAAACCCCACTGATGTTTCTGCAAAGGAGAACTGAGCCACAAATGTAATCATGATACAATAAGCGGGACACTGTCTCTTGGTGGGAATATCTGAGGGTACAAAAAATATATATATTAATCATTCTGCACAGAAACGAGCGAGACAACCTGCACTCCTGGCCTGGTTCACAATGGCTACCAGAAGGTTTCAAAAAACTGACAAACTCAATAAGCTTACATCTATGGATACATTTCTTAGATCCAATGCAGCTCATAAACAGCTAGAAACTACCACAATGGAGGCAGAAGAGGATACTGATTTAGAATCTGAACAAAGCAAGCCTACAGACGACCAAACACCGGTAACCAAAGCCGACCTCAGCATGCTAGTGTCAAAGCAGGACATTGCATCAAATTTTGAAAAACTCTGGGATAAAATTGATAGTCTTCATACCACAGTGACTAGCCGCCTAGCAGATATCAAAAATGAAATGCTTGAAATGGGAAACAGGGTGGAAGCCCTAGAAAATGACAAGGAAGATATTGAGGAAAAACATAATTTATGTAAGAACTTACCTGATAAATTCATTTCTTTCATATTAGCAAGAGTCCATGAGCTAGTGACGTATGGGATATACATTCCTACCAGGAGGGGCAAAGTTTCCCAAACCTCAAAATGCCTATAAATACACCCCTCACCACACCCACAATTCAGTTTAACGAATAGCCAAGAAGTGGGGTGATAAGAAAAAAGTGCGAAAGCATAAAAAATAAGGAATTGGAATAATTGTGCTTTATACAAAAAAATCATAACCACCACAAAAGGGTGGGCCTCATGGACTCTTGCTAATATGAAAGAAATGAATTTATCAGGTAAGTTCTTACATAAATTATGTTTTCTTTCATGTAATTAACAAGAGTCCATGAGCTAGTGACGTATGGGATAATGACTACCCAAGATGTGGATCTTCCACGCAAGAGTCACTAGAGAGGGAGGGAAAAAATTAAAGACAGCCAATTCCGCTGAAAATAATCCACACCCAAAATAAAGTTTAAATCTTATAATGAAAAAAACTGAAATTATAAGCAGAAGAATCAAACTGAAACAGCTGCCTGAAGTACTTTTCTACCAAAAACTGCTTCAGAAGAAGAAAACACATCAAAATGGTAGAATTTAGTAAAAGTATGCAAAGAAGACCAAGTTGCTGCTTTGCAAATCTGATCAACCGAAGCTTCATTCCTAAACGCCCAGGAAGTAGAAACTGACCTAGTAGAATGAGCTGTAATCCTTTGAGGCGGAGTTTTACCCGACTCGACATAGGCATGATGAAACAAAGATTTTAACCAAGATGCAAAAGAAATGGCAGAAGCCTTCTGACCTTTCCTAGAACCGGAAAAGATAACAAATAGACTAGAAGTCTTTCGGAAATTCTTAGTAGCTTCAACATAATATTTCAAAGCTCTAACTACATCCAAAGAATGCAACGAGTTTTCCTTAGAATTCTTAGGATTAGGACACAATGAAGGAACCACAATTTCTCTACTAATGTTGTTAGAATTCACAACCTTAGGTAAAAATTTAAAAGAAGTTCGCAACACCGCCTTATCCTGATGAAAAATCAGAAAAGGAGACTCACAAGAAAGAGCAGATAATTCAGAAACTCTTCTGGCAGAAGAGATGGCCAAAAGAAACAAAACTTTCCAAGAAAGTAATTTAATGTCCAGCGAATGCATAGGATCAAACGGAGGAGCTTGAAGAGCCCCCAGAACCAAATCAAACTCCAAGGAGGAGAGATTGACTTAACAGGTTTTATACGAGCCAAAGCTTGTACAAAACAATGAATATCAGGAAGACTAGCAATCTTTCTGTGAAAAAGAACAGAAAGAGCAGAGATTTGACCTTTCAAGGAACTTGCAGACAAACCTTATCCAAACCATCCTGAAGAAAACTGTAAAATTCTAGGAATTCTAAAAGAATGCCAAGAAAAATGATGAGAAAAACACCAAGAAATGAAAATCTTTCAGACTCGATAATATATCTTCCTAGATACAGTTTTACGAGCCTGTAACATAGTATTAATCACAGAGTCAGAGAAACCTCTATGATTGAGAATCAAGCGTTCAATCTGCATACCTTCAAATTTAAGGATTTGAGAACCTGATGGAAAAAAGGACCTTGCGATAGAAGGTCTGGTCTTAACTGAAGAGTCCACGGTTGGCAAGTGGCCATCCGGACAAGATCCGCATACCAAAACTTGTGAGGCCATGCTGGAGCCACCAGCAGAATAAACGAACGTTCCTTTAGAATCTTGGAAAAAGAACTATAGGCAGAAAGATATAAGCAGCAAGGAAGTGACAATGCATCCACTGCTTCCGCCTGAGGATCCCTGGATCTGGACAGATACCTGGGAAGCTTCTTGTTTAGATGAGAAGCCATCAGATCTATTTCTGGAAGTCCCCATATTTGAACAATCTGAAGAAATACCTCTGGGTGAAGAAACCATTCGCCTGGATGTAGTGTTTGGCTTCCCAATTGTCTACACCTGGGATATGAACCGCAGAAATTAGACAGGAGCTGGATTCCGCCCATACAAGTATTCGAGAGACTTCTTTCATAGCCAGAGGACTGTGAGTTCCTCCTTGATGATTGACATATGCCACGGTTGTGACATCGTCCGTCTAGAAACAAATGAACGACTCTCTCTTTAGAAGAGGCCACGACTGAAGAGCTCTGAAAATTGCACGGAGTTCCAAAAATGTTGATTGGTAATCTCACCTCCTGAGATTCCCAAACCCCTTGTGCTGTCAGAAACCCCCATACAGCTCCCCAACCTGTCAGATTTGCATCTGTTGAGATCACAGTCTAGGTTGGAGGAACAAAAAGAAGCCCCCTGAACTAAACGATGGTGATCTGTCCACCACGTCAGAGAGTGTCGAACAATCGGTTTTAAAGATATTAATTGAGATATCTTTGTATAATCCCTGCACCACTGGTTCAGCATACAGAGCTGAAGAGGTCGCATGTGAAAACGAGCAAAGGGAATCGCGTCCAATGCAGCAGTCATAAGACCTAGAATTTCCATGCATAAGGCTACCGAAGGGAATGATTGAGACTGAAATTGGTTTCAGCTTATCGAAACCTTCAGACGCCTCTTGTCCGTCAGAGAGAGAATCAAGAACACTGAATCTATCAGGAAACCTAAAAAGGTTACCCTTGTCTCAGGAATCAAACGAACTTTTTGGTAAATTGATCCTCCAATCATGTTCTTGAAGAAACAACATTTATAAAAGACTGGAAAGGTTCTTTCTAGAGAAAATGAGCAAAGGGAATTGAATCCAATGCTGTGGCCATAAGACCTAAAACTTCTATGCATAACTGAAGGAAATAATAGAGACTAAAGGTACCGATAGACGGAACCCAATAACATTATCCCTTGTCTGATAGAGACAAGGACAGTGACAAACTATCTGGAAACCTAAAAAAGGTGACCCTTGTGTGAGGAATCAGAGCTTTAGAAAAGAAGATCCTCTAACTATGTCCTGAAGAGTAAGTGAATCATATGAAATTCTGCATCCTCAGAAAATAATCTGAATGAAAACAGAAAAATGAAAATATGCATTTATTGTATCTAATGAAAACAAATAATGCTATCAAAGACCATAAAAAGGCAAAATAGTTTGAATAAAACTCCAAAACCCGGTTCCTCAAAAGAAACTGGAAGAAATACCCCAGAAGATTCCAGGTCTGAGCAGCACTTGAACCCCATGGGTGCCCAGCCATGCTTCAACAGTACCCAAAATATATAGGACAGAAACACAGTTAAAGAAAGTGTTAGCCTTGCTGGAATAAAATCAAAGAAATTTGGACAAAATAAATTTCAAAGAAGCCTTAACCTGCCCCTTACCAGCCAAGCTGGAATACGGCACGTACATCGCAAAATTAGGGAGCCGATTTCGAACTCCAATTATAGACATGTTACTTGGGAAAGAACTCAGGAATTCGTTCCTTAATAAGAACAACCAAACTAGTATAACTAGTTTTAGTCTTAGAACTCAACCTTGAAGCCCAGAGTAACAGTTAAGAATTGAATCCAATTATAAAACAAATAATTGATTATCTTAGAACAAAGGAAATATGGATTTTGTTTTTGTTTTTTTTTTAAAAATCACAAAATTCTTCTAGCTAAAAAAGCTAAAGACATAGATTAACCCTCATTTGCGAAAATATTCAATAAAATGAAGACACAAATGAAATTATTAGCATGATAGTTCAGTTTAAAGGACCAGCCAATACAGTGGACTTGCATAATCAATAAATGCAAAACAACAAGACAAATGCAACAGCACCTAGTCTAGTAAATGTTGTCCCTTTAACAATGCTAAAATAAATCATAATCTGATACTTGATCTTAAAGTAAACAGAGAAAATGAAGCAATTGCAATATCCAAATAAATCACAGGACCAAGAAAAGTACCTGAAACTAAATTTTCCATAAATAAGATACAACTATCTAAAGGAAAATAAATACTATTTTGCTATAGAAACAATAGCATAATTAGTAGAATTAGAGATAGCCCCAATAAATTGAAGAACCCTCCAAATTGAGTTTAACTGCTGGCAAAGAATATAGTTTAAAACCTTTGAAGAAGGAATAAAAGAAAATTCTCAGCCTATTCCATTCCCTAGTATAGGGATTTGGAAAGAAAACCTCTAAAGAAATAAATAGGCAGAAATAATGTCAGCTAGTCTTAAAGAACTAGTTACCTTAATATCCAAAATAATCAACACCTTTTCAACAAAGAACAAATGTACTTTAATAATTGAAAAATAATAAAAAAAGTAGATTTGTTAGTGTCAATATCTGATAAAGAAAATTTCTGAAAAAAGCATCAGAGAAGGATAAATCAGTATGTTGTTGGTCATTTGAAACTTCAATAATTAAAAAAGAAGTGAAAAAGACCTAAAAATTTTATTAGAAGGCACGAAGTCAGACAAAGCCTTTAACATAGAATAAGAAAAATATTTCTTATAAGTCTTCTAAATATTTCTTGTAAGAAAAGAAAATATATAAAGCATAAATACTAATGGATTCCGCATGTAAAAGTATAACATAATATCTTATTACAAACCATAGCTAAAGATAAACATTTATAACATTTAAAATAAATGAACTTAGCTTTGGTAGAACTGAAACTCAGTTAAGCGTTTTTCCAAAAGTGGCTTCTGATTCAGAGTCCATTTGAGACATCTTGCAATATGTAATAGAAAAAACAACATATAAAGCAAAATTGATCAAATTCCTTAAATGACAGTTTCAGGAATGGGAAAAAAAATGCCAATGAACAAGCTTCTAGCAACCAGAAGCAATAAATAATGAGACTTAAATATTGTGGAGACAACAATGACGCTCGAATTTTTTAGCGCCAAAAAAGCCGCCCACATTATTTGGCGCCTAAATGCTTTTGGCGCCAAAAATGGCGCCACATCCAGTAACGCCGACATTTTTTGGCGCAAAAACGTCAAAAAAATGACGCAACTTCCGGCGACACGTATGACGCCGGAAATGACAAGAAAATTTTTGCGCCAAGAAAATCCGCGCCAAGAATGACGCAATAAAATGAAGCATTTTCAGCCCCCGCGAGCCTAACAGCCCACAGGAAAAAAAGTCAAATTTTAAGGTAAGAAAAAATTGAATTATTCATATGCATTATCCTAAATATGAAACAAACTGACTAAACATTTATTTGCCTTGATTCAGGATGTTCAACGTTCCTTATTTTCAAACACATATATTTAGAACTTTATATAAAAGTGCCCAACCATAGCTTAGAGTGTCACAGAAAATAAGACTTACTTACCCCAGGACACTCATCTACATGTAGTAGAAAGCCAAACCAGTACTGAAACGAGAATCAGTAGAGGTAATGGTATATATAAGAGTATATCGTCGATCTGAAAAGGGAGGTAAGAGATGAATCTCTACGACCGATAACAGAGAACCTATGAAATAGACCCCGTAGAAGGAGATCATTGAATTCAAAAAGGCAATACTCTCTTCACATCCCTCTGACATTCACTGCACGCTGAGAGGAAAACCGGGCTCCAACCTGCTGCGGAGCGCATATCAACGTAGAATCTAGCACAAACTTACTTCACCACCTTCACAGAAGGCAAAGTTTGTAAAAACTGAATTGTGGGTGTGGTGAGGGGTGTATTTATAGGCATTTTGAGGTTTGGGAAACTTTGCCCCCTCCTGGTAGGAATGTATATCCCATCCGTCACTAACTCATGGACTCTTGCTAATTACATGAAAGAAATGTAGCTGTTATGTCGCAGACAATCTCCCTCCAGCAACAACAAATAGATGACCTCCAAGACAAAATGGAGGACATTGAGAATCACACTAGGTCGAACCTCCGGATAAAGGGTATACCGTAATCGATTGGACCAGCTGACCTTTTGTCTTATTTGCAAGGCCTTTTCAAAGCTATCACAGTGGCTACAGATGACACAGAATACCATATCGAGAGGGCCCACAGAGCACTCAGGGCCAGACCCCAGAAAGATATGCCACCAAGGGATGTGATCATCAAATTCCTCAGGTTTCTTGATAAAGAGAAAATCTTGAATGCATCTCGGAAGAACCCTACGTTTAAATACCAGGGGAACGTGGTGCAATTTTTTCAGGATCTGTGTGTGAAAACACTGCAACGACGAAGCAAACTTCGACCATTAACCTCATTGCTCAGAAAACGCCAGATCACATATCGCTGGGGTTTTCCATTTGCCCTTAACATACTTAAAGATGGTAAGATAACTTCAATCAAGACAATACAGGAGATTCCTGGGGCTTGTAGGACCCTAGGTATCGAAACACCGGACATACCGCCTGACCCCGATCTCGGGGAGAAGAGAGGGACACAAACCTTAACACATCCTCTCAAGAGATCCAGTTGGATAAAAGTGAATAATAAACGATCCAAGACATGATACCTTATCTGACTGGAACTTTACTGGTAGCAGATCGAATTTGGGAGATTGGTGAGACTCTTTTCTAAACACTATCAGGGATGTATTTTGGAAACTATATGCAATACACTTAGACTGTCAGACAATGAGCTGAAACCACTAGAACATATTCTATATACATAGATTATTTTGTTAACCTAACACTGCTCTTCAATTTCGTTATTCTTCATTCATTACCACCTATGGTAAACTAAGGTAATATTATGAGCTACAAGGTATCACTGATTATATGTTATACCAATGCAAAGTAGGGATATTTTGTGTTGTTTTTACTGTTTTTTTTTACATGAATATGTAAGTTTTGTTATGTTATTTAATTGGTTTGCTTTGTGCCAAGTCAACTGCATCTTAGTTAACACCTTTTTGTGGAGCTACACCGAGGTTAAAAATACAGGGACTGTAAGATTAGACTTACAGAATAGCACAGAATCTGACACCCCAGGTTACCTAAATAATGAAAAGAGATGGTTATATACTAATGTATGCACTACTTTACTGAAACATTGCTATGGCTGAAATACTACACTTTCCTGGAGTTAACTTGATTTCACATAATGTGAGGCCTTAATTCAGACATAAAACGGAGGACTGCACTAACACAATATAGAAAGCTTAGAGCAAATATTTTATTTTTACAGGAGACTCACTTTCTGAAAACACAAATACCCAAATATTGGTCCAAAGAATATTCACAGCACTTTCATTCTACCGCTAACACTAAAACTAGGGGAGTCTCTATACTGATTCACTCATCCTTGGGTTTTGAACACAAGGACACAGTGAAAGATAGTGAGGGCCGCTATATAATGGTGAGGGGTAACATACAGGGGACTGAAGTACTCCTATGCAATATCTATGCACCCAATGAGCAACTAGAACCATTCTTTAGATGTATAACTAATTTGGTCACTAACTGGTCCAGATCGAGAATCATATTGGCGGGGGATTTCAATATAGACCTTGTAGCACTAGGGAGGGCGACGACAGGGAACATTTCAAAAAAGAAAATGAGACAACAAAGCATAGCTAAAAAGGTCGGTGAGCTACTCCGGCCACATGGGTTACAAGATACATGGGTCACATTATACGGAGATACTACTGATACAACTTATTACTCCTCAGCGCATAAATGCTACACGAAAATTGATTATGTTTTCACAAGTCAAATATTGCAACCTACACTACGCGAGGCACACATACATACCTGTGTTTGGTCGGACCATTCTATTACACAGCTTCTCCTGGGATCCCTTATGGAACCAAACAGAACCAAAACATGGACTTTCGACCCGACCTGCCTGAAACACCCTAACACAAAAGACAGATTACTAAAAGACATGAGTGACTATTGGAGAATCAATACAGACTCCACAACAAACCCTATCTCGGTGTGGGCAGCCCACAAAACAGTTTTCAGAGGACTATTAATAAAAGAAAAAACAAATTATAAAAAACAGGCTAACACTCGCTATCAGCAGCTTCAACAAGAAATTAACCTTTTAGAAAAGGAACATAAACAGACTGGCTCCCAAATTATATTGAACTCCCTAAACCAAAAGAAGGCAGATCTACTGACATTATTAAATGACAATTCTATTAGGGCAGCCCAGAGACTTAAAGCTAATTATTTTATTTATGCAAATAAGCCTGATAGGTACTTAGCTAAAAAGATTAGAGAGGAGTATCAGTCAATGTCCATTCCACATATACAGAGCACATCAGGCAATATCACATCTCACCCACAAGAAATTGTGAACACTTTTGCAGATTACTATAAAAAGCTATATGATGGGGAAAAAGTCCAACACAGCACCCAAACACAGACTATTCTTGAGAGGTTTTTGAACTCCGCGAAGCTACCACAATTGACTGAGGAAGATCAAGACCAATTAAACTCAGCTGTTACACATGCTGAAGTGGTGTTGGCCATAAAAGAGCTCAAACCAGGCAAAGCCCCGGGACCGGATGGATTCCCGGGGGAATACTATAGGCTTTTTAAACAGTTATTGACCCCCCCCACATAGTTAAATTTGCCAACCATGTATTGGAGGGCCAGCCTATACCCGCTGACCTCCTACAAGCCAAGATAATTGTAATTCCCAAAAAAAGGTAGAAATGCTTCGCTGTGCTCAAATTATAGACCCATATCTTAATAAACCAGGATATGAAAATCTTGACCAAAATCCTTGCCAATCGCCTGAAACACATCTTACCCTCTATCATATACCCAGATCAGGTTGGCTTCGTAAAAAACAGGGAGGCTCCAGACAACATCAGACGAATGATTACGGTTATAGACTATTTACAGCGCGAGCGGACGCCTTCTCTGATCCTGTCATTGGATGCGGAGAAGGCGTTCGATAGAGTGGACTGGGTATACATGAATACGGTGCTGATAAAGATGGGATTTACGGGGTCATTCATGAGAGCAATGAAAAGCTTATATTCAACACCAACAGCATATATCAGGGCAATAGGACACCAATCTGCTACTTTTAAAATTCTCATTGGCACAAGACAAGGTTGCCCACTCTCACCCCTCCTTTTTGCGCTTTGCATCGAGCCATTAGCTGCAAACATAAGAAACTCCCCAATCATTACTGGCATGCAAATACAGCAGTCCCAACACAAGATTGCACTATTTGCGGACGATGTGCTGCTGACAGTAACAAAACCACTCATTTCTCTCCCTAACATATATGACATCATACAACAATTTTCGGACGTTTCAGGATACAAATTGAATCTAGACAAATGCGAAGCACTCCCATTAAACTTACCAAAACAAACTATCAAATTGATTGAAACAAATTTTGATTTTGACTGGGTGAAAAATGATCTGAAATATTTGGGGATAAGGCTAACGACACACTCTTCTCACCTATATAAAGCTAACTATATACCCATGTTTAAGTCGATTAGAGCTGATTTGCAGAAATGGAAGAGTTATAACTTCTCCTGGTATGGGAGGCTCTCGTCAATTAAGATGACGGTACTCCCGAGACTCCTGTATTTATTTCGTACCCTACCCATAAACATAGATAAATCTGACCTGAAAGCTCTCCAAACAGATCTTCATAAATATCTTAGAGGGTCTAGACACGCAAGGATACCTCACGACACACTCACTAGACAGACAGTTGGGGGGAGTGGGGCTCCCAAATCTAAAGGACTATTATTCAGCAGCTAGGCTGGCCCAAAACTCTCTCTTAGGGAGAAAACAGGAGGACATACTATGGCCTAAATTAGAAGCACTCGTAGGGGGCTACAATGACCCAGGAGATATACTATGGGGTAAAAATACTGATGAGAGACTTAAGATCTCTCAGAACCTAATTACCAAGACGACGATCAAACAGTTAGAAATAAACAACAAAAAATATGCATTTTTACCGGCTAATTCTTTAATAAGACCCATAAAATATATAGTTTCCAAAGAATCTAGTCGCCTCATAGATAAATGGGCACACAAAGATTTATATAGAATAGCAGACTTCTTGGTCAACAAGAAAATTATAACGTATCAACAGCTCCAAGATAAACTCGGAATGATACACCTTCCCTGGTTTTTATACTTACAGATAGCTTCGGCTGTCACATCATATCTCAGGTTTGGAATAGAGACCAAAGGCACAACCATCTTTGAGAGGTTGTGCAGCGCAGAGCTTAGACAGAAAAGTGCGGTATCACATTTATATTTATACATCCAAGAATCACACACAACAACAAAATCTATCATTCTTCGATGGGAAGCAGACTTAGAGAGAACATTTGACTTAACAACATGGAACCAGATTTTTTTTTAAACAAAGACAACTTTTCGCTGGTATTTGACCCCTCTAAAAACAGCGCATATGGTCAAGGGAGGCACCACACAGTGTTATAGAGGTTGCACACAATTAGTTACATATTTTCATATGTGGTGGGAATGCCCAAATGTTCAGAGGGTTTGGCTCGACCTGTCTAGGATGTTAACCACCATACTAGAGGATCAAGTTATATTGACACCTATACAGGCATTATTGAATGTTGATGACTTGAGGTTTAACACACCAATAAATAAGTTAATTAGAATCTTATGTACAGTGACCCGCACATCTATAGCAAAACACTGGAAACTAGGAGTGCCAGAGAGGGGGGAGATACTTGGAAGGATTAGGAACATGTTTGACATGTGTCAGACAGCTGCTTACATACAGGATACAGTTGAAGTCTTCAACCAAGTTTGGTTCTATTGGATTCTAAATGAGAAGCAAGTATAAGGATAGGATAACAGAAGAGACAGAGGGAGACAAAGATGTGAGTATAGGAGAAGATGGGAGGGATTGGAAGGTGTGCTCTGAAGGTTCATAAGATACGATGATCTGTTAAGAAATGTTTATTGTTAATTTATTAATATGATTTGTGCAGTTGACTGGCATAAGGGTTACATTAGTTAAATATGTTGATTGTTACATATGTTTAGATACGGAAAAATTTAATAAATAATTGTTGGCCTATTGATTGATAACACATGGTAAAGAGCGACTAACAGAAGTTATTAAAAGGGAGGAAGCGGTGGACCATTAGAGACTGTTAAATGGCTTATATTTGTTTGAAATTTGTCTACTGTCTTTTCCACCGAAATGACCTGTGTATTGTTAATACTGTACAACAATAATAAAAACTATTTCAATCTAAATTGATGGTAAACCCTAGTGTTATTGAAATGCTAGGATTAACCAGTGATTAAATCGGGAAGTAAAACATTTCATGCTTAAAGTTCCTTTGCATGCAGCGTATGCCACGCTGAGTGCCTCAGGCCGCCCACAGCAGAACACTTCTCAGTGAGGTGATGTTAGCCAATAGCGTGCTAGCCATACAGCATAATGCCAACAGGGCCACATGGATATTAGTTAAGAGGTGGAAATGCCACCTCATTGAAAAGATAGCATTCTACTGTGGGAGGCCTAAGGCGTTCAGCACAGCATATGCTGCAGGTACATAAAGAAACTTTCAGCATGAAGTATTTTATTAGTAGCACTGGTTAATCCTAGTGTTTCAAACACTACAATTTACCATCACTAAGACTGACCATACACAAATAACTCCCACAAAGGGGTTAAACACAAAAGTACTGCTTGAAACCCATGAAGCAGTGTTGGTCCTGAGTAGAGACTGCTGCTGATTCAATCAGCAGCACTAATCACATGACTCAGATGCAATTAGTTCTGCTGATTAGAGCCGCAGTGACTTCCACTCTGGACCAGCAGTGCTCTGCATGTCCAGAGCGGTCCCCTTTGCAGGGGTGGGGGTAATCACAAAAGTGATAGGTCAATAGTCTAATTTACATGCTCTAACAAAAACTATTATGACCCTTTAAGTTTCCCCTTATCTATCTTACCTGCAGAGGACAATTAGGGGCAGATATAAAACGAGCAATAAAAGACTGTCCAAACAAGGCTTTAGGGAGGGAACAGGATTATCTAAAAAGGTTTCCACACAGTCTTGTTTAAACGTGACAGACCATTATTTTATAGAAACCTAACTTTTACACTTGTATATATTCAATGATAAAACTAGAATATAGATTTTTGTAAACCATTTTAGTAAAGTTAATCTTTGCTTTGATTAAATAAAAGTCTAGCATGTATTTTACATCCCTTTAAAGCCCAAATAACGTACACACATTGCATGACAAATGAGATATATATATGAATTTTGATATGAAAACTGAAGATTTATTTTGTCAATTAAATATATAGTTTTAAGTTTCTTTTCACTGATTTCCCTGTCACCCAGAACAAAAGAACCCTTGCTAACTGATCACAAACTAATACTCAGGTATAGCACAAACTGTTTGAACATGTGCAGATTGGGGTAGCCTACACTCTTTAAAAAACAATTTACTTCCATTAACAAAATTTGCACAGTCTTAATATTTACACTGAGACAACAGCTTCTACTGAGCATTTGCAAGAATTCACAATACATATGCACATTTGTGATTGGCTGATACATACAGCAGTGGAAAGACATCTGAAATTTGTAAGAAAAAAAAAAATTCTTACTAATTTGAAGTTCACACTAAGTGCTATTGCATTGTCTTTATCATGCATTTGTTAATGCAAACAAACTTTATTTACTGGTCCTTTAAGATGGTTTAGCACCGATTCAACTTGGTTACTATTGCATTGAATGATTCACCCATCATGACTGATAATCAACCTTTTAAAAGCATGTGACACCATAGAAGCTTGGGGGGGGGGGGGGCTTACATAAATTGCCTTAGAGTTTTAACCCAAGCCTCCCTGTGAGAAAGTTACTTTAACTTATTTTACAAAAAAAATGCAACAAATTAATGAATGTAAATTGTCAATACTGAAACATTTTATGAGTTGTTGAAATGTCTTAACGGCCACTTAAACAGGACTTTGAATTTAAAATGAGTATTTTAATCCGGCAAATCTATGTATTGTGCATTATTGCAGATGCTCGGTAGAAGATAGTGCCTCAGTGCATATAAAAAGGATTGTGATAATGGAAGTATATTGTAAAGTTTGTTAAATAATGTATAATACAATACTCACCAACAAATGATGGTAACAGACAAGTACATAGATAACGTAGCATTGCTCCTAAAGAAAGCGCATGCACGTGTATTTTTTATTTTACCTGCAATGTCATAGCAGCAAGAGATGTTCTTAAACTATTGTCTTAAAATACTCTGATAGATAAACAGTATGCTAAGATTTTGGCCACTAGAAATAATAAATTACTACCAAAATTGATACACCTAAACCAGGTGGGCTTTGTGCCGGGAAGAGGCAAAAGATAATACCCTGAAAGCCTTACAACTAATTTCACACGCCCAATAACAAAACATACCAATGGTCCTCATCTCCACAGAAGCAGTAAAGGCCTTTGACAGAATACACTGGCAGTTTTTAAAAATACTGCTGAGCCAAATGAAGTTCAGCAACACATTTTTTAAATAATTGTACCCATGGATAGTGCTGCGGAACATATGTTGGCGCTTTTAAAAACAAAGTATAATAGTACTTCTACGTGAAGAATATGGGAATGTCGGGTGAGTGCACTTGAGAAAACAGGATCAGGTTTGTGCGCGAGTAAGGTTGCTAGTTTTTCCCCCCACTTTTAGCGCCCCATTGAAGTCTATTGGGGATTATGTTAACTCTGTTGCAATATTCTAAATTTGGATTTTGTGTGTTGGGTTTGCGCTCGTGCGAAATCTTTTTACTTTCAACTTTTTTTTATTGTGGTTAATATAAAGGCATACATTTCCATTAAGTATGATTACATGATAGTGTCAAATACTTAGGACACTTGTCTATACAAAAAATACAAGTAAGAGTTAAGTCCAGCAATCAACAATTGAACAGTATGCCAAACTATACACCTTCAAAAATGTCCAGGAGGCCACTTGTGGACCTCTTACCTATGGAGAATATAGATCACACCAGAAGGTATCCTGAAAGAAAGGAGACCACTTATGGGCCTCACATAAAACCTCAGTTTCCTATACATTAACAAATTAAGCATGCAACTCAGCATATATACAATTATAGCAATGAAATCAGTAAAACAGTGTGTTAACAAACGTTTGTCACTCAGTAAAATGGAGCAATACAATATATGATAGTGGTAGGGACTAACAGTAAGCATTCTATAAGGTTTTTCAGATAGCTGGGCATCAGCCTATGTGACATTTACAATCTGTTAAACATATCAGAAACTGAGGATCAGAGCTGTTAGGCCTATTATAAGCAAAGTAAGCGATCAGCAGTTAAAGGGTGTGAGGAGCCAGCTAATATGCGATTCAGAGGGAGAATAGGGCCAAAAAATGGTTATGTGGGGGTGAAAAAATAGTTATGCGAAAGAAAGGATAGATTGTTGGCTTCAAACCCTAGTGCTAACAAACATATGTGACAAATAAACATAGGGTGACAAGATTATATTTTCTGTATATTAAGCTAATGTCGTCGACATTAGGCTATTACCTATTCCAAATATATTAATGCATCAGGCTCATGAGCCATCATTAGAAATATATCCCACACTAGGCACATTATAAAAACATAATTTATGTAAGAACTTACCTGATAAATTCATTTCTTTCATATTAGCAAGAGTCCATGAGCTAGTGACGTATGGGATATACATTCCTACCAGGAGGGGCAAAGTTTCCCAAACCTTAAAATGCCTATAAATACACCCCTCACCACACCCACAATTCAGTTTAACGAATAGCCAAGAAGTGGGGTGATAAGAAAAAAGTGCGAAAGCATATAAAATAAGGAATTGGAATAATTGTGCTTTATACAAAATCATAACCACCACAAAAAAAGGGCGGGCCTCATGGACTCTTGCTAATATGAAAGAAATGAATTTATCAGGTAAGTTCTTACATAAATTATGTTTTCTTTCATGTAATTAGCAAGAGTCCATGAGCTAGTGACGTATGGGATAATGACTACCCAAGAAGTGGATCTTTCCACACAAGAGTCACTAGAGAGGGAGGGATAAAATAAAGACAGCCAATTCCTGCTGAAAATAATCCACACCCAAAATAAAGTTTAATGAAAAACATAAGCAGAAGATTCAAACTGAAACCGCTGCCTGAAGTACTTTTCTACCAAAAACTGCTTCAGAAGAAGAAAATACATCAAAATGGTAGAATTTAGTAAAAGTATGCAAAGAGGACCAAGTCGCTGCTTTGCAGATCTGGTCAACCGAAGCTTCATTCCTAAACGCCCAGGAAGTAGAAACTGACCTAGTAGAATGAGCTGTAATTCTCTGAGGCGGAGTTTTACCCGACTCAACATAGGCAAGATGAATTAAAGATTTCAACCAAGATGCCAAAGAAATGGCAGAAGCTTTCTGGCCTTTTCTAGAACCGGAAAAAATAACAAATAGACTAGAAGTCTTACGAAAAGATTTCGTAGCTTCAACATAATATTTCAAAGCTCTAACAACATCCAAAGAATGCAACGATTTCTCCTTAGAATTCTTAGGATTAGGACATAATGAAGGAACCACAATTTCTCTACTAATGTTGTTGGAATTCACAACTTTAGGTAAAAAATTCAAAAGAAGTTCGCAACACCGCCTTATCCTGATGAAAAATCAGAAAAGGAGACTCACAAGAAAGAGCAGATAATTCAGAAACTCTTCTGGCAGAAGAGATGGCCAAAAGGAACAAAAAAACTTTCCAAGAAAGTAATTTAATATCCAATGAATGCATAGGTTCAAATGGAGGAGCTTGAAGAGCCCCCAGAACCAAATTCAAACTCCAAGGAGGAGAAATTGACTTAATGACAGGCTTTATACGAACCAAAGCTTGTACAAAACAATGAATATCAGGAAGAATAGCAATCTTTCTGTGAAAAAGAACAGAAAGAGCAGAGATTTGACCTTTCAAGGAACTTGCGGACAAACCCTTATCTAAACCATCCTGAAGAATACTGTAATATTCTCGGTATTCTAAAAGAATGCCAAGAAAAATGATGAGAAAGACACCAAGAAATATAAGTCTTCCAGACTCTATAATATATCTCTCTGGATACAGATGTACGAGCCTGTAACCTAGTATTAATCACAGAGTCAGAGAAACCTCTTTGACCAAGAATCAAGCGTTCAATCGCCATACCTTTAAATTTAAGGATTTCAGATCCTGATGGAAAAAAAGGACCTTGAGACAAAAGGTCTGGTCTTAACGGAAGAGTCCACGGTTGGCAAGAGGCCATCCGGACAAGATCCGCATACCAAAACCTGTAAGGCCATGCCGGAGCTACCAGCAGAACAAACGAGCATTCCTTCAGAATCTTGGAGGTTACTCTTGGAAGAAGAACTAGAGGCGGAAAGATATAGGGAGGATGATACTTCCAAGGAAGTGATAATGCATCCACTGCCTCCGCCTGAGGATCCCGGGATCTGGACAGATACCTGGGAAGTTTAGATGAGAAGCCATCAGATCTATTTCTGGAAGTTCCTACATTTGAACAATCTGAAGAAATACCTCTGGGTGAAGAGACCATTCGCCCGGATGCAACGTTTGACGACTGAGATAATCCGCTTTCCAATTGTCCATACCTGGGATATGAACCGCAGAGATTAGACAGGAGCTGGATTCCGCCCAAACCAAAATTCGAGATACTTCTTTCATAGCCAGAGGACTGTGAGTCCCTCCTTGATGATTGATGTATGCCACAGTTGTGACATTGTCTATCTGAAAACAAATGAACAACTCTCTCTTCAGAAGAGGCCAAGACTGAAGAGCTCTGAAAATTGCACGGAGTTCCAAAATATTGATCAGAAATCTCACCTCCTGAGATTCCCAAACCCCTTGTGCCGTCAGATACCCCCACACAGCTCCCCAACCTGTAAGACTTGCATCTGTTGAGATTATAGTCCAGGTCGGAAGAACAAAGAAGCCCCCTGAACTAAACGATGGTGATCTGTCCACCATGTCAGAGAGTGTTGTAAAATCAGTTTAAAGATATTAATTGAGATATCTTTGAGTAATCCCTGCACCATTGGTTCAGCATACAGAGCTGAAGAGGTCGCATGTGAAAACGAGCAAAGGAGATCGCATCTGATGCGGCAGTCCTAAGACCCAACATTTCCATGCATAAGGCTACCAAAGGGAATGATTGTGACTGAAGGTTTTGACAAGCTGATATCAATGTTAAACTTCTCTTGTCTGACAAGGACAGAGTCATAGACACTGAATTTATCTAGAAACCTAAAAAGGTTACCCTTGTCTGAGGAATCAATGAACTGATTGGTAAATTGATCCTCTAACCATGAACTTGAAGAAACAACACAAGTCGATTCGTATGAGATTCTTCGAAAATGAGAAGACTGAGCAAATACCAAGATATCATCCAAATAAGGAAATACCAAAACCCTATTCTCTGATTACAGAAAGAAGGGCACCGAGAACCTTTGAAAAAATTCTTGGAACTGAGGCTAAGCCAAACGGTAGAGCCACAAAACTGGTAATGCTTGTCTAAAAAGAGAATCTCAGACACTAAAAGTGATCTGGATGAATCGGAATATGCAGATACACATCCTGTAAATCTATTGTAGACATATAATGCCCTTGCTAAACAAAAGGCAGGATAGTCCTACAGTAACCATCTTGAATGTTGGTATCCTAACATAATGATTCAATAATGATAGATCCGGAACTGGTCTGAAGGAATTGACCTTCTTTGGTACAATGAAGAGATAAAATAAGACCCCAGCCCCTGTTCCAGAACTGGAACTGGCATAAATACTCCAGCCAACTCTAGATCTGAAACACATTTCAGAAATGCTGAGCCTTTGCTGTGTTAACTGGGACACGGGAAAGAAAAGAATCTCTTAGCAGGAGGCCTTAACTTGAAGCCAATTCTGTACCTTTCTGAAACAATGTTTCTGAAACCAGAGATTAAGAACGGAATTGATCCAAATTTCTTTGAAGAAAACGTAATCTGCCCCATACCAGCTGAGCTGGAATAAGGGCCGCACCTTCATAGGTACTTAGGAGCTGGCTATAGGTTTCTATAAGGCTTGGATATATTCCAAACTGGAAATAGTTTCCAAACTGATACCGCTCCTGAGGATGAAGGATCAGGCTTTTGTTCCTTGTGAGGAAAGGAACGAAAATGATTATTTACCCTGGAAAGAAAGGGAAAGCAAAGTTGACTTAGAAGACATGTCAGCATTCCAAGTTTAATCCATAAAGCTATTCTAGCTAAAATAGCTAGAGACATATACCTGACATCAACTCTAATGATATCAAAAGATGGTATCACCAATAAAATTATTAGCATGTTATAGAATAAAAATAATGCTATAAAATTATGATCTGTTACTTGTTGCGCTAAAGCTTCTAACCAAAAAGTTGAAGCTGCAGCAACATCCGCTAAAATATAGCAGGTCTAAGAAGATTACCTGAACATAAGTAAGCTTTTCTTAGAAAGGAATCAATTTTCCTATCTAAAGGATCCTTAAATGAAGTACTATCTGCCATAGGAATAGTAGTACATTAGCAGGAGTAGAGACAGCCCCATAACCTTAGGGATTTTTGTCCCAAAAAACTCTAATCTGTCAGATGGCACAGGATATAATTTGCTTAAACGTCTAGAAGGAGTAAATAAATTACCCAAATTATTCCATTCCCTGGAAATTACTTCAGAAATAGCATCAGGGAGATAAAACACTTCTGGAATAACTACAGGAGATTTAAAAACCTTATTTAAACGTTTACATTTAGTATCAAGAGGACCAGAATCCTCTATTTCTAATGCAAATAACACTTCTTTAAGTAAAGAACGAATAAATTCCATCTTGAACAAATACAAAGATTTATCAGCATCAACCTCTGAGACAGAAACCTCAGAACCAGAAGAACCATTATCAGTATCAGAATGATGATGTTCATTTAAAAATTCATCTGAAAAAAAGAGAAGTTTTAAAAGACGTTATGTATACTAGAAGGAAAAATAACAGACATAGCCTTCTTAATGGATTTAAAAAATAAAATCTCTTATGTTATCAGGAACACTCTGAAAATTAGATGTTGACGGAACAGCAACAGGTAATGTAACAGTACTAAAGGAAATTTTATCTGCATTAATAAGTTTGACATGACATGCAATACAAATAACAGCTGGAGAAACAGATACCAAAAGTTTATAGCAGATACACTTAGCTTGGTAGCTCCAGCATTGTGCAGTGATTTTCCTGAAGTATCTTCTGACTCAGTTGCAACGTGGAACATCTTGCAATATGTAAAAGAAAAAAACAACATATAAAGCAAAATTGATCAAATTCCTTAAATGACAGTTTCAGGAATGGGAAAAAATGCCAAAGAACAAGCTTCTAGCAACCAGAAGCAATAAAAAATGAGACTTAAATAATGTGGAGACAAAAAGTGACGCCCATATTTTTTCGCGCCAAATAAGACGCCCACATTATTTGGCGCCTAAATGCTTTTTGGCGCCAAAAATGACGCCACATCCGGAACGCCAACATTTTTGGCGCAAAATAACGTCAAAGAATGACGCAACTTCCGGCGACACGTATGACGCCGGAAACGGAAATAGAATTTTTGCGCCAAAAAAGTCCGCGCCAAGAATGACGCAATAAAATGAAGCATTTTCAGCCCCCGCGAGCCTAACAGCCCACAGGGAAAAAGTCAAATTTTAAGGTAAAAAATGTTAAATTAAAATGCATTATCCCAAATATGAAACTGACTGACTGAAAAATAAGGAAAGTTGAACATTCTGAGTCAAGGCAAATAAATGTTTGAATACATATATTTAGAACTTTATAAACAAAGTGCCCAACCATAGCTAGGAGTGTCACAGAAAATAAGACTTACTTACCCCAGGACACTCATCTACATATAGCAGATAGCCAAACCAGTACTGAAACGAGAATCAGCAGCGGTAATGGTATATATAAGAGTATATCGTCGATCTGAAAAGGGAGGTAAGAGATGAATCTCTACGACCGATAACAGAGAACCTATGAAATAGACCCCTTAGAAGGAGATCACTGCATTCAAATAGGCAATACTCTCCTCACATCCCTCTGACATTCACTGCACGCTGAGAGGAAAACCGGGCTCCAACTTGCTGCGGAGCGCATATCAACGTAGAATCTAGCACAAACTTACTTCACCACCTCCATCGGAGGCAAAGTTTGTAAAACTGAATTGTGGGTGTGGTGAGGGGTGTATTTATAGGCATTTTAAGGTTTGGGAAACTTTGCCCCTCCTGGTAGGAATGTATATCCCATACGTCACTAGCTCATGGACTCTTGCTAATTACATGAAAGAAATACAGTTTTAGGAAAAATAGGAGAGGTTATATAGGAGCAGCATAATATTACATAACACTCATACTATACTGTGACATGCATCTAAGCAGAGTAAGCCGTATTCACCTCATAAAGAGACATTAACTTATTTCAAAACTAAGAGCTATTCGTAGGGTGGTTGCACAGAGAATCCAGTACATATTTAATTGGTTATAAGGTTTAAGTCCCCCAGTGAAAGTATAGCCCTAACCTACACCATCTCTACAATATAAGGACGTTTTAATATGCGTGTTGCAGTCAAGGGACTGCATTTCCAGAGTCTCTGGTCGCTCAGGTTTCCATTCAGAAAGTTTCCGAGGCGCCAGTGGGAGCTAAGGTAAATAACAGGCTTGCAGGAGGCAAGCTTATTCTTATACTGCACCCCGGCATCGTCCATCTTAGCAAGTAGCGTACTACAACATATTAGTGAGGTAAGCGGCCAGGGTGAAGCATCTGAGAGAGTTCCCTGAGGTTAGAGACCGCAATACAAAACTTGCCAATGGAAAAGGACATTACTATCAGACACCAGATCTAAGATCACTGGGGGCAGAGTGTAGGGGATCAATAGCTCGAAGAGGCACTCATCTCCATAGACTCCCCATTCCCTGCTGGGATCATCTTCATGTTTGTCCAGCCTAGAAATATACTGTAGAGCCTGCGAGTGTTTGTGATTGTGCCGTACCTTAGTGCTTGTAACGTCAGGTAGTCGTCCAGTAGTGTGTGCGCTCCAATGGATTCCGGGCTTGGTACATCTCTACAGTGGCTTCCCGTAGGCATACTCCGCATACCCTCTTCATGATTGCTTCTCTGCTCAATTGAGAGGGACCAGCCGACTGTTGCTCTCCGGCAGATTATAGGGCTATTAGCATCAGGGGCCTGCTTCTGTGGGGATCGTAACGGCAGAGCCGCCTCTTCAATCTTGTGCATAGCAGGACCATCTGCTGCGACTCGAATGCCAGGCTGCTGCATCTTAGCGTTAGGAGTAGGTTTGTAGCCGTCTTGTTCTGCTTGTTCCATGGAGGTACCTGGAGTGTTTGCCGTTTCCTCTGTGCATAGCTGTGGGAAAGAGACAGTGCCAGGGTTCACTCCTGTCACATGGTCTGGGTGAAAACAGTTTTCAAAAAGCCATAGAAGGTCTGCATAGTGGTCTTCTAGTATGGCACATATAGATTCTTCAAACTTTTGGAAATTAATTGCCATACTGGGTCCTTAATAAGTGACTGTTGTGCAATAGAAGAAACTGCGCACTAAGGACACAGCAAGTTGTGGGGACGGTGCTGAGGCTTCTAGTTTAGGGGGGAGGCCTCAAATGAATAAGTCCAGTGTTGAGGGCTATTAAGCCATGTCTCGATCCAAAACCCCTATTTCTCAGATCAGGCCACCAACAGCTCAGCCCCTCCACTATTTTAAATAGGATATATCCAGTTCAGCTGTACTAAAAGTATGGAGTTTGGAGAGAGCTCAAGGAGCTGAAGCTCAGTGTGACCTGTAAGATGGCCGCCGCTCGGAATCAGCAACACATTTATAAATCAAATTTTCACATTATATAAAATGCCCACAAACTGGGTTAAGGTGAACAACCTTCCGTTTAACAAATGTATCATTCAAAATGGGACAAGGCAGGGATGCCCACTGTCACCAGTCCTCTGCTCTCACCATGGAGGTGCTCACTCAGAAAATACGCAATGAAAAACCGGTTACAGGGTTATGCGTCAGACACCGAGCATAAACTGGCAATATACACAGACTATGTCCTGCTTACACTAACATTGATATCTCACTACCAAGAGCCTTAGACATACTAGAGAAATATGGGAAAATATCTAATTTTCACCTAAATTTATCACATGACACAAAAGTATTGCCCTGGTTACTCCATAACTGCTCTTTGAAACTGTGTACGGAATAAAACCACAAAACATGCCATATCAATCCTTTATAAATTGTTACTACAGGAAGAAGCACCCACACTCCCCACAAATATACGAAAGCATGGGAAAAATAAAGCCCTTGAACTTGAACGTTCATTATATGAAACAGCGCAAAGCGCCTAATACCCAAAAAATGGAAGTTACAAGAAGCCCCAACTGTGGTAGAATGGAAACATCAGGTAGACACACTGATACATCTAGAGAGATATCACCACATATAGAAGGGAACCATAGATACATAATTATCTCAGAATACCAACACCCTTAGCTAGGTTACAGCACATGGTGCACGCAAAATAACCAAAAACTAAATACTTTAAGGATAAGGGAGTCCGAACTCCTTCTCTGTTTATGTATGGCATTTGTTTTATACCGAGAAGCTGTGTATTACCTTTACTCTATCAAGTAAAGCTCAGAGAGGGCCAAACGGACTTGATAAACCGGAATAACGTGCCGAAGCTGCAAATGGACTCTTTACTCCCTTCACTTTTATGCACCTTTAATGAGAAGGAAAAATTTTAAAATTATTTTTTCTGTATCTTACCTGCATTGTTTTTCCATACATTTTCTGGCATTTATTTAAACTTTTGAAAACAAATAAAAAATAAATAAATCTGATTTTGTGTCAGATGAGGGAGCCTCAGCGTTTGAAGATACCTTCTAAAAGTAATTTATGCCCTATCTAAAGAATACTGAACTGAATTTTTTTTCACTTATTTGAAAGTGGTAGGGCAGCCAATGCTTTTGAGATTGTGATACAAATCCTCATTGCAGGAGGTACTTCCATCTGCATCTACCAGCGTTAAATCTAATGATGTTTCTATATGTTCTATCACATACTGATAAATCTAAACATGAGTCACAAAATGAGCTGAGATACTTAAGTGGTTTTACAATAAGCACACTTCACTTTGTCAGAAAGGTGTTTAGGAGAATCAGTTCCTATGGGAAATTAAGGGACAGATTGGTGCTGCTCCATTATAGCAAAAAACAAAGGGGATGCACTAAACACTATATATTAACCCGTTTAGGCAAGCTTTTTGAGGAAAGGAAAAAAAAAACAAAATTTATGCTTACCTGATAAATTCATTTCTCCTGTAGTGTGGTCAGTCCACGGGTCATCATTACTTCTGGGATATTATCTCCTCCCCTACAGGAAGTGCAAGAGGATTCACCCAGCAGAGCTGCTATATAGCTCCTCCCCTCTACGTCACCTCCAGTCATTCGACCAAAGGACCAACGAGAAAGGAGAAGCCCAAGGGTGTAGTGGTGACTGGAGTATAATCCAAAAATTTTTTAGCCTGCCATAAAAAACAGGGCGGGCCGTGGACTGACCACACTACAGGAGAAATGAATTTATCAGGTAAGCATAAATTTTGTTTTCTCCTGTTAAGTGTGGTCAGTCCACGGGTCATCATTACTTCTGGGATACCAATACCAAAGCAAAAGTACACGGATGACGGGAGGGACAGGCAGGCTCTTTATACGGAGGGAACCACTGCCTGAAGAACCTTTCTCCCAAAAACAGCCTCCGAAGAAGCAAAAGTGTCAAATTTGTAAAATTTGGAAAAAGTATGAAGAGAAGACCAAGTTGCAGCCTTGCAAATCTGTTCAACAGAAGCCTCATTCTTAAAGGCCCAAGTGGAAGCCACAGCTCTAGTAGAATGAGCTGTAATTCTTTCAGGAGGCTGCTGTCCAGCAGTCTCATAGGCTAATCGTATTATGCTACGAAGCCAAAACGAGAGAGAGGTAGCCGAAGCTTTTTGACCTCTCCTCTGGCCAGAATAAACGACAAACAGGGAAGACGTTTGACGAAACTCCTTAGTTGCCTGTAGATAAAATTTCAGGGCACGGACTACATCTAGATTGTGTAGCAGACGTTCCTTCTTCGAGGAAGGATTAGGACACAAGGATGGAACAACAATCTCTTGATTGATATTCCTGTTAGTGACCACCTTAGGTAGGAACCCAGGTTTAGTACGCAGAACTACCTTGTCTGAATGAAAAATCAGATAAGGAGAATCACAATGTAAGGCAGATAACTCAGAGACTCTTCGAGCCGAGGAAATAGCCATTAAAAACAGAACTTTCCAAGATAACAACTTGATATCAATGGAATGAAGGGGTTCAAACGGAACACCCTGTAAAACATTAAGAACTAAGTTCAAACTCCATGGCGGAGCAACAGTTTTAAACACAGGCTTGATCCTAGCTAAAGCCTGACAAAAAGCTTGAACGTCCGGAACTTCTGACAGACGTTTGTGTAAAAGAATGGACAGAGCTGAAATCTGTCCCTTTAAAGAACTAGCGGATAACCCCTTTTCTAAACCTTCTTGTAGAAAAGACAATATCCTTGGAATCCTAACCTTACTCCATGAGTAACTCTTGGATTCGCACCAATATAAGTATTTACGCCATATTTTATGGTAAATCCTTCTGGTAACAGGCTTCCTAGCCTGTATTAAGGTATCAATAACTGGCTCAGAAAACCCACGTTTTGATAAAATCAAGCGTTCAATTTCCAAGCAGTCAGCTTCAGAGAAGTTAGATTTTGATGTTTGAATGGACCCTGGATCAGAAGGTCCTGTTTCAGAGGTAGAGACCAAGGCAGGACAGGATGACATGTCCACTAGATCTGCATACCAAGTCCTGCGTGGCCATGCAGGTGCTATTAGAATCACTGATGCTCTCTCCTGTTTGATTCTGGCAATCAATCGAGGAAGCATCGGGAAGGGTGGAAACACATAAGCCATCCCGAAGGTCCAAGGTGCTGTCAAAGCATCTATCAGAACCGCTCCCGGATCCCTGGATCTGGACCCGTAGCGAGGAAGCTTGGCGTTCTGACGAGACGCCATGAGATCTATCTCTGGTTTGCCCCAACGTCGAAGTATCTGGGCAAAAGACCTCCGGATGAAGTTCCCACTCCCCCGGATGAAAAGTCTGACGACTTAAGAAATCCGCCTCCCAGTTCTCCACTCCCGGGATGTGGATTGCAGACAGGTGGCAAGAGTGAGACTCTGCCCAGCGAATTATCTTTGATACTTCCATCATTGCTAGGGAGCTTCTTGTCCCTCCCTGATGGTTGATGTAAGCTACAGTCGTGATGTTGTCCGACTGAAACCTGATGAACCCCCGAGTTGTTAACTGGGGCCAAGCCAGAAGGGCATTGAGAACTGCTCTCAATTCCAGAATGTTTATTGGAAGGAGACTCTCCTCCTGATTCCATAGTCCCTGAGCCTTCAGAGAATTCCAGACAGCGCCCCAACCTAGTAGGCTGGCGTCTGTTGTTACAATTGTCCAGTCTGGCCTGCTGAATGGCATCCCCCTGGACAGGTGTGGCCGATAAAGCCACCATAGAAGAGAGTTTCTGGTCTCTTGATTCAGATTCAGAGTGGGGGACAAATCTGAGTAATCCCCATTCCACTGACTTAGCATGCACAATTGCAGCGGTCTGAGATGTAGGCGTGCAAAAGGTACTACGTCCATTGCCGCTACCATTAAGCCGATCACCTCCATGCATTGAGCTACTGACGGGTGTTGAATGGAATGAAGGACACGGCATGCATTTTGAAGCTTTGTTAACCTGTCTTCTGTCAGGTAAATCTTCATTTCTACAGAATCTATCAGAGTCCCCAAGAAGGGAACTCTTGTGAGTGGAAAGAGAGAACTCATCTTTTCGTTCACCTTCCATCCATGCGACCTTAGAAATGCCAGTACTAACTCTGTATGAGACTTGGCAGTTTGAAAGCTTGAAGCTTGTATCAGAATGTCTAGGTACGGAGCTACCGAAATTCCTCGCGGTCTTAGTACCGCCAGAAGAGTACCCAGAACCTTTGTGAAGATTCTTGGAGCCGTAGCCAGTCCGAATGGAAGAGCTACAAACTGGTAATGCCTGTCTAGAAAGGCAAACCTTAGATACCGGTAATGATTTCTGTGAATCGGTATGTGAAGGTAAGCATCCTTTAAATCCACTGTGGTCATGTACTGACCCTCTTGGATCATGGGCAAAATTGTTCGAATCGTTTCCATCTTGAACGATGGAACTCTTAGGAATTTGTTTAGGATCTTTAAATCCAAGATTGGCCTGAAAGTTCCCTCTTTTTTGGGAACTACAAACAGATTTGAGAAAAACCCTTGTCCTTGTTCCGACCACGGAACTGGATGGATCACTCCCATTAATAAAAGATCTTGTACGCAGCGTAGGAACGCTGCTTTCTTTATTTGGTTTGTTGATAACCTTGACAGATGAAATCTCCCTCTTGGGGGAGAGGATTTGAAGTCCAGAAGGTATCCCTGAGATATGATCTCTAACGCCCAGGGATCCTGAACATCTCTTGCCCAAGCCTGGGCGAAGAGAGAAAGTCTGCCCCCTACTAGATCCGGTCCCGGATCGGGGGCCCTCGATTCATGCTGTCTTAGGGGCAGCAGCAGGTTTCCTGGCCTGCTTGCCCTTGTTCCAGGACTGGTTAGGTTTCCAGCCTTGTCTGTAGCGAGCAACAGCTCCTTCCTGTTTTGGTGCAGAGGAGGTTGATGCTGTTCCTGCTTTGAAATTACGAAAGGAACGAAAATTAGACTGTCTAGCCCTAGGTTTGGCTTTGTCCTGAGGCAGGGCATGGCCTTTACCTCCTGTAATGTCAGCGATAATCTCCTTCAACCCGGACCCGAACAAGGTTTGCCCTTTGAAAGGTATATTAAGCAATTTAGATTTAGAAGTAACATCAGCTGACCAGGATTTTAGCCACAGTGCTCTGTGTGCCTGAATGGCAAATCCGGAATTCTTAGCCGTAAGTTTAGTTAAATGTACTACGGCATCTGAAATAAATGAGTTAGCTAACTTAAGGGCTTTAAGTTTGTCTGTAATCTCATCTAGTGTAGATGATTGAAGTGTCTCTTCCAGAGACTCAAACCAAAATGCTGCTGCAGCCGTGACAGGCGCGATACATGCAAGAGGTTGCAATATAAAACCTTGTTGAACAAACATTTTCTTAAGGTAACCCTCTAATTTTTTATCCATTGGATCTGAAAAGGCACAGCTATCCTCCACCGGGATAGTGGTACGCTTAGCTAAAGTAGAAACTGCTCCCTCCACCTTAGGGACCGTTTGCCATAAGTCCCGTGTGGTGGCGTCTATTGGAAACATTTTTCTAAATATCGGAGGGGGTGAAAACAGTACACCGGGCCTATCCCACTCCTTAGTAACAATTTCAGTAAGTCTCTTAGGTATAGGAAAAACATCAGTACTCGCCGGTACCGCAAAATATTTATCCAACCTACACATTTTCTCTGGTATTGCAACTGTGTTACAATCATTCAGAGCCGCTAACACCTCCCCTAGTAATACACGGAGGTTTTCCAGCTTAAATTTAAAATTTGAAATATCTGAATCCAATCTATTTGGATCAGAACCGTCACCCACAGAATGAAGTTCTCCGTCCTCATGTTCTGCCGCCTGTGACGCAGTGTCTGACATGGCCCTAATATTATCAGCGCACTCTGTTCTCACCCCAGAGTGATCACGCTTGCCTCTAAGTTCTGGTAATTTAGCCAAAACTTCAGTCATAACAGTAGCCATATCCTGTAATGTGATTTGAAATGGCCGCCCAGATGTACTCGGCGCTACAATATCACGCACCTCCCGAGCGGGAGATGTAGGTACTGACACGTGAGGCGAGTTAGTCGGCATAACTCTCCCCTCGTTGTCTGGTGAAATATGTTCAATTTGTACAGATTGACTTTTATTTAAAGTAGCATCAATACAGTTAGTACATAAATTTCTATTGGTCTCCACTTTGGCATTAGCACATATAGCACATGTATCTTCCTCTGAATCAGACATGTTTAACACACTAGCAATTAACTAGCAACTTGGAAATGCTTTTTTTTAAGTAATTTACAATAATATGAAAACGAACTGTGCCTATAAGAAGCACAGAAAAAATTATGACAGTTGAAAATAATTAAGTTATAGCATCAAATCTTTGTAAGAAATAAACAATTTTAGCAAAGGATTGTTCCCATTAGCAAGGATAACTAACCCTGGCAGCAGAAAAAATACACAAACAAACGTTTTTTATCACAGTCAACTACACTCTTCACAGCTCTGCTGTGATGATTACCTCCCTCAAAAAAGGCTTTGGAGATCCCTGAGTTCTGTAGAGATGAACCGGATCATGCAGGAAGAAAATGAACCTCTGACTGAGTTTTTTGATGCGTAGTAAAAGCGCCAAAAATGGCCCCTCCCCCTCACACATAACAGTGAGAGAGATCAGTGAACTGCTTTAAATTAAACAAAACTATTGCCAAGTGGAAAAAATAGTGCCCAAAACATTTTTTCACCCAGTACCTCAGAGAAATAAACGTTTTTACATGTCAGCAAAAAAAACGTTTAACCTCAATAAATTAATTGTTATTTAAAACCTATTGCAAGTCCCTGCAAATTAGGTTAAGTCTATGCATACAGTATAAATCCAGTGAAGTACCATCCCCCAGAATACTGAAGTGTAAAATATACATACATGACAGCCTGATACCAGCTACATCTACTGCATTTAAGGCTGAGTTTACATTATAACGGTATGGCAGGATTTTCTCATCAATTCCATGTCAGAAAATAACAAACTGCTACATACCTCTTTGCAGATTAATCTGCCCGCTGTCCCCTGATCTGAAGTTTACCTCTCCTCAGATGGCCGAGAAACAGCAATATGATCTTAACTACTCCGGCTAAAATCATAGAAAAAACTCAGGTAGATTCTTCTTCAAATTCTACCAGAGAATGAATAACACACTCCGGTGCTATTATAAAATAACAAACTTTTGATTGAAGGTAATAAACTAATTAAATCACCACAGTCCTCTCACACATCCTATCTATTCGTTGGGTGCAAGAGAATGACTGGAGGTGACGTAGAGGGGAGGAGCTATATAGCAGCTCTGCTGGGTGAATCCTCTTGCACTTCCTGTAGGGGAGGAGATAATATCCCAGAAGTAATGATGACCCGTGGACTGACCACACTTAACAGGAGAAATAATAATTTATGCTTACCTGATAAATTTCTTTCTGGACATGGAGTTCATGACGTCATTCCAATTACTAGTGGGATATTCAACGCCTGGCAAGCAGGAGGAGACAAAGAGCACCCCAGCAAAGCTGTTAAGTGCAACTGCCTTACCCATAACCCCCAGTCACTCAGCCCAAGGAAATGGAAGAAAACACAAGGGTGGAAAAGGTATGTAGAGGACCATGTTGCCACCTTGCATATCTGCCCCACAGAAGCTTCACTTTTGAAAGCCCAAGAAGAGGAGACAGCCCTAGTGGAATGAGCCGTAATTCTCACAAGAGCGAGATGGCCTAACCTCATGCTTTCCAGAAAAAACAATTGCCGAAAATCTTTAGTAGCTTGCAAGTAGAATTTTAGAGCCCGCACAACTACCAAGTTATGCAAAAGATGTTCCTTTTGAGAAGAAAAATTTGGACAAAAACGGACAAATTCTCTGATAAATGTTTCAATCCGATACCACCTTAGGAAGAAAACCCAATTTAGTAAGAAGGATCGCCTTAGCATGAAAAATAAGGTACGGGGAAATCACACTGCAGAGCTCAAAGTTCAGACACTCTGCAAGCGGAAGAAATAGCAAGAAACAAAACCTTCCAGGATAACAGTTTTATATAAACATGCAGTGGCTCAAACAGAGCCTGCTGCAAAATTTTAAGAACTAAATTAAAAGCTCCTCTGGGCAGAAACAGGTTTAAAAACAGGCCTGATTCTAAACAGGGCTTGTACAAATGCTTGAACATCTGGCAAGTCTGCCAGACGTTTGTTCAAGAGGATAGATAATGCAGAAATCTGACCCTTAAGGGTACTGACCGATTAAACCTTATCCAAGCCATCCTGAAGACAAGACAAAATCTGGGGAATCCTCACAGGCTCCAGGAGAGCCCCACCAATATTTACGCCATATCTGATAAATCTTGCGAGTAACTGGTTCGAACCTGAATCATAGTTTCAATGACCGCTTCAGAAAAACTACATCTAGACAGAACTAGGCGTTCATTCTCCAAGCAGTTAGCTCTGGAGAATCTAGGTTTGGCTGGAGGAAAGGACCCTGAAGTAGAAAGTCCTTCCTGAGGTAACCTCCAAGGAGGTAGAGATGACATCCTTACCAGATCCACAAACCAGATCCTGCGAGGCCATGCAGAAGCTATTAGCATCACCGATGCTCTCCAGTTTGATACTAGCAATGACTCGTGGAAGGAGAGCAAACAGATATGCCAGAGAAAACCTCCAAGGAACTGCTAGAGCATCAGAACGACCTGAGGATCTCTTGACCTTGAACGTACTTTGGAACCTTGGCGGGACGCCATCAGAGTCAACTCTGAAACCTCCCACTTGAGGGTTCTCTGAGAGAACATATTCCCGGATGGAGAGCCCACTCTCCGGGATGAGAGGTCTGTCTGCTCAGAAAATCTGCCTCCAAGTTGTCAACTCCTGGAATGAGGATGGCAGATAGACAATTGTGGGCTTCTGCCCACTGCAGAATGCGAGTCACCTCTTTCATGGCTAAGGAACTCAGAATCCCTCCCTGGTGGTTGAAGTAAGCCACTGAGGTGAAGTCCGATTGGAATCTGATAAACCAAACCAAAGACAGTTGAGGCCACGCTGATAGGGCATTGAAGATGGCTCATCTCCAAGATGTTTATGGGAAGAGAAGACTCTTCCAAAGACCACAGGCCCTGAGCCTTTAAAGGACCCCAAACAGCTCCCCAGACAGACAAGAGTCTTGTTATAGGGTCCAGATTTATCCTCTGATAAATCCAAATGGTCTCCGTTCCATTGAGGGAGCATACAAAGTCGCAGCAGTCGTAGATGGTTCCGAGCAAAAGGAATGATGTCCATGGATGCCACCATCAGACCAATCAACTCCATGCATTGAGCCACAGATGGACGAAAGGCAGACTGAAAAGAACGACAGGAAGCAAGAATTTATTTTTTTCTGACCCTCTGTCAGAAAAATCTTCATTGACAGAGAATCTATTATAGTCCCTTGGAAAAAAGTTTTCTGGTTCTATGTACCAAATTCACCTTCCACCTGTGGGAACGTAGACCCCCCCCCCCCCAAAAAAAAAGAAAATGTATGCTTACCTGATAAAATGGTTTCTTTTTAGAAATGATGAGTCCACGGGATCATCTTCATTACTTATGGGATATTCACCACCTGGTCAGCAGGAGGAGGCAAAGAGCACCACAGCAGAGCTGTTAAATAGCTCCTCCCTTCCCTCCCACTCCAGTCATTTGACCGAATTGGGAAGAGAAAGGAAAAGCCAAGGTGCAGAGGTGTCTATAGTTTATAATTATTAACAACCCATCCAAAAGAACAGGGCAGGCCGTGGACTCGTGTCTAAAAAGAAACAAATCAGGTAAGCATAAATTCTTTGCTTTTTAAAGACACAATGGAGTCCACGGATCATCTTCATTACTTATGGGATACAATACCCAAGTTCAGAGTATGGAGGGACAAGACAGGGAACCTAAACGGAAGGCACCACTGCTTGAAGAACCTCTCACCCAAAAGCGGCCTCAGCCGAGGCAAAAGTTTCAAATTTATAGAATTTTGAAAAAGTGTGAAGAGAGGACCAAGTTGCAGCCTTGCAAATCTGTTCCACAGAAGCTTCATTTTTGAATGCCCATGAGGAAGAAACAGCCCTAGTGGAATGAGCCATAACTCAGGAAGCTGCTGTTCAGCAGTCTCATATGCAAAACGGATGATACTCTTCAGCCAAAAATAAAGGTAGCCGTAGCTTTCTGGCTCTTACGTTTTCCAGAGAAAATTTACAATCAAAGAAGACTGACGAAAGTACTTAGTCGCTTGTAAATAAAATTTTAAAGCCCGGACCACGACCAAATTGTGCAGAAGACGTTCCTTCGGAGAAGAAGGATTAGGACACAAGGAAGGAACAACAATCTCCTGATTAATGTTCCTATCTGAAACAACCTTAGGAAGAAAACCTAGTTTAGTACATAAAACTACCTTATCTGAAAAGAAAATAAGGTAAGGAGAAGTGTATTGCAACATCAAGAGCTCAGACAATCTACAAGCTGAAGAAATGGCAACAAGAAATAGATATTAAGTTGTTATCTTGGAAAGTTTTAAGGAATGCATAGGCTCAAACTGAGCCCCTTGAAGAACTTTGAGAACTAAATTAAGACTCCATGGAGGAGTAACTGGTTTGAACACAGGCCTGACAGAACGATTGAACATCTGGAACATCCGCCAGACGTTTGTGTAACAAAAACAGATAAAGCCAAGATCTGACCCTTTAGGGAACTTGTTGATAAACCCCTTCTCTAAACCCTCTTGGAGAAAAGACAAAATTCTAGGAATCCAAACCCTACTCCATGAGTAGCCCTTGGATTCACACCAATAAAGGTATTTATGACAAATTTTATGGTAAATCTTTCTAGTCACAGGCTTACGAGCCTGAATCATGGCCTCTATGACCGATTCAGAAAACCCCTGCCTGGATAAAATTAAGAATTTAATCTCCAAGCAGTCAGCTTCAGAGAAACTAGATTTGGGTGAAGGAATGGTCCTTGAATCAGAAGGTCCTTCCTCAACGGAAGTCTCCAAGGCGGCAGAGATGACATTTACACAAGATCTGCATACCAAATCATGCAAGGACAAGCTGGAGCAATAAGAATCACCGACGCCCTCTCCGGTTTGATTCGAGCAATGACCCGAGGAAGAAGCGCAAACTGAGAAAACAGGTATACAAGGCTGAAGGACCAAAGAACCGCCAGAGCATCAGTTCCACCTGGGGGTCCCTGGACCTCGATCCATATCTCGGGAGCTTGGCATTCTGACGAGATGCCTGGAGATCCAACTCCGGCCAACCCCTTTTGAAAATCAGGTTGGAGAACACTTACCACTCTCCCGGGAGAAACGTCTGCCTGCTCAGAATGTCTACCTCCCAGTTGTCCACCCCTGGGATGCGGATCGCCGACAGATAGCAAGAATGGGCCACGGCCCACCGGATTATCTTGGCTAAATCGGTCATCGCTAAGGAACTCCTTGTTTCACCCTGATGATTGATGTAAGCCACTGAAGTTATGTTGTCCGACTCGAATCTGAAAAACTGGGCAGAGGCTAACTGAGGCCAGGCGAGCATTGAAGATCGCTCTTAGTTCCAGGATGTTTATAGGAAGAACAGACTCTGCCTGGGGCCACACTCCGAGCCTTTAGGGAACCCCAGACCGCTCCCCATCCTAGAAGGCTGGCGTCTGTTGTCACAATCACCCAGGACGGTCTGCGAAAGCAGGTTCTCTGGGATAAATGATCCAGAGACAACCACCATTGAAGCGATTCCCTAGTCTCCTGTTCCAAGGTTATTTGAGTCTGCATAATCTCCATTCCACTGCCTGAGCATGTTTAACTGCAGAGGTCTGAGGTGAAAACGAGATGGCCATTGCCGCTACCATCAGTCCGATTACTTCCATGCACTGGGCCACTGATGGCCGAGGAGTGGACTAAAGGACTCTACAGGTATCGAGAATCTTTGATTTCCTGACTTCAGAAAAATCCTCAGATATAGAATCTATTAGAGTTCCCAAGAAGAAAAAAGTTACCCTTTTATTCGGGATTAAGGATCTCTTTCCCAGAATTACCTTCCACCCGTGAGCTCTTAGGAAGGATAGAACCACCTCGGTATGAGATTTTGCTAGTTGAGAAAAAAGGTGTCTGGATTAGACTATCGTCTAGATAAGGCTCCACTGCAATGCCTCGTGGTCTTAGAACCGCCAGAAGAGACCCCAGAACATTTGTGAAAATTCTGGGAGCTGTTGCCAGCCCGAAAGAAAGCCATGTACTGGAAGTGTTTGTCTAGAAAAGCTTAGGGACCGGTGATCTCTGGATAGGAACATGCAGATAAGCACCCTTTAAATCCACGGTCATAAATTGACCCTCCTAGATCAATGGAAGAATGGTACAAATAGTTGCCATCTTGAATGATGGAACTCTGAGGAATTTGTTTAAACTCTTGAGGTCTTTTATCTGGTCTGCAGATAATCTTGAAAGAAGAAACCTTCTGGGATGAAAATTTTTGAACTCCAGTTTGTATCCCTGGGACACTTTCTACTGCCCATGGATCCTGAACGTCCTGAACCCAAGGCTGAACAAAGGAAAGGCTGCCCCCTACCAGATCCGGGGCATGTCCTTCATGCCGTCTTGGATAGTTTACCCTTGTTCCAAGACTGGTTAGGTCTCCAAGTAAGTTTAGATTGTTCCGGTTTGGAGGAGGAAGAAAAATAAATTCCCTTGAAATTTCAAAAGGAACGAAAATTACTTTGTCGTCCTTTTTGTTTGTTTCTCTTATCCTGAGGAAGGAGATGGACCCTTACCTCCCGTGATATCAGAAATATTTTCCGTCAGGCCAGGTCCAAACAAGGTCTTACCCTTGTAAGGAATCGCTAGATGCTTAGACTTGGATGACACGTCTGCAGACCAAGGTTTTAACCATAAAGCTCTGCAAGCTAGGAAACAGAACCACAAACTTTTAGCTGCTAATTTCGTAATTTGCAGAGAAGCGTCCTTAATAAAAGCATTAGCTAACTTCAGAGCTTTAATCCTATCTTGGATTTCCTCCAAGGAAGTCAGTCCTGAGAGACTCAGACATTCCCTGTCAGACCTGTAGGAAAAGAACAGAGTAACACTCTGGCTTTCTACAAAGGGGTAGCAAAGTGTTAAAAAAATGACGAGGAAGTCTTTGCTTTACTTAACGGCTAAAAGCCACCACTACTCTTACTCAAGAGATTGGCATGGACCCAAATCCTTTCTTGCAGGGAAAATTACCCATAAAAGGGATTAAAATCATCAGACACCAACTTCGCACAACCTCCATTGACAGAGGCAAAGAGAATGACTGGGGGTTATAGGCAAGGCAGTTAGACAAAGTGACACTCAATCAAAATTAAACTTTCATGACTCCGAGCATGCCATTTTAAACAACTTTCCAATTTACTTCCATTATCTAAATGTGCAGTCTTTTTATATTTAAGCTTTGAGTCACCAGCGCCTACTGAGCATGTGCAAGAATAAGTGTATGCATTTGTGAATGGCTGATGGCTGTCACATGGTACAGGGGGAGTGGAAAAAAAAACAACTTAAAGCTGTCAGAAAAAAAATAAATCTACTACTCATTTGAAGTTCAGACAAAGTGCTATTGCATTGTTTTGTTATCTTGTATTTGTTGATTATGCAAATCTGTGTTGACTGGTCCTTTAACAGCTTTATTGGGGTGCTCTTTGCCTCCTGCTGGCCAGCAGTGGAATACTGCACTAGTAATTGGAATGATGTCGTGGTCGACATAGGGAAAAAAATATACCACCTTTATAAAGCATTGCATGGACATTCAAGTGCTGAGCATATACAGCCTAGGTAAGCAATAACTCAGCGCGTGCAAAATAGCAATCATTTTATAATGAAACAAACACTCCATTATGCAATGGGCATATGAGAATGCGGATGTGCTCTAACCTGGCGATTGTAAATATGCCTATGTGCGCTATGCCGACTAATCAACTAACCTGTATCTATAGGGCTACTAGATGTGTCCTAACCCAATATATATATTCAAAGTGTTGGGACCTGCCACGCACAAAAGCAAGGGGAATATTGAGTATCTATCCAAAAACATATATAAATAGATGAACAAACATTTTAAAAAACTGTCCATAAACATAGCTGTGTCTATTTGGTAAATATAAAACCTACTTTCCCTTAGACACACATCCACTATCAAGTAGCATACAGCCAAACCAATGCTGAAACTTAGAGGTAACGTAATAGGAGTAGAATGTCGATCAGTAAAGGGAGGCAGAAGAGTCCCTGCAACCAAAATTTACCAAGAGCCCATGAAGAATTTCCCATGAGGGAAAAAACCATTGTATCAAGAGCAAGACCCCAAATACATCACTAAGACAAGCATTGTACTTTTGAGGAGAACCAAGAGTTACTATGCTCTGAACCAATCACATCAACAAGCTTCAACCACCTCCAGAGGCAAAAAAAACCTGCCTTCTCCTGGTAGGAATGTATATCGCCATATGTAATGGATCGTGGACTCTTGCCAGTTGCCACCTATATGAAAGAAATCTATTTGATGCGGTATGAAGAATTAGAATTGGTTCAAGGAATGGAAATGCACTATCCTTCAGTGGTATTCCAGCCTTACTTTTTTTTTATCAACAAGACTGACTGAGATAAGATTTGTGACTGTAGTGAGGGTCAAGGTTTTTCTCGACTCATTTTGTAAGACAATAAATCTGCACTGATAAAAGTGAAGTTTATTTGCAAAAAACAAAGCTGTGTGTTTTTGCTGGTAAACTTAACCAGCTTTATGACTGCAGCTTTATGATTAAGACTATACAGCCGAAACATGTAAGCACAAGTGCTGTGCCTGCTTTGTTACTGTATGGGAGCTTTCCGATGCTATTTTAAAAAAGTTTGTTTTATTCAGCAATTGGAGTGGATAGTCTTCCTTTTTCTATAGGCAGCTTTATCTTGTCTTATTGGATCATTTGGAGCTTGGGGAGTGCACTGAAAGCTGGGCATAATTATAGAAAATGGTGCCCATACTTGCCAGAAGATTATAACTGTTTAAAGGGGGGAGGGAATTTCCATCTCCAGATAGGAGGGACACCAATGGGGGACCAAGTTTTCCCCCTCATATGCAAACCTATTTTAGGGTTGGTGGGAGTAGTCCATTTATGGGGGCTGGAAATCCTTTGGTTACTGCGATTTTTTCTACAATGTTAATCTCAATAGGATTTGAAAAGGAGACAAACTGCAATAGATTGTGTATTGGCAGAAGACTAATGATGTAGTTATAAGTTGTATTTATAATTCTAACAGTATAAATTAGATGTCACATCAATAGGATAACCAGATGGAAAAATTGTAAAAGGTATTCTGGAAACCCATAACGGGGAATACATTGCTTCATGCCAAAAGCTGCCCTCAAGGCAAAGTATCTCAGAGTTGACCCCTAGGGAATCACCAGTTAGATTGACAAGCCTGTAATATGTAGTGGGTGGATGTTTTTCCCATGTTGTAGGCATGCTTCATCTAAGCATTGAACTAGACCAGGTGAATGGATAGCTTTAACCAATGACAGATTTGTTCTTTTAAAATGGTTTTACTTTTGAATAGCAAAGCTATAGCTGAAATAAAGGTTTTTAAAAGGTTGTCAGAAACAAAAGCTATTTTATTGTCAGTCATGTTGCACTTCTGTTCTAGTAACACTTTGTCTAGTCACTCTGTATGGCTAGAAATGGCCAATAAATAACAGTAAATTGACCTAATGGAAACGTTATCCCTTTCACCTTGGTTTGTAAAAAAAAAAAACTGATGCCATCCACATGGTTTTGAACAAAATATGCAATTGGCATTTTACCTATAGTGACTCTCAATGGTTCTAAATAAAAATGTTAGACATTTCCCTAGGTTTGGTGGGATCATCCTGTGACCTGTAAGGGCAAAACTGGCACTGTATTTTGAGCTTTTATGAAACTAATGCACAAAAGATCAATGTTCCTATCATACATAAGCATCATTTAAGCACAAGGGAACCCTCATTGGCCAATAACACAGCTTTAAAGGTGTCCTCAGGACCTTAAAGAAACCCAAGACATATTCATTATATCTTAATGAGCACAGGTGAAATAATCATCTCACCCATCAGCAGATTTCACGTGCTCTAATTTAGAAGTAAATATGAACCTCTACACTAGTGTTTCCCAAATTCAGTCCACAGGACCCTTAACAGGCCAAACGCTTAGCAAGAAACCTTAAAGGGATAGCCTAGTCAATATTAAACTTTCATGATCCAGATAGAAAGATGCTACCATTTTATTTTCTAATTTACAATTATCGTCAAATACTCTGTTCTCTTGGTATCTTTATTTGAAATATTTAAGCTTAGGAGACGGCTCATTTTTGGTTCAGCATCTGAGAAGCACTTGCCGATTAGTGGCTACAAATGCAACCGCTACCCAGGTCCTGAACCAACAATGGCCCAGCTCCTAAGTGTACATTGTTGCTTTTTTAAATAGATAGCAAGAGAATGAAGAAAAAAATAGAGTAAATTAAAAAAAGTTGCATGCTCTGAATCATGAGTAATTTTAACTAGACTATCCCTTTAAGTTAATTCACAAGAATGAACAAAAAAGTTAAAAAAAAAAAAAAAAAAACACACAACTTGTGCTTTCTATAAAAATCTGATGAAATAAAAAGTAGCCTTTACAAACTATGGAGAAGGTACAGTTTAGAAAGTTTATTTGATAAAATGTAAAGAAACCCTCCCCCACCATTTTCTCCATCCATGCTTAGGGGAGATGAATTCTTTGGTCTTGCGAACCAGTGATGAAGTAAATCTGCAGTGTCATTCTATCCAATCCTGAAAGCAGAAATTACAATGAGAAACAAGCATTCAATTTCACACAAGCAGATAGCTAAAAGCAGTGCAGATTACACATTTAATTTTCATAGACTACTATAATCATCATGTTCCATCTCTACAAGTTTGTATACATCAATAAAACTCCAGTTTCTTAACTACAGATTTGCATTTATTTTGTAAACCATTTTGTAGGCCACGATAAAGTTGCAGAACACGTTTAAGCCGTGTTAACTGCAGTGGAGCGTGGTCTTTTATTCTGCCACGGGCCTACGTTCTGCAACCAGCATACATAGCTGGGCAGAGAGGGAATGCCCTTGGCATTGATAGTGAGATGATTCCTACAGTCATTACACACCTAGGGATGCAGTTTGTTGTCCAAGTACCTGGTTATTTCAAGGGTAGCTTTATCAGCAGCTCCTCTGGCCTAAAAGAAAAGAAATACCTTTTAAACAATAACTTATGGCTTCAATACGAAACGTGACTGACAAATGGATCATTTTATTTTTTTTAAAACACCTTTAACACTGCTGATCTGATGGACCCTCTAATTAGTGTATGACTGTCACTCACCCTAATCTGCTACTGCATATGCACAGAACATAATAGTATTAAAACAAAGGGACATTTCTCTTATTCAGTTGTAGGCTCAGGAACATGTGTGTCTGGAGCACTCTATGCAACAGGTTTTTTTTAAACCAGGTTATACTTTTAAACACTACATGGAAGCAGTGTTCCTGCCGATATATAGTGCATCACATGCTCTTCAGCCTATCTACATTCACTTTCAACAGATACCAAGAGAATGAAATAAATTTGATAGAAATACATTTCATGTCCCTTTAAGAGTATTTGTGCATTATAAGAACACTATGCAACTATTTTACTCTTTGCATTTATAATATGGGTCTTAATGATCCCATAAACCACACAATACCAAGGACCATTAATCCCATTCGAGTGCAAAGGGTCTTGTCCCTTTAATTTCTCCACCTGAGTAAGAAGACGACATTTTTCTTCTTGATTCAAAAATAAGTGAATCGGACACTTTAAAAATGTTATTCTCCACCAAATGTGATTCATTCTTAGGATATTAAATAGTTCAAGAGATATCTAGATAGGAAGTGTGCACATGTCACAGGAAAGTGTTGCAAATCTGCTGCTGTTTAGTGCTGCAGACATGCACACTCCTGAGCTTACCTTGCTGCATTTTAACAAAGAAAACAGAAAAATGCATTTTTTTTTTAATAATTAAAAGTCAGAAAGAACATACAACTTTAAGTAGCAAAAAAGTTAATGGGACATAAAAACAGAATTTATGCTTACCTGATAAATTACTTTCTCCAACGGTGTGTCCGGTCCACGGCGTCATCCTTACTTGTGGGAATATCTCTTCCCCAACAGGAAATGGCAAAGAGTCCCAGCAAAAGCTGGCCATATAGTCCCTCCTAGGCTCCGCACACCCCAGTCATTCGACCGACGGACAGGAGGAAAAAAACAGGAGAAACTATAGGGCGCTGTGGTGACTGTAGTTAGAGAAAATAATTCATCAAACCTGATTAAAAAACCAGGGCGGGCCGTGGACCGGACACACCGTTGGAGAAAGTAATTTATCAGGTAAGCATAAATTCTGTTTTCTCCAACATTGGTGTGTCCGGTCCACGGCGTCATCCTTACTTGTGGGAACCAATACCAAAGCTTTAGGACACGGATGAAGGGAGGGAGCAAATCAGGTTACCTAAACGGAAGGCACCACGGCTTGCAAAACCTTTCTCCCAAAAATAGCCTCCGAAGAAGCAAAAGTTTCAAATTTGTAAAATTTGGCAAAAGTGTGCAGTGAAGACCAAGTCGCTGCCTTACATATCTGATCAACAGAAGCCTCGTTCTTGAAGGCCCATGTGGAAGCCACAGCCCTAGTGGAGTGAGCTGTGATTCTTTCAGGAGGCTGCCGTCCGGCAGTCTCGTAAGCCAATCGGATGATGCTTTTAAGCAAAAAGGAAAGAGGTAGAAGTCGCTTTTTGACCTCTCCTCTTACCAGAATAGACGACAAACAGAGAAGATGTTTGTCTGAAATCCTTTGTAGCTTCTAAATAGAATTTTAGAGCACGGACTACGTCCAAATTGTGCAACAAACGTTCCTTCTTTGAAACTGGATTCGGACACAAAGAAGGTACAACTATCTTCTGGTTAATTTTTTTGTTAGAAACAACCTTTGGAAGAAAACCAGGCTTAGTACGCAAAACCACCTTATCTGCATGGAACACCAGATAGGGCGGAGAACACTGCAAAGCAGATAACTCAGAAACTCTTCTAGCAGAAGAAATAGCAACCAAAAACAAAACTTTCCAAGTTAACAACTTAATATCTATGGAATGTAGAGGTTCAAACGGAACCCCTTGAAGAACTGAAAGAACTAGATTTAGACTCCAGGGAGGAGTCAAAGGTCTGTAAACAGGCTTGATCCTAACCAGAGCCTGAACAAATGCTTGAACATCTGGCACAGCTGCCAGTCTGTGTAACAAGACAGATAAAGCAGAAATCTGTCCCTTTAGAGCAGTGTTTTTCAACCAGTGTGCCGTGGCACACTAGTGTGCCGTGAGAGATCCTCAGGTGTGCCACGGCAGACTGACAACAGTGTGACATATTTTTTAAACTTTGCTTGTTTTTTACTCCCAGTGCAGGGGTAGTTTGTAGGAGGCATGGCATAACAGCACAATACATACAGTATGTGTGTGTTTGTGTGTATGTGTATATATAGATGCTGTATTAGGCTACAATGTGTGATTTCTTTTAAATTTTGGGATGGTGGTGTGCCACAGGATTTTTTAATGTAAAAAAAGTGTGCCACAGCAAAAAAAAAGGTTAAAAATCACTGCTTTAGAGAACTCGCTGATAATCCTTTATCCAAACCTTCTTGTAGAAAGGAAAGGATCTTAGGAATTTTGATCTTATTCCATAAAAATCCCTTGGATTCACACCAGCAGATATATCTTTTCCATATTTTTCTAGTTACCGGTTTCCTGGCTTGAACCAGAGTATCTATCACAGAATCTGAAAACCCACGCTTTGATAGAATCAAGCGTTCAATTTCCAAGCCGTCAGCTGGAGGGAAACCAGATTTGGATGTTCGAATGGACCCTGTACAAGAAGATCCTGTCGCAAAGGTAGCTTCCATGGTGGAACCGATGACATATTCACCAGGTCTGCATACCAAGTCCTGCGTGGCCACGCAGGACCTATCAAGATCACCGGAGCCCTCTCCTGCTTGATCCTGGCTACCAGCCTAGGAATGAGAGGAAACGGTGGAAACACATAGGCTAGGTTGAAGGTCCAAGGCGCTACTAGTGCATCCACTAGAGTCGCCTTGGGATCCCTGGATCTGGACCCGTAGCAAGGAACCTTGAAGTTCTGATGAGACGCCATCAGATCCATGTCTGGAATGCCCCATAATTGAGTCAACTGGGCAAAGATCTCCGGGTGGAGTTCCCACTCCCCCGGATGGAAAGTCTGACGACTCAGGTAATCCGCTTCCCAGTTTTCCACACCTGGGATGTGGATCGCAGATAGGTGGCAGGAGTGATCCTCCGCCCATTGTATTATTTTGGTCACTTCTTTCATCGCCAGGGAACTCCTTGTTCCCCCCTGATGATTGATATACGCAACAGTCGTCATGTTGTCTGATTGGAATCTTATGAATCTGGCCTTTAGCATTGAATATCGCTCTCAGTTCCAGAATGTTTATCGGGAGAAGAGACTCTTCCCGAGACCATAGTCCGAGCTTTCAGGGATTCCCAGACCGCGCCCCAGCCCACTAGACTGGCGTCGGTCATGACGATCACCCACTCTGGTCTGCGGAAGCTCATTCCCTGGGACAGGTGATCCAGGGTTAGCCGCCAACGGAGTGAGTCTCTGGTCTTCTGATCTACTTGAATCACTGGAGACAAGTCTGTATAGTCCCCATTCCACTGTCTCAGCATGCACAGTTGTAATGGTCTTAGATGAATTCGCGCAAAAGGAACTATGTCCATTGCTGCAACCATCAACCCTACTACTTCCATGCACTGAGCTACGGAAGGACGAGGAATAGAATGAAGAACTTGACAAGCGCTTAGAAGTTTTGACTTTCTGACTTCTGTCAGGAAAATCCTCATTTCTAAAGAATCTATTATTGTTCCCAAGAAAGGAACTCTTGTCGACGGAGACAGGGAACTTTTTTCTATGTTCACCTTCCATCCGTGAGATCTGAGAAAGGCCAGAACGATGTCTGTATGAGCCTTTGCCTTTGAAAGAGACAACGCTTGTATTAGAATGTCGTCCAAGTATGGTACTACTGCAATGCCCCTCGGTCTTAGAACCGCTAGAAGGGACCCGAGTACCTTTGTGAAAATCCTTGGAGCAGTGGCTAACCCGAATGGGAGGGCCACAAACTGGTAATGTTTGTCCAGAAAGGCGAACCTTAGGAACTGATGATGTTCTTTGTGGATAGGGATATGTAGATACGCATCCTTTAGATCCACGGTAGTCATAAATTGACCTTCCTGGATTGTAGGTAGAATCGTTCGAATGGTTTCCATTTTGAACGATGGTACCCTGAGAAATTTGTTTAGGATTTTTAAATCCAGAATTGGTCTGAAGGTTCCCTCTTTTTTGGGAACTACGAACAGATTTGAGTAAAATCCCATTCCTTCTTCCGCCATTGGAACTGGGTGTATCACTCCCATTTTTAACCGGTCTTCTACACAATGTAAGAATGCCTGTCTCTTTATTTGGTTTGAGGATAAGTGAGATATGTGGAACCTTCCCCTTGGGGTTAGTTCCTTGAATTCCAGGAGATAACCCTGAGAAACTATTTCTAGCGTCCAGGGATCCTGAACATCTCTTGCCCAAGCCTGAGCAAAGAGAGAGACTCTGCCCCCTACTAGATCCGGTCCCGGATCGGGGGCTACTCCTTCATGCTGTTTTGTTAGCAGCAGCAGGCTTCTTGGCCTGCTTACCCTTGTTCCAGCCTTGCATCGGTTTCCAGGCTGGTTTGGTTTGTGAAGCGTTACTCTTGTTTAGAGTATGCAGAGTTAGAGGTCGGTCTGTTCCTGAAATTGCGAAAGGAACGAAAATTAGACTTATTCTTGGCTTTGAAAGGTCTATCTTGTGGAAGGGCGTGGCCCTTTCCCCCAGTGATGTCAGAAATAATCTCTTTCAATTCTGGCCCAAAGAGTTTTACCCTTGAAGGGGATATTAAGTAATTTTGTCTTGGAAGATACATCCGCTGACCAAGACTTTAGCCAAAGCGCTCTGCGTGCCACAATTGCAAACCCTGAATTTTTCGCCGCTAATCTAGCTAATTGCAAAGCGGCATCTAAAATAAAAGAATTAGCCAACTTGAGTGCGTGAACCCTGTCCATAACCTCCTCATACGGAGTCTCTCTACTGAGCGACTTTTCCAGTTCCTCGAACCAGAACCACGCTGCTGTAGTTACAGGAACAATGCACGAAATGGGTTGCAGGAGGTAACCTTGCTGTACAAAAATCTTTTTAAGCAAACTCTCCAATTTTTTATCCATAGGATCTTTGAAAGCACAATTATCCTCGATAGGGATAGTAGTGCGTTTGTTTAGAGTAGAAACTGCCCCCTCGACCTTAGGGACTGTCTGCCATAAGTCCTTTCTGGGGTCGACCATAGGAAATAATTTTTTAAATATAGGAGGGGGGACTTCCGGTAGGCGGGCTAACAAGGCGGCTGCATCTGAACGGAGCTCCGAGCAGCAGAAATAATTTTGCCACTATTCCACCCTAAGTTACTGCCTTGCCCCACACTCCAAAAGTATTGTCGGGAGGTACACATCCTCGCCGACTTTGAGCAGCAGTGTGCAGACCCCATCCATCGGATCTGGCGACCGGGAGCTCCTGAACAGCAATTGGAGCAGACGCCATCTTGGCTGCCTCCGCAGTAGATCGGTGGCCCTGATCGGAATCCCGCCAAACGGATTCAGGTAACCCACTGAAAACCCACATATTATTAACACTGAGATACCGGTCTGAACATTGTCTGATAAGAGTGAAGTCAAGGATACCGGTGAAAACAGCGGACACCTGTGCCGCACTAAGACACTATTAAGGCAGTACTATTGAGATAATAATATTAAGTCTGCCCATAGTAATACAGGCATCTTCTGACTAACGGACAACCAAAACCGGACAGGGGATTAAAACCCGGCATAACAAGCAACACAGCTTTAGAAAAAAAAAAAAAAAAACTACCTAATTCACTCACAAAGTGCCAAAGCGTGCCACGAGGTCAAAACCCAGCTTAAGCACCTTACAACACGTGCGAATAAGCACACAGCACAGGACATCAGAGAGACTTTAGACCCTTCCTATGCTACAGCTAACAGTGTCTCCCCAATCTGATATTGGCAAACAATTTTAAAACAGTAACAGGGCCACAGAGAACATTCACAATTTCAACTTCCAGTAAAAATAAAGCTGTCGCTGCATTACACTGTGATAACTGCCACATTAAGCCCTCACGCACTTATACATCTACCCTATACCAATCTTTCTGAGACTGCTGGTGTTCATTGATAAATAGAAGGAAGGCACAATTGTGCAAAACCAACTCTAAGAGGATAGAGGGAATTGATGAAAGTTGATAAATTCTTTTACAAACTTTCACCCAAATCGACAAATATGTCGCACAGAACAAAAAACACAGACAATAAAAAGCAACAAAAGAACCCCATGGAGACCCATTTTGACTCCCCTGACACGGCTGATCAGACGGCCCCTCCAGGTTTAGACCATAAGTCCTTATTACATGAACTGAAGTCATTTTTCCTCCCAAAAATGGACTCCTTACAGACGGGAGTAGACACATTAACTTGTGAGGTACGTCAGTTTGCATCCAGAATCACTGCAGCAGAAACACGTATTTCGGATGTAGAGGACAGGCAAGTGACAGCAGACACCACCATTAAACAGCTGGTAAAAAAATCACAACTACTTCAAGATCGTATTGATGACCTGGAAAACAGGAGCCGTCGCAACAACCTGCGTATAGTAGGCATTCCAGAAGCTATCAAAGGTAAAGGCCTGCTGGAGTTCACGGCGCTCACCTTTCCCAAACTTCTGGGCATACACCCAGATATATTGCCTATAGATGTGGAGAGGGCCCATCGTATAGGTCCAGAAAGAGGCCTAGAGCAAAGCAATTCCAGACCACGGCAGGTCATCTTCAGATGCCTGAATTTCCAAGAGAAACTCAAACTTCTAAGAGCTTACCGGGCTCGTAAAGAAATATTGTATGAAGGATCAAAACTCCTACTTTTTCAAGATTTCTCCTTGGATGTTACAAGACAAAGAAAAGAATTCGCACCCCTATGCTCTCGGTTACATGAGCAGGGGAGACAGGTGGCTTTGTTGTTCCCAGCAAAACTAAGGCTACAGACACAGCATGGACCCAAGTTTTTCCATACTCCCCAGGCTCTGAAGAGCTACCTTGCCACGGAACAAAATTCACAGCCAGAGTGAGGACATCCACCCCTACTCATATTCGGCCTGATTTCACCCATTATGGAATGGGCAGATATCAGTTTAACATCCAAACTAACTAATTCATTATTAAGGGGCACTATCTAAAGATTGACAGAGGTCCGTGGACCACAAGGATGGACTACTATAAGGAGAGGTCACCTCTGACCTCCAGGGTAATGTTATACACCTGCAAAGCATCAGCTACAGTTAAAAATGCTATTGTTATATTAAGTTTGAAGGTTTTGATTTGTTTGTTTATATTAATAGGACAGCTAATTAAACCCAATGATGGAAAGAAAAGAGATAATTACATATATTATTGTTTAGTTAAATGTTTTATGATTGTTTTGAATAAGATGACCAAGAACGGTAACAAACTCTACTGCACTACATTGAATGTTTTTATATCAATAGGACAGCTAATTAAACCTAATGATGGTAAGAATAGAAATAATTACATGTATTATTGTTTAGTCAAATGTTTTATTTTTATTATTGTTTTGAATAAGATGACCAAGAACGGTAACAGACGCTACTGCACTACATTGAATGTTTTCATTTGCTCTAATTTGTCTATATTAACATACCAACTACGTAAACCTAAGGATGGCTAGAAAGGAAATCTCTGGTAAAACCAAGAAACGTATGTACTTTTATTTTGTTAAATGTTCCATGTTTGTTTTGAATAGGATGACCAAAATAGGTAAACTCAACTGCCTAGAACTAGCTGCAGGGAAGACAGGAAGACACTACTTACCCACCATTACAGACACACCTCACATAGTGTGGACAAAGCACTCTCACATCCACACTCATTTGCAGCACCCCTAACACAGGCCCCCCGCCTTCTTACACGACACACAGAACCTGCACGTTGGATAATTCTGCTCACCTGATAACTCACACCATTACAAGGGAGGTGTACAATGATAAAAATGAAGGGCACTCGCAAAACAGAAAGATACACACAACAATAGGGAGATTGCCACTCTCACAAATGACCCACTGCACTTACGCTGGACAGAAAATTATTCCCCAACCCAGACTATTCTTTAGACTAGACTCTCAGAATGACACAAAGAACCGCTTACAACAAATCGGAAAATATTCTAGTCGTGTTCTGTTCAACTCATAAATATGAAGAATGCCTATTGTCTTACTTCGCTCTCCCTTCCTCTCTCCTCCCCTCCCCCCCCCTTTTTTTTTTTTTTTTTTTTTTTTTTTCTCCACTACACGACATAACTCAAACATGTACAAATGCCTCTTAAAGTGATAACGTGGAACGTGGGGGGTCTCAATACTCCCATCAAACGCAAGGCAGCCCTCAACCACCTTAGAAAATTAGGAGCCGACATCGCAATGTTACAAGAGACACACCTTACAGACACAGAACACCAGAAATTACAGAGAGAATGGGTAAATCATGTAGTTTTCCGCTCCCACACCAGCGCCAGCAGAGGCCTAGCCATACTATTTGGGAAGAAGGTGGCTGTCAGTGTTAAAAACGTTCACCTAGATCCTAACTGTAGATATATCATAGCTGAAGCAACAGTAGACTCCATAGATTACACATTCTGCAATTTGTATGCGCCAAACCACAGAGATACGAAGTTCTGGCAAGACTTGATAAAGACCTTGGTTCCCCATATGGGATCTAAATTGATAATTGGAGGGGACTTCAATATCTCCCCTACACATACACTAGACAGACAATGGCTAGAACCACTCAGACTTAAAGACCCCAAAAAAAATTATAAAGCCAGATACGAATCTAAAATATTTAACATGTTCCATAGGGACACTAATACATGCGACATATGGAGATTGTATAATCCAGAAAGCAAAGAATACACATGCTTATCAAAGGCCAAACATACACTATCTCGGATAGATCTCTTTCTTATAGCCAATAAATTATCAGATGAGGTGCAGGGTTGTAGAATACACGACATACTAATCTCAGACCATGCTCCGGTAGAACTAACACTGAGAACCACCAAACACCAAACTAATAGGAACATACTTCGTTTCCCCACATACTTAGTCAAGTCAGAAGCCTTTGTTAAGTTCTTACAGCACTCTTGGACGGATTTCGCAACAGACAATGCAGCACATGTAGACAACCCTAAGCTCTTTTGGGAGACAGCTAAAACCGTGCTGGCAGGCAATATAATCTCTTATGTTGCAAAAGTAAAACACAAAACCCAATATAGATATAGAACCTTGCAAGAACAGCTGGGACAGGCCTATCTACTATACTTACAGAATGAGTCAAGAACAGCATATGACAGATACATAGTTGCCAAAGCAGACCTAGAAGCATTCACAAACCAACAAGCAGCGGCAGGACTGCTAAAGACAGCGGGTAAAATGTATAGATTTGGAAGTAGAGCAGGCAAACTACTGGCGGCCCTAACCAAACCACACTCTGTAAAAACTGGAGTAAGCGCTCTGCGCTGGAAAAATAAAACATATAACAACCCTGAAAACATAGTGGAATGTTTTAAATCATACTATACACTTCTTTATACTAAACAAGCACCAGCACCAACAGAAACAATGGCTCAATTCTGGAGCTCAGTAGAACTACCTCAAATTAGCTCAGACCAAAGAGACGCACTAAACGCCACAATCACACGAGATGAACTAATCAGCACCATCAAAGGTCTCCCCATAGGTAAGACACCAGGCCCAGATGGACTCCCATCGGAGTTCTACAAGGCTTTGCAACCGCAACTAACTACGACACTCATTAAAGTATTCAATGCTTTGATGCTGACTGAAACACAACCCTCTAAAGAGTTCACGGCGGCTCATATCACATTGATCCCCAAACCTGGTAAAGACCACTCACTCCCAGAGTCCTATAGACCGATTTCGCTCCTAAACGTGGACTATAAGCTGTTCACTAAAATTATGGCGAATAGGCTGCGGACGATTCTGCCAGACCTGATACACCCAGATCAAACTGGCTTTGTGTTTGGGCGCACCTCGGTGGTAAATCTCCGAAGGGTCTTACATGTTATAGAACATTACTGGTCAAAAGGAAAGGACAGTGCCACACAGGCCTCATCGGAGGCCTTCCTGCTGTCCTTGGACGCGGAGAAGGCCTTCGACCGAGTAGAATGGCCGCATCTGATGGACTCTTTGCGTAGGTTCGGCTTTGAGGGCCCATTTCTAAATGTATTAAGTAAAATTTACGATAAGCCGGTGGCACGGGTCCTTTCCAATGGGCTTTTCTCGGGAGACTTTCCTCTTCAGCGAGGCACTAGGCAGGGATGCCCCCTGTCCCCGCTGCTGTTCAATTTGGCGCTAGAACCATTGGCAATAAAGCTTAGACACACTTTCCCAGGAATCAAAATTAAAGGAGTCCCCCTACACCTTGCGCTATATGCGGATGACATGCTACTATTCGTTGATTCCCCGCGAACCCATATACCCAATATCCTCCGCACGATAGTTGATTTCGGCACCTTCTCCGGGTACAAAATAAACGCCTCCAAATCTGAGGTAATGTGGCTCAATAAACACCCTCAATCCACACATGACTTCCCATTTGTTGAGGTGACGGAGAAACTGACCTACCTAGGTATACACCTACATAGGGACCCCTCAAGCATCTACAAATTGAACATTTCGGAGAAAAGTGCCCAAATCATATCACAACTATCCAATTGGCTTAATCTCCCTCTGGGACTGTCAGGCAGGGTCAACCTGATCAAGATGACAATGTTGCCCAAGATACTCTATCCCTTGCTTATGCTGCCATTCCTCATGACCAAAGCAGATACACAGTCGCTTAACCGAGCAATATCTCAGTTCATTTGGAAAAAAGGCAAACCGAGAATAGCAATGGAGAAGCTTCAGCTTCCATACTCAGCGGGAGGGCTAGGCCTTCCGAATCTTAGACTGTATAACTGGGCGACATTGGCCCGTCTTGTCATAGACTGGCAGCTGAACACAGAACATTTCTGTGATGCCAGCCTTGAAAGGGCAGTGGTGGCTCCTATGGCACTGTCCTACCTACCCTATGGAGACCAAAAAACGATCCCGCCAGAGATATATAATAACATACTCTACACAGACCCTCTTAGGGCCTGGCAAGGAATCCATAAACACCTAAAAGCCGATATACCCTCACCAAAATTCATCCCAATAATTGGAAATCCAGACTTCCCTGCGGGGAATGATCAGGAACCATTCCGATTCTGGAATAAATCTGGCCTAACGCTGGTCGGAGATGTCCTGGATCCCTTACACCACGCGGTACGGTCATTCCAAGATTTAAGAACTAAATACTCAATCCCAAATAAACACTTCTACGCCCACTTACAGCTACGCCACTATATTACTTCATTGCAATCCTCGAATGTGGGATTTTGTGATGCGTCACCCTTTGCAGTTTCCCAAACACTATTTAGAGCAGGGTCCTTCTCTCTTTCTCATATATACACCCGCCTGATACAACAAAAAGAGTCACAGATCCTAGAGGACATATCAATTAGGTATAATAATATCTGTTTAACAGTAGTGACGACACAAGACGTCAGGGTGAGCCTAGAACACACACAGCAAGCAACAATGGCAGTATCACACAGAGAAGCACAGGTCAGGATCCTACACATGGACTACATCACGCCCCATAGACTATCGAAGTGGAATAGCTCAATCCAGGATAGATGTGTTAAATGTGGCGCTGCGACCCCATCATTCCATCACTATTTTTACACTTGCCCGAAGATAAGGAGGTTCTGGAGTCAATGTCAATATTGGCTTAAAATTACACTGCAAGTGGACGTAGAATTCACAGAAGCAGAAATTTTCATGCTGAAATGGGAAAACCCACACAAAAGGTTACACAAATTCCTCACATTATATACTATCCTGGCTAGACAATGTATTCTTGCAAGATGGCTAATTAGACAAGCTCCGACAATAGCACAACTGAAACACCTACTGCTTAAACAACTCTTTGTGGAACAATATGATGTTCGACTTGATACAAAACATAGACTGCGCCCCTTCTTGAAAAAATGGGGGGCATTTCTAGACTCACTTGACCCAGACATTCGAAATCAGGTGCTGAAACCTTTTGCTCACTTGGAAACAATGCAACTCATGACACTGGGTGAAGGGGCAGAACACATAGGGCAGAACACACAAAGCCGAGAACCCTTGGAAGTGATGTTATTCTAAAGGGAAGGGAAGGGACTCAAGCCGAATATTCAACCCAGATTACCACACACACTTTTTTTTTTTTTTTTTTTTTTTTCTCTCTCTCTCTCCCCTCCTCCTCCTCCCACCCTCTTCAGCTACTCCTTATTCTTTATTGAAAATGGAAAGATTCACAGTCAAATTGCCTAAGAAACTTGGTCAAATTTATATAGATAGTTATTTTACATGTGTTCAATGTTTTTTTTAAATGTTTAAAATTAAAATGTTTTAAGGAGTGAAGTGCGCAACTTTGAGCTGAAACCTGAACTATGAACATTACTTCTGCGACATACCACCTCGGCAATGACTTTTAATTGCTCATACTGAACTGTTCACACTTGTGAAATGGAATCCAGACTGTTGTATCACTGCATAATTGTTCATTCGAGGAAATCACTGTCTATACATGTAATGACTATTGTAAAGATGTTGTAAGCGCTTGATTCCTTTAATAAAAACGAATTTTAAAAAAAAAAAATATAGGAGGGGGGACAAAAGGTATGCCGGGCCTCTCCCACTCCTTATTCACTATGTCCGCCACCCGCTTGGGTATAGGAAAAGCGTCGGGGTGCACCGGAACCTCTAGGAACTTGCCCATCTTGCATAATTTTTCTGGAATGACCAAGTTGTCACAATCATCCAGAGTAGATAACACCTCCTTAAGCAGTGCGCGGAGATGCTCTAATTTAAATGTCACAACATCAGGTTCAGCCTGTTGAGAAATTCTACCTGAATCTGAAATTTCCCCATCTGACAAAACCTCCCTCATGGCCCCTTCAGATTGGTGTGAGGGTATGACAGAGCAATTATCATCAGCGCCTTCCTGCTCTTCAGTGTTTAAAACAGAGCAATCGCGCTTTCTCTGATATGCAGGCATTTTGGATAAAATATTTGCTATGGAGTTATCCATTACAGCCGTCAATTGTTGCATGGTAATAAGCATTGGCAAAACTGGTGTAGACACAGGAGATTATGTAGAACCATGTCTACTCCCTTCATCTGAGGAATCATCTTGGGCAATTTCATTATCTGTGGCAGTATTGTCCTTACTTTGTTTGGACGCTATGGCACAATTATCACACAATTTTAAAGGGGGAAGACACATTGGCTTTCATACATATAGAACATAGCTTATCTGAAGGTGCAGACATGTTAAACAGGCTTAAACTTGTCAATAAAGTACAAAAAACCGTTTTAAAACAAAACGTTACTGTCTTTTTAAATTTTAAACAGTACACACTTTATTACTGAATATGTGAAAAAGTATGAAGGAATTGTTCACAAATTACCAAATTTTCACCACAGTGTCTTAAAGCATTCAAAGTATTGCACACCAATTTTCAAAGCTTTAACCCTTAAAATAAAGAAACCGGAGCCGGTTACAGTTTTAACCCCTCTACAGTCCCAGCTACAGCCTTTGCTGCGACTTTACCAAACCCAGAGAGGAATACGATACCAAATGAAGCCTTCTAGGAACTTTTCCAACTACTTTGGGATCCTCACACATGCATCTGCATGTCTGCTCTCAAAAAGTAACTGCGCAGTAATGGCGCGAAAATGAGGCTCAGCCTACAACTGGGAAGGCCCTTCCTGACTGAAAAGGTGTCTAACAGTGCCTGACGTTAAAAAATGTTCCCAAAGCTTATAAGTGTGAATTACAAGCATAAACATGTATAATATGCCCAAATAAAGCAATCGATTTTGCCCATAAAAGTGTCTACCAGTTTTATAGCCCATATTAAGCCCTTTATTCTGTTTGAGACTAAGAAAATGGCTTACCGGTCCCCATGAGGGGAAATGACAGCCTTCCAGCATTACACAGTCTTGTTAGAAATATGGCTAGTCATACCTTGAGCAGAAAAAGTCTGCTAACTGTTTCCCCCAACTGAAGTTACTTCATCTCAACAGTCCTTGTGGAAACAGCACCCGATTTTAGTTACTGTCTGCTAAAATCATCTTCCTCTCACAAACAGAATTCTTCATCTTTTTCTGTTTCAGAGTAAATAGTACATACCAGCACTATTTTAAAATAAACTATTGATAGTAGAATAAAAAAAAACATAATTTATGTAAGAACTTACCTGATAAATTCATTTCTTTCATATTAGCAAGAGTCCATGAGCTAGTGACGTATGGGATATACATTCCTACCAGGAGGGGCAAAGTTTCCCAAACCTCAAAATGCCTATGAATACACCCCTCACCACACCCACAATTCAGTTTAACGAATAGCCAAGAAGTGGGGTGATAAAAAAGTGCGAAAGCATATAAAATAAGGAATTGGAAAAATTGTGCTTTATACAAAAATCATAACCACCACAAAAAAAGGGCGGGCCTCATGGACTCTTGCTAATATGAAAGAAATGAATTTATCAGGTAAGTTCTTACATAAATTATGTTTTCTTTCATGTAATTAGCAAGAGTCCATGAGCTACTGACGTATGGGATAATGATTACCCAAGATGTGGATCTTTCCATACAAGAGTCACTAGAGAGGGAGGGATAAAATAAAGACAGCCAATACCTGCTGAAAATAATCCACACCCAAAATAAAGTTTAATGAAAAACATAAGCAGAAGATTCAAACTGAAACCGCTGCCTGAAGTACTTTTCTACCAAAAACTGCTTCAGAAGAAGAAAATACATCAAAATGGTAGAATTTAGTAAAAGTATGCAAAGAGGACCAAGTTGCTGCTTTGCAAATCTGATCAATCGAAGCTTCATTCCTAAACGCCCAGGAAGTAGAAACTGACCTAGTAGAATGAGCTGTAATCCTCTGAGGCGGAGTTTTACCCGACTCAACATAGGCAAGATGAATTAAAGATTTCAACCAAGATGCCAAAGAAATGGCAGAAGCTTTCTGGCCTTTTCTAGAACCGGAAAAGATAACAAATAGACTAGAAGTCTTACGGAAAGACTTAGTAGCTTCAACATAATATTTCAAAGCTCTAACAACATCTAAAGAATGCAACGATTTCTCCTTAGAATTCTTAGGATAAGGACATAACGAAGGAACCACAATTTCTCTACTAATGTTGTTGGAATTCACAACTTTAGGTAAAAAATCAAAAGAAGTTCGCAACACCGCCTTATCCTGATGAAAAATCAGAAAAGGAGACTCACAAGAAAGAGCAGATAATTCAGAAACTCTTCTGGCAGAAGAGATTGCCAAAAGGAACAAAACTTTCCAAGAAAGTAATTTAATGTCCAATGAATGCATAGGTTCAAACGGAGGAGCTTGAAGAGCCCCCAGAACCAAATTCAAACTCCAAGGAGGAGAAATTGACTTAATGACAGGTTTTATACGAACCAAAGCTTGTACAAAACAATGAATATCAGGAAGAATAGCAATCTTTCTGTGAAAAAGAACAGAAAGAGCAGAGATTTGACCTTTCAAGGAACTTGCGGACAAACCCTTATCTAAACCATCCTGAAGAAACTGTAAAATTCTCGGTATTCTAAAAGAATGCCAAGAAAAATGATGAGAAAGACACCAAGAAATATAAGTCTTCCAGACTCTATAATATATCTCTCTAGATACAGATGTACGCGGCTGTAACATAGTATTAATCACAGAGTCAGAGAAACCTCTTTGACCAAGAATCAAGCGTTCAATCTCCATACCTTTAAATTTAAGGATTTCAGATCCTGATGGAAAAAAGGACCTTGCGACAGAAGGTCTGGTCTTAACGGAAGAGTCCACGGTTGGCAAGAGGCCATCCGGACCAGATCCGCATACCAAAACCTGTGAGGCCATGCCGGAGCTACCAGCAGAACAAACGAGCATTCCTTCAGAATCTTGGAGATTACTCTTGGAAGAAGAACTAGAGGCGGAAAGATATAGGCAGGATGATACTTCCAAGGAAGTGATAATGCATCCACTGCCTCCGCCTGAGGATCCCGGGATCTGGACAGATACCTGGGAAGTTTCTTGTTTAGATGAGACGCCATCAGATCTATTTCTGGAAGTTCCTACATTTGAACAATCTGAAGAAATACCTCTGGGTGAAGAGACCATTCGCCCGGATGCAACGTTTGGCGACTGAGATAATCCGCTTCCCAATTGTCTATACCTGGGATATGAACCGCAGAGATTAGACAGGAGCTGGATTCCGCCCAAACCAGAATTCGAGATACTTCTTTCATAGCCAGAGGACTGTGAGTCCCTCCTTGATGATTGATGTATGCCACAGTTGTGACACTGTCTGTCTGAAAACAAATGAACGATTCTCTCTTCAGAAGAGGCCAAAACCGAAGAGCTCTGAAAATTGCACGAAGTTCCAAAATATTGATCGGTAATCTCACCTCCTGAGATTCCCAAACTCCTTGTGCCGTCAGAGATCCCCACACAGCTCCCCAACCCGTGAGACTTGCATCTGTTGAAATTACAGTCCAGGTCGGAAGCACAAAAGAAGCCCCCTGAATTAAACGATGGTGATCTGTCCACCACGTTAGAGAGTGACGTACAATCGGTTTTAAAGATATTATTTGAGATATCTTTGTGTAATCCTTGCACCATTGATTCAGCATACAGAGCTGAAGAGGTCGCATGTGAAAACGAGCAAAGGGGATCGCGTCCGATGCAGCAGTCATAAGACCTAGAATTTCCATGCATAAGACTACCGAAGGGAATGATTGTGACTGAAGGTTTCGACAAGCTGAAATCAATTTTAGACGTCTCTTGTCTGTTAAAGACAGAGTCATGGACACTGAATCTATCTGGAAACCCAGAAAGGTCACCCTTGTCTGAGGAATCAATGAACTTTTTGGTAAATTGATCCTCCAACCATGATCTTGAAGAAACAACACAAGTCGATTCATATGAGATTCTGCTAAATGTAAAGACTGAGCAAGTACCAAGATATCGTCCAAATAAGGAAATACCACAATACCCTGTTCTCTGATTACAGACAGAAGGGCACCGAGAACCTTTGTAAAAATTCTTGGAGCTGTAGCTAGGCCAAACGGCAGAGCCACAAACTGGTAATGCTTGTCCAGAAAAGAGAATCTCAGGAACTGATAATGATCTGGATGAATCGGAATATGCAGATATGCATCCTGTAAATCTATTGTGGACATATAATGCCCTTGCTGAACAAAAGGCAAGATAGTCCTTACAGTTACCATTTTGAATGTTGGTATCCTTACATAACGATTCAATATTTTTAGATCCAGAACTGGTCTGAAGGAATTCTCCTTCTTTGGTACAATGAAGAGATTTGAATAAAACCCCATCCCCTGTTCCGGAACTGGAACTGGCATAATTACTCCAGCCAACTCTAGATCTGAAACACAATTCAGAAATGCTTGAGCTTTCACTGGATTTACTGGGACACAGGAAAGAAAAAAATCTCTTTGCAGGAGGTCTCATCTTGAAACCAATTCTGTACCCTTCTGAAACAATGTTCTGAATCCAAAGATTGTGAACAGAATTGAACCAAATTTCTTTGAAAAAACGTAACCTGCCCCCTACCAGTTGAGCTGGAATGAGGGCCACACCTTCATGTGGACTTAGAAGCAGGCTTTGCCTTTCTAGCAGGCTTGGATTTATTCCAGACTGGAGATGGTTTCCAAACTGAAACTGCTCCTGAGGATGAAGGATCAGGCTTTTGTTCTTTGTTGAAACGAAAGGAATGAAAACGATTATTAGCCCTGTTTTTACCCTTAGATTTTTTATCCTGTGGTAAAAAAATTCCTTTCCCACCAGTAACAGTTGAGATAATAGAATCCAACTGAGAACCAAATAATTTGTTACCCTGGAAAGAAATGGAAAGTAGAGTGGATTTAGAAGCCATATCAGCATTCCAAGTCTTAAGCCATAAAGCTCTTCTAGCTAAAATAGCTAGACACATAAACCTGACATCAACTCTAATAATATCAAAAATGGCATCACAGATAAAATTATTAGCATGCTGAAGAAGAATAATAATATTATGAGAATCATGATCTGTTTCTTGTTGCGCTAAAGTTTCCAACCAAAAAGTTGAAGCTGCAGCAACATCAGCCAATGATATAGCAGGTCTAAGAAGATTACCTGAACACAGATAAGCTTTTCTTAGAAAGGATTCAATTTTCCTATCTAAAGGATCCTTAAACGAAGTACCATCTGACGTAGGAATAGTAGTACGTTTAGCAAGGGTAGAAATAGCCCCATCAACTCTAGGGATTTTGTCCCAAAATTCTAATCTGTCAGACGGCACAGGATATAATTGCTTAAAACGTTTAGAAGGGGTAAATGAATTACCCAATTTATCCCATTCTTTGGAAATTACTTCAGAAATAGCATTAGGAACAGGAAAAACTTCTGGAATAACCACAGGAGATTTAAATACCTTATCTAAACGTTTAGAATTAGTATCAAGAGGACCAGAATCCTCTATTTCTAAAGCAATTAGTACTTCTTTAAGTAAAGAATGAGTAAATTCCATTTTAAATCAATATGAAGATTTATCAGCATCAATCTCTGAGACAGAATCCTCTGAACCAGAAGAATCATCAGAATCAGAATGATGATGTTCATTTAAAAATTCATCTGTAGAGAGAGAAGTTTTAAAAGATTTTTTATGTTTACTAGAAGGAGAAATAACAGACATAGCCTTCTTGATGGATTCAGAAACAAAATCTCTTATGTTATCAGGAACATTCTGCACCTTAGATCTTGAAGGAACTGCAACAGGCAATGGTACTTTACTAAAGGAAATATTATCTGCATTAACAAGTTTGTCATGACAATTAATACAAACAACAGCCGGAGGAATAGCTACCAAAAGTTTACAGCAGATACACTTAGCTTTGGTAGGTCCAGCACTAGACAGCGATTTTCCTGAAGTATCTTCTGACTCAGATGCAACGTGAGACATCTTGCAATATGTAAGAGAAAAAACATCATATAAAGCAAAATTGATCAAATTCCTTAAATGACAGTTTCAGGAATGGGAAAAAATGCCAAAGAACAAGCTTCTAGCAACCAGAAGCAATGAAAAATGAGACTTAAATAATGTGGAGACAAAAGCGACGCCCAAATTTTTTTAGCGCCAAATAAGACGCCCACATTATTTGGCGCCTAAATGCTTTTGGCGGCAAAAATGATGCCACTTCCGGAACGCCGACATTTTTGGCGCAAAATCACGTCAAAAAATGACGCAACTTCCGGCGACACGTATGACGCCGGAAACGGAAAAGATTTTTTGCGCCAAAAAAGTCAGCGCCAAGAATGATGCAATAAAATGAAGCATTTTCAGCCCCCGCGAGCCTAACAGCCCACAGGGAAAAAAAGAGTCAAATTTTTGAAGGTAAGAAAAAATGATTAATTCAGATGCATTATCCCAAATATGAAACTGACTGTCTGAAAATAAGGAATGTTGAACATTCTGAGTCAAAGCAAATAAATGTTTGAATACATATATTTATAACTTTATAAACAAAGTGCCCAACCATAGCTTAGAGTGTCACAGAAAATAAGATTTACTTACCCCAGGACACTCATCTACATGTTTGTAGAAAGCCAAACCAGTACTGAAACGAGAATCAGCAGAGGTAATGGTATATAAATAAGAGTATATCGTCGATCTGCAAAGGGAGGTAAGAGATGAATCTCTACGACCGATAACAGAGAACCTATGAAATAGACCCCGTAGAAGGAGATCACTGCATTCAAATAGGCAATACTCTCCTCACATCCCTCTGACATTCACTGCACGCTGAGAGGAAAACCGGGCTCCAACTTGCTGCGGAGCGCATATCAACGTAGAATCTAGCACAAACTTACTTCACCACCTCCATAGGAGGCAAAGTTTGTAAAACTGAATTGTGGGTGTGGTGAGGGGTGTATTTATAGGCATTTTGAGGTTTGGGAAACTTTGCCCCTCCTGGTAGGAATGTATATCCCATACGTCACTAGCTCATGGACTCTTGCTAATTACATGAAATAAACTACAACTAAAACACCACATACTCTTAACCATCTCCGTGGAGATGTTGCCTGTGCAACGGCAAAGAGAATGACTGGGGTGGGCGGAGCCTAGGAGGGACTATATGGCCAGCTTTTGCTGGGACTCTTTGCAATTTCCTGTTGGGGAAGAGATATTCCCACAAGTAAGGGTGACGCCGTGGACCGGACACACCAATGTTGGAGAAAACCTAAAGATTACTTTATTTATAGTTAGCCCCTTCCCTGTATGTTAATTTTGCAACAGTTAACACTTTTTTGCCTCATTTTAAGCATTATTTAGACCATTGGTTTTCAAACCTTTCCTCAGGCCTCCTTAACAGGCCCAATTTTAAAGATAACTAGCACAGGTGGGAGGAAAATTAATTAATTAATTAAATTAATTTTAATTAATTAAAAAAAATATATCAGTTACTAAATGGTTATTTTATCTGCTCTCACCAAAGGGAATCCTGAAAATATGGCCCGTTAGGGAAGCCTGAGAACAGGTTTGAAAACCAGTGGCCTAAACTCGCTATAATATCTTCACTGGCTATTTAAGTTGAATCTACATTGACTTGTGGGTGTGCAACAGCCCAATGCCCCTAGATCCTCACCTGGTACTATCAATTGCTGAGTAGGGGAGGAGTAAGAAAGGCCATTGTAAAATGTTATAAGGAACTAGACCAGGTGAATGGAATTGCTTTGTACACAAAATATTAAACACAGGGTGCATGACTGGTTTACTCTACAATTGCTCCATATCAGACAATCCAACATCCCAAGAACATTTGTTAAAGAGAAGTTATGGTGTAGGCCACAATTTAGTTGCAGAACACATCTGGCTAGTGAACTGCAGTGGAGCATGGTCAGTTTTTCTGCCAAGGGAATACATTCTGCAACTAGCATTGGTAACTAGGCAGATAGGGAATTCCCATGGCCTTCACAAATCACTGCATATTATAGTGCTTGCTGGCAAAGTATGCGTTTATCAGAAGACCCACTTAATATATTTCTCAAGAATGAAAGGATATTGAACACAGCTTACTTAACATCCCCTTGTAAAGAGATTATCTACAGCAGGCTACAAACCCAGGTATAGATCTTCTGAAAATTAGAAGACCTTTTTAATTAAACCTGGGGTACATTTACCAAACCTAGATAAAAGTACAGTGTGCACATTCATACTTACAGATTGGTGGTGTTGACCAATATGGCCAAGAACCTGCTTTCAGTAATCGACTAAGTGGAGTCCATCTCTAAAAAATATATAAATGTAATATTTGGTTATTTATGCTTACATTTTTATAACTGTCCTTTAAAATTCTGTCCTCACATGTTCTTATGCACATGGACTCCAAAATGTTTCCAGCCTTTTAATCCTACAACTTTAGTATTCCCCAGCCTCCAGAACATACCCCACAAGCTCCTCAGTATTCACAAAATGAATGATGAAGCTGCACTCTCAAAGGAGAAAAAAGCCCATAAACTTCCAACACCTTTGACAATGCAGCTTCATGGTTTTTAGGATTCTGTCCCCATAGCATGAACCAGCTAGCAGTCACAGATAGGCTGTGCTGGGATGAATATGGGAAATTTCTCTACCCCTGCCAGATATAAGCAGCAACATCACATAAGACGAGTCCTTGCCCAGTGACAGGGGATATACTAGTCAATTATCCACAACACATTGATGCAGACACCATAAGTACTTACATAAATATGTAGATTGTTACACATGCACAGAAACTGCCATTAGACTTGTAATCTCAATCACGCCATACATCCGGCTTTAACATCTGAAAAACAGATTATGTCATTAGTAAAGTATCTGTATATGTTAATTGTTAAAGGAAAAACAAGACCATTTTCCAGATACTGCTTTGTGCAAGATGTCCCCATAGCATGAACCAGCCAACAGTCACAGAAAGACAACGCTGGGATGAATATGGGTTTGTGCTCTACCACTGTCAGATTTTAAGAACCTGTCGCATGTGACAAATCCTTCCCAGTGACAGGGTGACCCACCCAGTTCATAAGATCATCTCAATTCAGTTACAGATCTAGTAATGCTAATAGACACTGCAATCAGAGATCCAATAGTGATTACAAATACCTGCAATGCTAATTTACAATTTTTTTTGCTGATGATTAATGGGACATAATACTCATATGCTAAATCACTTAAAACTGAAGTAGTATAACAGTAGAAAGCTGACAGCAGAATATCACCTGAGCATCTCTATGTAAAACAATTAGAGGATTTTACCTCACAATTTCCTCAGCTCAGTAAGTTCAGCTGCAGGTAAAAAAAATAAATGAACTGCAGTCAATCAGCAGCAACAGTTCTGAGGTCATGAACTCTTACTGTGATCTCAGATTTTATAGTAAAAATCCTTAAACTGAATAGGGAAACATGTGCATGAGGCTCACTCCATTGTCTGTACCAGGACAGGCATGCGGATTTGCTGCTTAAGGTCCTACAATGGGGTGTGAATACTTGACATTTTAAAAAGGTAAAATATTTTTTACATAGAGATGTTCAGGTGATATTTTCTAGTCCGCTTTTTACAGCTATGCTGCATCACTTTCTAGTGTTTCAACATTTGGGTATCAAGGCCCTTTAAGATAGTCAAATAGACCAATATCATATAGACAAGATATATGAAATGCAAGACCACCACATAAAGTGGGGGAAGAAAAATACACTTTATAGAGGGTTTTTTTTTTTTAACAGAAAGTTGCCAGCTGGGTGGCAAACTAGCTAAATTGGGTCAGAGTAATACTTTACAATATATTATCTTGTGCTTTGAATTTATTTAATAATTTGAGCAATAAAAAAATGTATATATATATATATATATTAACTAAACTTATAGCTGGGTGTTGCACCCATTAAAATGTCCTAGGGAGAACACAGAAATAACCTATAGACCTAGGTTAAGTTACTGTTTGGTCTCTATCCTGCAGGTGTTGCCTCTATATACCCATGTCTTCCCCAGTCAATGGAGTATGTGGAGTGCAAAGCTTAGATTGCACACCCCAAGTGCCATATGCGATTACATCCCATAAGTTTAATTTTCTTTAGCTAGTAGTTACCTCATGTTTTGTATTGCATTAACACCCAGGTCTGCTTTTCTCAGTATGAGACACTGGGCACTTCTGAAGCTATAGCACCACCTGAAAGACAAGGAAAGGTTTAAAAAATAATAATATATATATATATATATTTTTTTTTTTTTTTTTTTTGAATAAATGAGTTTCTAGTGATACATTGTATATCTAACAAGTCAACTGCATTGATTATTTTACATTGCAAAACCTTGTGTTGCGCCCCTTTAACTCAAGCATGTCCCCATAGCATGAACCAACTATCAGTCATGGCATGGCTGTGTTGGGATGAATATGGGAGGGTTACTTTGACCCCCAACAGATATAAGAAGCAACATTATATGTAATGAGTCCTTGCCCAGTGCTGGGGTCCTATCAGCCATTTAGGGGGCGAAAAAAAGCATACAGAACCTAGACTACTCCACTCACCATGATCTTCCCCTATCGGACGCCCGAGACTGCAACTTAGCAGGGACACTAGAAGGAAGACAAATTAATTTAGAAATTCATTCTATGACTAGACTGATTCCTTTGAAATATCAATACATTTAGAAACTAAAAAAAAAAAAAAAAAAAATAGAACAAAAAGTTTTCTCCACCTTTGCCATCTGCTGTAAACCAGTAAAAAGGACAGAATGTATTTTGATCATTGAATACGCCTAGTATCAAAGCATAGGAACTAGTGGAGGGAAATTCTTATACTATCAATACCCTCCACTTAAGTTTTAAAAAAAAGTGACATCCGAAATAAAAATGTATTCAGAGAACAACTAACATTTCAATTCCATTATCAAAATGTGCACTCTTTACATGCACACTGAGGCAAAAGCTCCTACTGAGCATGTGCAAAATTGACAGGATATACATTATGCATTTTGTGATTGATGGCTGTCACATGAATTGAAAAATTTTACATTTGCCAGGAAAAAAAAAAAAAAATCTACTCAATTTGAAATTCAAAAACATAATTTATGTAAGAACTTACCTGATAAATTCATTTCTTTCATATTAGCAAGAGTCCATGAGCTAGTGACGTATGGGATATACATTCCTACCAGGAGGGGCAAAGTTTCCCAAACCTCAAAATGCCTACAAATACACCCCTCACCACACCCACAATTCAGTTTAACGAATAGCCAAGAAGTGGGGTGATAAAAAAGTGCGAAAGCATATAAAATAAGGAATTGGAATAATTGTGCTTTATACAAAATCATAACCACCACAAAAAAAGGGCGGGCCTCATGGACTCTTGCTAATATGAAAGAAATGAATTTATCAGGTAAGTTCTTACATAAATTATGTTTTCTTTCATGTAATTAGCAAGAGTCCATGAGCTAGTGACGTATGGGATAATGACTACCCAAGAAGTGGATCTTTCCACACAAGAGTCACTAGAGAGGGAGGGATAAAATAAAGACAGCCAATTCCTGCTGAAAATAATCCACACCCAAAATAAAGTTTAACGAAAAACATAAGCAGAAGATTCAAACTGAAACCGCTGCCTGAAGTACTTTTCTACCAAAAACTGCTTCAGAAGAAGAAAATACATCAAAATGGTAGAATTTAGTAAAAGTATGCAAAGAGGACCAAGTCGCTGCTTTGCAGATCTGGTCAACCGAAGCTTCATTCCTAAACGCCCAGGAAGTACAAAATGACCTAGTAGAATGAGCTGTAATTCTCTGAGGCGGAGTTTTACCCGACTCAACATAGGCAAGATGAATTAAAGATTTCAACCAAGATGCCAAAGAAATGGCAGAAGCTTTCTGGCCTTTTCTAGAACCGGAAAAGATAACAAATAGACTAGAAGTCTTACGAAAAGATTTCGTAGCTTCAACATAATATTTCAAAGCTCTAACAACATCCAAAGAATGCAACGATTTCTCCTTAGAATTCTTAGGATTAGGACATAATGAAGGAACCACAATTTCTCTACTAATGTTGTTGGAATTCACAACTTTAGGTAAAAATTCAAAAGAAGTTCGCAACACCGCCTTATCCTGATGAAAAATCAGAAAAGGAGACTCACAAGAAAGAGCAGATAATTCAGAAACTCTTCTGGCAGAAGAGATGGCCAAAAGGAACAAAACTTTCCAAGAAAGTAATTTAATGTCCAATGAATGCATAGGTTCAAACGGAGGAGCTTGAAGAGCTCCCAGAACCAAATTCAAACTCCAAGGAGGAGAAATTGACTTAATGACAAGTTTTATACGAACCAAAGCTTGTACAAAACAATGAATATCAGGAATAGCAATCTTTCTGTGAAAAAGAACAGAAAGAGCAGAGATTTGTCCTTTCAAAGAACTTGCGGACAAACCCTTATCTAAACCATCCTGAAGAAACTGTAAAATTCTCGGAATTCTAAAAGAATGCCAGGAAAAATGATGAGAAAGACACCAAGAAATATAAGTCTTCCAGACTCTATAATATATCTCTCGAGATACAGATTTACGAGCCTGTAACATAGTATTAATCACAGAGTCAGAGAAACCTCTTTGACCAAGAATCAAGCGTTCAATCTCCATACCTTTAAATTTAAGGATTTCAGATCCTGATGGAAAAAAGGACCTTGTGACAGAAGGTCTGGTCTTAACGGAAGAGTCCACGGTTGGCAAGAGGCCATCCGGACAAGATCCGCATACCAAAACCTGTGAGGCCATGCCGGAGCTACCAGCAGAACAAACGAGCATTCCTTCAGAATCTTGGAGATTACTCTTGGAAGAAGAACTAGAGGCGGAAAGATATAGGCAGGAAGATACTTCCAAGGAAGTGATAATGCATCCACTGCCTCCGCCTGAGGATCCCGGGATCTGGACAGATACCTGGGAAGTTTCTTGTTTAGATGGGACGCCATCAGATCTATTTCTGGAAGTTCCCACCTTTGAACAATCTGAAGAAATACCTCTGGGTGAAGAGACCATTCGCCCGGATGCAATGTTTGGCGACTGAGATAATCCGCTTCCCAATTGTCTACACCTGGAATATGAACCGCAGAGATTAGACAGGAGCTGGATTCCGCCCAAACCAAAATTCGAGATACTTCTTTCATAGCCAGAGGACTGTGAGTCCCTCCTTGATGATTGATGTATGCCACAGTTGTGACATTGTCTGTCTGAAAACAAATGAACGATTCTCTCTTCAGAAGAGGCCAAAACTGAAGAGCTCTGAAAATTGCACGGAGTTCCAAAATATTGATCGGTAATCTCACCTCCTGAGATTCCCAAACTCCTTGTGCCGTCAGATCCCCACACAGCTCCCCAACCTGTGAGACTTGCATCTGTTGAAATTACAGTCCAGGTCGGAAGCACAAAAGAAGCCCCCTGAATTAAACGATGGTGATCTGTCCACCATGTTAGAGAGTGTCGAACAATCGGTTTTAAAGATATTAATTGAGATATCTTCGTGTAATCCTTGCACCATTGCTTCAGCATACAGAGCTGAAGAGGTCGCATGTGAAAACGAGCAAAGGGGATCGCGTCCGATGCAGCAGTCATAAGACCTAGAATTTCCATGCATAAGGCTACCGAAGGGAATGATTGTGACTGAAGGTTTCGACAAGCTGTAATCAATTTTAAACGTCTCTTGTCTGTTAAAGACAGAGTCATGGACACTGAATCCATCTGGAAACCCAGAAAGGTTACCTTTGTCTGAGGAATCAAAGAACTTTTTGGTAAATTGATCCTCCAACCATGATCTTGAAGAAACAACACAAGTCGATTCGTATGAGATTCTGCTAAATGTAAAGACTGAGCAAGTACCAAGATATCGTCCAAATAAGGAAATACCACAATACCCTGTTCTCTGATTACAGACAGCAGGGCACCGAGAACCTTTGTAAAAATTCTTGGAGCTGTAGCTAGGCCAAACGGCAGAGCCACAAACTGGTAATGCTTGTCTAGGAAAGAGAATCTCAGAAACTGATAGTGATCTGGATGAATCGGAATATGCAGATATGCATCCTGTAAATCTATTGTGGACATATAATTCCCTTGCTGAACAAAAGGTAAGATAGTCCTTACAGTTACCATCTTGAACGTTGGTATCCTTACATAACGATTCAATATTTTTAGATCCAGAACTGGTCTGAAGGAATTCTCCTTCTTTGGTACAATGAAGAGATTTGAATAAAACCCCATCCCCTGTTCCGGAACTGGAACTGGCATAATTACTCCAGTCAACTCTAGATCTGAAACACATTTCAGAAATGCTTGAGCTTTTACTGGATTTGCTGGGACACGGGAAAGAAAAAATCTCTTTGCAGGAGGTCTCAACTTGAAACCAATAATTTCCTTGAAAAAACGTAACCTGCCCCCTACCAGCTGAGCTGGAATGAGGGCCGCACCTTCATGTGGACTTAGAAGCAGGCTTTGCCTTTCTAGCTGGCTTGGATTTATTCCAGACTGGAGATGGTCTCCAAACTGAAACTGCTCCTGAGGATGAAGGATCAGGCTTTTGTTCTTTGTTGAAACGAAAGGAACGAAAACGATTATTAGCCCTGTTTTTACCTTTAGATTTTTTATCCTGTGGTAAAAAAGTTCCTTTCCCACCAGTAACAGTTGAGATAATAGAATCCAACTGAGAACCAAATAATTTGTTACCCTGGAAAGAAATGGAAAGTAAAGTTGATTTAGAAGCCATATCAGCATTCCAAGTTTTAAGCCATAAAGCTCTTCTAGCTAAAATAGCTAGAGACATAAACCTGACATCAACTCTGATAATATCAAAAATGGCATCACAGATAAAATTATTAGCATGCTGAAGAAGAATAATAATATCATGAGAATCATGATCTGTTACTTGTTGCGCTAAAGTTTCCAACCAAAAAGTTGAAGCTGCAGCAACATCAGCCAAAGATATAGCAGGTCTAAGAAGATTACCTGAACACAGATAAGCTTTTCTTAGAAAGGACTCCATTTTCCTATCTAGAGGATCCTTAAACGAAGTACCATCTGACGTAGGAATAGTAGTACGTTTAGCAAGGGTAGAAATAGCCCCATCAACTTTAGGGATCTTGTCCCAAAATTCTAATCTGTCAGGCGGCACAGGATATAATTGCTAAAAACGTTTAGAAGGAGTAAATGAATTACCCAAATTATCCCATTCTTTGGAAATTACTGCAGAAATAGCATCAGGGACAGGAAAAACTTCTGGAATAACTACAGGAGTTTTAAAAACCTTATTTAAACGTTTAGATTTAGTATCAAGAGGACCAGAATCCTCTATTTCTAAAGCAATTAGGACTTCTTTAAGCAAAGAACGAATAAATTCCATTTTAAATAAATATGAAGATTTATCAGCATCAACCTCTGAGACAGAATCCTCTGAACCAGAGGAATCATCAGAATGATGATGTTCAGTTAAAAATTCATCTGTAGGGAGAGAAGTTTTAAAAGATTTTTTATGTTTACTAGAAGGAGAAATAACAGACATAGCCTTCTTTATGGATTCAGAAACAAAATCTCTTATATTATCAGGAACATTCTGCACCTTAGATGTTGAAGGAACTGCAACAGGCAATGGTACTTTACTAAAGGAAATATTATCTGCTTTAACAAGTTTGTCATGACAATCAATACAAACAACAGCTGGAGAAAGCTACCAAAAGTTTACAGCAGATACACTTAGCTTTGGTAGATTCAGCACTTGCCAGCGATTTTCCTGTAGTATCTTCTGACTCAGATGCAACGTGAGACATCTTGCAATATGTAAGAGAAAAAACAACATATATATATAAAGCAAAATTGATCAAATTCCTTAAATGACAGTTTCAGGAATGGGAAAAAATGCCAAAGAACAAGCTTCTAGCAACCAGAAGCAATAAAAAATGAGACTTAAATAATGTGGAGACAAGAGTGACGCCCATATTTTTTCGCGCCAAATAAGACGCCCACATTATTTGGCGCCTAAATGCTTTTTGGCGCCAAAAATGACGCCACATCCGGAACGCCGACATTTTTGGCGCAAAATAACGTCAAAAAAATGACGCAACTTCCGGCGACACGTATGACGCCGGAAACGGAAATAGAATTTTTGCGCCAAAAAAGTCCGCGCCAAAAATGACGCAATAAAATGAAGCATTTTCAGCCCCCGCGAGCCTAACAGCCCACAGGGAAAAAGTCAAATTTAAGGTAAGAAAAATGTTAAATTAAAATGCATTATCCCAAATATGAAACTGACTGTCTGAAAAATAAGGAAAGTTGAACATTCTGAGTCAAGGCAAATAAATGTTTGAATACATATATTTAGAACTTTATAAACAAAGTGCCCAACCATAGCTAGGAGTGTCACAAAAAATAAGATTTACTTACCCCAGGACACTCATCTACATATAGTAGATAGCCAAACCAGTACTGAAACGAGAATCAGCAGAGGAAATGGAATATATAAGAGTATATCGTCGATCTGAAAAGGGAGGTAAGAGATGAATCTCTACGACCGATAACAGAGAACCTATGAAATAGACCCCTTAGAAGGAGATCACTGCATTCAAATAGGCAATACTCCTCACATCCCTCTGACATTCACTGCACGCTGAGAGGAAAACCGGGCTCCAACTTGCTGCGGAGCGCATATCAACGTAGAATCTAGCACAAACTTACTTCACCACCTCCATCGGAGGCAAAGTTTGTAAAACTGAATTGTGGGTGTGGTGAGGGGTGTATTTGTAGGCATTTTGAGGTTTGGGAAACTTTGCCCCTCCTGGTAGGAATGTATATCCCATACGTCACTAGCTCATGGACTCTTGCTAATTACATGAAAGAAATGTGCATTTATTGATTATGCAATACTGGTCTTCAGTGGTGCTTTAAATTGGGATCAAAACTGCTAATGAAATAACCCCCACTGCACACACTTGGCACTAGACAAACTGCGTGGAGAAGTGATTTGTGTAATATATACACATGCTGCTCTTAAGTAAATGAGCATATTGTACTAAAATCACTGCACGTTGTAGATCACAGATAAGTTGCAGAACACATGAAGGTAGTGTTAACTGCAGTGGAGCGTGCTCCGTTGATTTGCCACGGGTCTACATTCTGCAGTAGGCACAGGGGAGCTTAGCAGACGGATGAACCCTTGGCTTTTTAGGAGTGAAGAAATTCTTGCAATACTTACCAGCAAATTCATCCATCACTTGAAGTCCATTCTTGACTAACTTCAGATCTGGAAAAGATTAAAGTCCATGAAGAACCACTAATTCACACAGGCCAAACTACCACAGAATTTATTTTAAAGGGCAACAAGTAAGCTGGGAGAATCACAAAATCCAACAGAATAAAAATACCCTTTGTTAAAAAGTTGCAACAAAAAGACACTAAGTGTTTACTAGATGTTACATATAAGTGGCATTAAACCTCTTTCTTGTGTAAAAAAGCATTGCTTGGTCTGACTCCTAGAGGTTAAATAGCAAAATCTGTAACCTAGGGTTTCAAACTGCTGCAAATTGCCTAAACCAGCGATTTTATTTTCAGGCTACAAGATTTGCTTTCTGCCCTCTCTAGAGTGCATGGGATAATTTATACGTGGGACATTTATACAAAGCCAGGTGTTTAAATGTTCTTGAAAGCATTCACAACACTTGACAAACCCAAGTACAGGGTCAAATGGGGTCTTCTACTGTAAATGAAATATTAAATTAAAGAACCAAAACATTAGCTGTCAGCAGGTGAAATGCTGGTACTTTTGTTTATTGTTTAACATTGGTTCTGACTAGTAACTGGGGAATATAAATTCCAATTAGAGGGATATTTAAAGGTATATGCAACCCCATTCTCTCATCTGGATGATTTAAATAGCTCATACAATTTGAAACCACTTTCCAATTTGCTTCTATTTAATTTGCTTTATTTGCTTAGTATCCTTTGTTGAAGCAGTAATGCACTACTGGGAGCTAGCATAAAGCCCAAGACAAGATGCATATATGTGCAGCTTCTGAGCCTACCTAGGTATACCTTTCAACAAAGGATACAAAAAACAAATTAAGTAGAAATAAATAAAAATTCATTACTGTCCCTTTAAGGGGTTAAGACTAAGTCAAAACACCTAAGTTTGGTGAAGGCTGTTCTCAGACTGAGGTGAAATCATTTCTCAGAGCCCTCTGTAACCACCTGCTGCAGTCTGCAAGACGCACACACTGGGCAGGCACGATGCAGAGAGACCCTGAGCATCAGATGACACGCATGGGATCTCATCACTAAACAGCCTCCACTCAGTTTAAACTTGCTAAGACATAATGAAAGCCTTGCAATGATTCTACCGTGAATAACCATAACACATGGAAATATTCAATGTTGTGCAATGTTTAAAGAACTTAATTCCTACAATTAAAAAGCCACTTATGGTTAAAGGCAGACAGGTAAACATTTAAATGTATATTGTTGAGTCCCAAGACGCTAGTCGCATGTGTATGTCACTCAAAAAGGAATAGTATACTGGAGGCATTTCCCCAATATTAATATTCAATTTCTATAGAGAATGATTTTAATTCCAATTTGCTTCCATTAACAAATTATGCATTCTTTATTTGCAGTTTCAGGCATCAGCTCCTAGCGAGCATGTGCAAGAGTGACATGAAAAATAAACTGCTCTTCTGAATTCAGTGTAAATTATTGCATTGTGTTTATTATTGCTCTATTAGGAAATTCTACAGTATTGAATGGTCATAAAGGTTTATAAAGGTGCATCGTGTCCTGAAACTTAAGGTCAAAATGTAAGGTCAAAAAGGTCTAAATATCTTTAAGGGACAGTCAAGTCAAAATTAAACCGATTTATCTATGGCATGAAAAGTAAATTTGCTTTGTTCTCTTGCTATTCTTTAAAGGGACAGTCAAGTCCAAAAAAACCTAATTTTTCAAATAGGGCATGTAATTTGAAACAACTTTCCAATTTACTTTCATCAACAATTTTGCTTTGCTATCTTGGTATTCTAGTTGAAAGCAAACCTAGGGAGCCACATATGATAGTTTATAAGCCCTTGAAGGCCGCCTCTATTTTATTTACTTTTCACAGCAGGGGAGAGCAAGCTCATGTAGGCCATATAGATAGCATTGTAATCACGCCCGTGGCTAAAGGCAGACACTGCACTAATTGGCTAAAATGCAAGTCAGATATAGATAATAAAAGTCATGTGATTAGGGGCAGTCAGAAGATGCTTAGATACAAGTTAGTCACAGAAGTAAAGTGTATTAATATAACAGTGTTTTGCAAAACTGGGGAATGGGTAATAAAGGGATTATCTATCTTTTTTAAAAACAAAAATTCTAGTGTCAACTGTCCCTTTAAAGCTAAACCTAGGTAGGCTCATAGGCTGATTTTTAAGACCTTTAGGACACCTTCTCACTGGCTGTAAAAAGCTCATAAAATGCACTGCTAGTTTATATGTACCATATAGATAATCTTGTGCTCAGCCCATGGAGTTATGCAGGATTCAGCAATAATTGACTGAAAAGCAAGTTTCTAGAACCCAGATAAGGGGCCATCTGCAGAGGCTTAGATACAAGTTAATCAGAGGTAAAAAAATATATTAAGACAACAGTGTGTTATGCAAAACTGGGGAATGTGTAAGTGATTATCCATCTTTTTTGCTAAAAAAAACCTCAAGTAGACTGTCCCTTTAACTTCAGATACATGAGGTCAGTTTCCTCAGGAGACCAGTCACATTACCAAACTGTTCAATACTACTGAAGATAAAATTAGGACTCATTTTTGAAAACAGTGAAGTGCTTTCCCTAAGGAGTTTGCTCAATCGTTTACATAAACTGGTGCAATAAGTTGTAGTATTGATAGAATACCTAAAGCAATAAGGATACACACCTTAACCCCCAAGGAGGGAAGCCTTCATGAAAGTCCTGTTGAGGATAGTGACTAGAAGTACAAAAAAAAAAAAAATTACCAAAAATCATAGTTTAGATCAGCTTTTCTGCAGTGGTTTAACTTTCATTCAAGTAAAGAAACCTAGAGCCTGCTATAGCATTGCTTTGTTACTAGAACTTTAACAGAGGTGTGTGTGTGTAACTCATGGCCCGGAGAGCATGCAATTTAACACTACACCAATTACATAGGTACTACTCCTACAGTATTTAGCCCAGCATACTGTGTTGACTTAGTAACGAAGAAAAATTAATAGGAGTAAATTAGAAAATTGCATGCTCTGAATCACAAAAGAAATTTTGGGTTCAGTGCCCCTTTAAGGGGACATAAAACCCCAATTTCTCATGATTCAGATAGAACATACAATTTTAAACTAATTTCCCAATTTACTTCTAATATAAAATTTTCCGTGTTCTTATTTTTTGTTAAGAAGCTGGAAGGCAATTTCTGGAGTGTGCACGTGTCTGCAGTACTACATCACACAGCAGTTCTGAAACAATGTTATACATTAACAAGAGCACTAGATGGCAGCACTATTTCCTGTCATGTAGTGCCCCAGACATGCACAAACTACATATCAAAACATGTAGCAAACAAATCAGATTTATAAAAAAAAAAAAAAAGTTTTAAAAATTCTATTTTTTTCCTTTCTGAATCATAAGATATTTTGGGTTTCATGTTCCTTTAAATTGATGGTAAACCGGCGGAGCCTAGCAGCACACACGGATGGATGTGTGAGAGCTGAGCTCCGGTATGTGATACAGCAAAATAGGTGGATAATGCTGTATAGCTACATACCAAGAGGCTAAGAAGGCACTGCGGTTGGTGGCACAGTTCCCGGCTACAGTCCTGAGGGAAAATCTCCAAGAAAAAGGGAAGAAAACCGCCTGATAGCACTCTTGCACGGAACGAATATATACAGCGGACGCCATCTTGGAGGCCACGCGCAGCTAACTAATATCTCTCTCGGAGCAGAACAGGAATGACTGTTAGTGGTTCCGACTACATCGATCGATATGACATCAAGATGCAAAGTCCATACAAGAGGTAACCGGGTTTACAGGGAACACAAACCACAAGTGGGGGACACAAAACAATAATGGTGAAGCGTTACAGAAAGAGCGCCAAGATACGCACATAAACATCTCTCAGGCTGGCGAGCTTAGTCTCTGATGATCATTGAGACCACTATTTTTGTTTTTGCACACAACCATGGCTATAATACCTCAATGAAAAGATTACAGACTGTGCAGATACGGTAGTGATGATATATAGAGCAAGCTGCAGGAACTACACACATCAGCAGAAAGTAAACTATCATTGAAAAACCTGAACAGTAACACCGCTGGCAGTTATGATAAACCCCACTGATGTTTCTGCAAAGGAGAACTGAGCCACAAATGTAATCATGATACAATAAGCGGGACACTGTCTCTTGGTGGGAATATCTGAGGGTACAAAAAATATATATATTAATCATTCTGCACAGAAACGAGCGAGACAACCTGCACTCCTGGCCTGGTTCACAATGGCTACCAGAAGGTTTCAAAAAACTGACAAACTCAATAAGCTTACATCTATGGATACATTTCTTAGATCCAATGCAGCTCATAAACAGCTAGAAACGACCACAATGGAGGCAGAAGAGGATTCTGATTTAGAATCTGAACAAAGCAAGCCTACAGACGACCAAACACCGGTAACCAAAGCCGACCTCAGCATGCTAGTGTCAAAGCAGGACATTGCATCAAATTTTGAAAAACTCTGGGATAAAATTGATAGTCTTCATACCACAGTGACTAGCAGCCTAGCAGATATCAAAAATGAAATGCTTGAAATGGGAAACAGGGTGGAAGCCCTAGAAAATGACAAGGAAGATATTGAGGAAAAACATAATTTATGTAAGAACTTATGAAAGAAATGAATTTATCAGGTATTAGCAAGAGTCCATGAGCTAGTGACGTATGGGATATACATTCCTACCAGGAGGGGCAAAGTTTCCCAAACCTCAAAATGCCTATAAATACACCCCTCACCACACCCACAATTCAGTTTAACGAATAGCCAAGAAGTGGGGTGATAAGAAAAAAGTGCGAAAGCATAAAAAATAAGGAATTGGAATAATTGTGCTTTATACAAAAAAAATCATAACCACCACAAAAGGGTGGGCCTCATGGACTCTTGCTAATATGAAAGAAATGAATTTATCAGGTAAGTTCTTACATAAATTATGTTTTCTTTCATGTAATTAGCAAGAGTCCATGAGCTAGTGATGTATGGGATAATGACTACCCAAGATGTGGATCTTCCACGCAAGAGTCACTAGAGAGGGAGGGATAAAATAAAGCCAATTCCGCTGAAAATAATCCACACCCAAAATAAAGTTTAAATCTTATAATGAAAAAAACTGAAATTATAAGCAGAAGAATCAAACTGAAACAGCTGCCTGAAGTACTTTTCTACCAAAAACTGCTTCAGAAGAAGAAAACACATCAAAATGGTAGAATTTAGTAAAAGTATGTAAAGAAGACAAAGTTGCTGCTTTGCAAATCTGATCAACCGAAGCTTCATTCCTAAACGCCCAGGAAGTAGAAACTGACCTAGTAGAATGAGCTGTAATCCTTTGAGGCGGAGTTTTACCCGACTCGACATAGGCATGATGAAACAAAGATTTTAACCAAGATGCCAAAGAAATGGCAGAAGCCTTCTGACCTTTCCTAGAACCGGAAAAGATAACAAATAGACTAGAAGTCTTTCGGAAATCCTTAGTAGCTTCAACATAATATTTCAAAGCTCTAACTACATCCAAAGAATGCAACGAGTTTTCCTTAGAATTCTTAGGATTAGGACACAATGAAGGAACCACAATTTCTCTACTAATGTTGTTAGAATTCACAACCTTAGGTAAAAATTTAAAAGAAGTTCGCAACACCGCCTTATCCTGATGAAAAATCAGAAAAGGAGACTCACAAGAAAGAGCAGATAATTCAGAAACTCTTCTGGCAGAAGAGATGGGCAAAAGAAACAAAACTTTCCAAGAAAGTAATTTAATGTCCAGCGAATGCATAGGATCAAACGGAGGAGCTTGAAGAGCCCCCAGAACCAAATCAAACTCCAAGGAGGAGAGATTGACTTAACAGGTTTTATACGAGCCAAAGCTTGTACAAAACAATGAATATCAGGAAGACTAGCAATCTTTCTGTGAAAAAGAACAGAAAGAGCAGAGATTTGACCTTTCAAGGAACTTGCAGACAAACCTTATCCAAACCATCCTGAAGAAAACTGTAAAATTCTAGGAATTCTAAAAGAATGCCAAGAAAAATGAGAAAAACACCAAGAAATGAAAATCTTCCAGACTCTATAATATATCTTCCTAGATACAGTTTTACGAGCCTGTAACATAGTATTAATCACAGAGTCAGAGAAACCTCTATGATTGAGAATCAAGCGTTCAATCTCCATACCTTCAAATTTAAGGATTTGAGAACCTTGCGACAGAAGGTCTGGTCTTAACGGAAGAGTCCACGGTTGGCAAGTGGCCATCCGGACAAGATCCGCATACCAAAACTTGTGAGGCCATGCTGGAGCCACCAGCAGAATAAACGAACGTTCCTTTAGAATCTTGGAAAAAACTATAGGCGGAAAGATATAAGCAGGATGATACTTCCAAGGAAGTGACAATGCATCCACTGCTTCCGCCTGAGGATCCCTGGATCTGGACAGATACCTGGGAAGCTTCTTGTTTAGATGAGAAGCCATCAGATCTATTTCTGGAAGTCCCCATATTTGAACAATCTGAAGAAATACCTCTGGGTGAAGAAACCATTCGCCCGGATGTAGTGTTTGGCGACTGAGATAATCCGCTTCCCAATTGTCTACACCTGGGATATGAACCGCAGAAATTAGACAGGAGCTGGATTCCGCCCATACAAGTATTCGAGAGACTTCTTTCATAGCCAGAGGACTGTGAGTTCCTCCTTGATGATTGACATATGCCACGGTTGTGACATCGTCCGTCTAGAAACAAATGAATGACTCTCTCTTTAGAAGAGGCCACGACTGAAGAGCTCTGAAAATTGCACGGAGTTCCAAAAATGTTGATTGGTAATCTCACCTCCTGAGATTCCCAAACCCCTTGTGCTGTCAGAAACCCCCATACAGCTCCCCAACCTGTCAGATTTGCATCTGTTGAGATCACAGTCTAGGTTGGAGGAACAAAAAGAAGCCCCCTGAACTAAACGATGGTGATCTGTCCACCACTGATCTGTCCACCACGTCAGAGAGTGTCGAACAATCGGTTTTAAAGATATTAATTGAGATATCTTTGTATAATCCCTGCACCACTGGTTCAGCATACAGAGCTGAAGAGGTCGCATGTGAAAACGAGCAAAGGGAATCGCGTCCAATGCAGCAGTCATAAGACCTAGAATTTCCATGCATAAGGCTACCGAAGGGAATGATTGAGACTGAAGGTTTCGATAAGCTGAAACCAATTTCAGACGCCTCTTGTCCGTCAGAGACAGAATCAAGAACACTGAATCTATCAGGAAACCTAAAAAGGTTACCCTTGTCTGAGGAATCAAACGAACTTTTTGGTAAATTGATCCTCCAACCATGTTCTTGAAGAAACAACACTTATAAAAGACTGGAAAGGTTCTTTCTAGAGAAAATGAGCAAAGGGAATTGAATCCAATGCTGTGGCCATAAGACCTAAAACTTCTATGCATAACTGAAGGAAATAATAGAGACTAAAGGTAACGATAGACGGAACCCAATAACATTATCCCTTGTCTGATAGAGACAAGGACAGTGACAAACTATCTGGAAACCTAAAAAAGGTGACCCTTGTGTGAGGAATCAGAGCTTTAGAAAAGAAGATCCTCTAACTATGTCCTGAAGAGTAAGTGAATCATATGAAATTCCGCATCCTCAGAAAATAAACTGAATGAAAACAGAAAAATGAAAATATGCATTTATTGTATCTAATGAAAACAAATAATGCTATCAAAGACCATAAAAAGGCAAAATAGTTTGAATAAAACTCCAAAACCCGGTTCCTCAAAAGAAACTGGAAGAAATACCCCAGAAGATTCCAGGTCTGAGCAGCGCTTGAACCCCATGGGTGCCCAGCCATGCTTCAACAGTACCCAAAATATATAGGACAGAAACACAGTTAAAGAAAGTGTTAGCCTTGCTGGAATAAAATCAAAGAAATTTGGACAAAATAAATTTCAAAGAAGCCTTAACCTGCCCCTTACCAGCCAAGCTGGAATACGGCACGTACATCGCAAAATTAGGGAGCTGATTTCTAACTCCAATTATAGACATGTTACTTGGGAAAGAACTCAGGAATTCGTTCCTTAATAAGAACAACCAAACTAGTATAAGCTTAAAGTTTTAGTCTTAGAACTCAACCTTGAAGCCCAGAGTAACAGTTAAGAATTGAATCCAATTATAAAACAAATAATTGATTATCTTAGAACAAAGGAAATATGGATTTTTTTTTATTTTTTTTAAAAAAATCACAAAATTCTTCTAGCTAAAAAAGCTAGACATAGATTAACCCTCATTTGCGAAAATATTCCATAAAATGAAGACACAAATGAAATTATTAGCATGATAGTTCAGTTTAAAGGACCAGCCAATACAGTGGACTTGCATAATCAATAAATGCAAAACAACAAGACAAATGCAACAGCACCTAGTCTAGTAAATGTTGTCCCTTTAACAATGCTAAAATAAATCATAATCTGATACTTGATCTTAAAGTAAACAGAGAAAATGAAGCAATTGCAATATCCAAATAAATCACAGGACCAAGAAAAATACCTGAAACTAAATAATTTTCCATAAATAAGATACAACTATCTAAAGGAAAATAAATACTATTTTGCTATAGAAACAATAGCATAATTAGTAGAATTAGAGATAGCCCCAATAAATTGAAGAACCCTCCAAATTGAGTTTTACTGCTGGCAAAGAATATAGTTTAAAACCTTTGAAGAAGGAATAAAAGAAAATTCTCAGCCTATTCCATTCCCTAGTATAGGGATTTGGAAAGAAAACCTCTAAAGAAATAAATAGGCAGAAATAATGTCAGCTAGTCTTAAAGAACTAGTTACCTTAATATCCAAAATAATCAACACCTTTTCAGCAAAGAACAAATGTACTTTAATAATTGAAAAATAATAAAAAAGTAGATTTGTTAGTGTCAATATCTGATGAAGAAAATTTCTGAAAAAAAAACATCAGAGAAGGATAAATCAGTATGTTGTTGGTCATTTGAAACTTCAATAATTAAAAAAGAAGTGAAAAAGACCTAAAAATTTTATTAGAAGGCACGAAGTCAGACAAAGCCTTTAACATAGAATAAGAAAAATATTTCTTATAAGTCTTCTAAATATTTCTTGTAAGAAAAGAAAATATATAAAGCATAAATACTAATGGATTCCGCATGTAAAAGTATAACATAATATCTTATTACAAACCATAGCTAAAGATAAACATTTATAACATTTAAAATAAATGAACTTAGCTTTGGTAGAACTGAAACTCAGTTAAGCGTTTTTCCAAAAGTGGCTTCTGATTCAGAGTCCATTTGAGACATCTTGCAATATGTAATAGAAAAAACAACATATAAAGCAAAATTGATCAAATTCCTTAAATGACAGTTTCAGGAATGGGAAAAAAATGCCAATGAACAAGCTTCTGGCAACCAGAAGCAATAAATAATGAGACTTAAATATTGTGGAGACAACAATGACGCTCAAATTTTTTAGCGCCAAAAAAGCTGCCCACATTATTTGGCGCCTAAATGCTTTTGGCGCCAAAAATGGCGCCACATCCAGTAACGCCGACATTTTTTGGCGCAAAAACGTCAAAAAAATGACGCAACTTCCGGCGACACGTATGACGCCGGAAATGACAAGAAAATTTTGCGCCAAGAAAATCCACGCCAAGAATGACACAATAAAATGAAGCATTTTCAGCCCCCGCGAGCCTAACAGCCCACAGGAAAAAAAGTCAAATTTTAAGGTAAGAAAAAATTGAATTATTCATATGCATTATCCCAAATATGAAACTGACTGTCTGAAAATAAGGAACGTTGAACATCCTGAATCAAGGCAAATAAATGTTTAAACACATATTTAGAACTTTATAAAAAAGTGCCCAACCATAGCTTAGAGTGTCACAGAAAATAAGACTTACTTACCCCAGGACACTCATCTACATGTAGTAGAAAGCCAAACCAGTACTGAAACGAGAATCAGTAGAGGTAATGGTATATATATATAAGAGTATATTGTCGTTCTGAAAAGGGAGGTAAGAGATGAATCTCTACGACCGATAACAGAGAACCTATGAAATAGACCCCGTAGAAGGAGATCATTGAATTCAAAAAGGCAATACTCTCCTCACATCCCTCTGACATTCACTGCACTCTGAGAGGAAAACCGGGCTCCAACTTGCTGCGGAGCGCATATCAACATAGAATCTAGCACAAACTTACTTCACCACCTCCACAGAAGGCAAAGTTTGTAAAAACTGAATTGTGGGTGTGGTGAGGGGTGTATTTATAGGCATTTTGAGGTTTGGGAAACTTTGCCCCTCCTGGTAGGAATGTATATCCCATACGTCACTAGCTCATGGACTCTTGCTAATTACATGAAAGAAATGTAGCTGTTATGTCGCAGACAATCTCCCTCCAGCAACAACAAATAGATGACCTCCAAGACAAAATGGAGGACATTGAGAATCGCACTAGGAGGTCGAACCTCCGGATAAAGGGTATACCGGAATCGATTGGACCAGCTGACCTTTGTCTTATTTGCAAGGCCTCTTCAAAGCTATCACAGTGGCTACAGATGACACAGAATACCATATCGAGAGGGCCCACAGAGCACTCAGGGCCAGACCCCAGAAAGATATGCCACCAAGGGATGTGATCATCAAATTCCTCAGGTTTCTTGATAAAGAGAAAATCTTGAATGCATCTCGGAAGAAACCTTTAACCCCTTAATGACCGGACCATTTTTCAATTTTCTTACCCTTAATGACAATGGCTATTTTTACATTTCTGCAGTGTTTGTGTTTAGCTGTAATTTCCCTCTTACTCATTTACTGTACCCACACATATTATATACCGTTTTTCTCGCCATTAAATGGACTTTCTAAGGATACCATTATTTTCATCATATCTTATAATTTCCTATAAAAAAAATATAAAATATGAGGAAAAAATTGAAAAAAAACACACTTTTTCTAACTTTGACCCCCAAAATCTGTTACACATCTACAATCACCAAAAAACACCTATGCTAAATAGTTTCTAAATTTTGTCCTGAGTTTAGAAATACCCAATGTTTACATGTTCTTTACTTTTTTTGCAAGTTATAGGGCCATAAATACAAGTAGCACTTTGCTATTTCCAAACAACTTTTTTTCAAAATTAGCGCTAGTTACATTGGAACCCTGATATCTGTCAGGAATACCTGAATATCCCTTGACATGTATATATTTTTTTTTAGAAGACAACCCAAAGTATTGATCTAGGCCCATTTTGGTATATTTCATGCCACCATTTCACCGCCAAATGTCATCAAATAAAAAAAAAAGTTCACTTTTTCACAAATTTTGTCACAAACTTTAGGTTTCCCACTGAAATTATTTACAAACAGCTTCTGCAATTAAGGCACAAATGGTTGTAAATGCTTCTTTGGGATCCCCTTTGTTCAGAAATAGCAGACTTATATGGCTTTGGGGTTGCTTTTTGGTAAGTAGAAGGCCGCTAAATGCTGCTGCGCACCACACGTAAATTATGCCCAGCAGTTAAGGGGTTAAATTAGGTAGCTTGTAGGGAGCTTGCAGGGTTAATTTTAGCTTTAGGGTAGAGATCAGCCTCCCACCTGACACATCCCACCCCCTGATCCCTCCCAAACAGTTCTCTTCCCTCCCCCACCCCACAATTGTCCCCGCCATCTTAAGTACTGGCAGAAAGTCTGCCAGTACTAAATAAAAGGAGTTTTTCTTTTTTTTAATAAAAAAAAATAAAATGTTTTAGCTGTGATGGACTCCTGCCTTAGCCCCAACCTCCATGATCCCCCCCCCAGCTCTCTAACCCTCTCCCCTACCTAATTGCCGCCATCTTGGGTACTGGCAGCTGTCTGCCAGTACCCAATTTGCCCCCCAAAAAAGTGGTTTTTTTATTATTTTTTATTTCCATTTTAATTTTTTCTGTAGTGTAGCAGCCCCCCACAATACCCCAACCCCCTCCCCCTCCCAGATCCTCATATATTTATTATTATATTATTACTTTCCCCCCCCTCTTCCCACTCATTGGTGTCAGTGTGGGTAGGTAATCGCGCGCATGCGCGCCCCCGCACGCTCCCGGCACCCGGCGTGCACATTGCACTAACAGGAGCCGGATGCCGGGTAGCGATGGGCCGCCCACCCGCCTCCCTGTTGCGCTCCCACCCACCAACGAACCGGCCGCATCGCTACCGGTGCAGAGAGGGCCACAGAGTGGCTCTCTCTGCATCGGATGTTTCTAAAGGGTATTGCAGGATGCCTCAATATCGAGGCATCACTGCAATACCCTGAGAGCTGCTGGAAGCGATTGCGATCGCTTCCAGCACTCTCTTAGACAAGTGACGTACCAGGTACGTCCATTGTCACTAACTGCAAGTTTTTGCAGGACGTACCTGGTACGTCACTTGTCATTAAGGGGTTAAATACCAGGGGAACGTGGTGCAATTTTTTCAGGATCTGTGTGTGAAAACACTGCAACGACGAAGCAAACTTCGACCATTAACTTCATTGCTCAGAAAACGCCAGATCACATATCGCTGGGGTTTTCCATTTTCCCTTAACATACTTAAAGATGGTAAGATAACTTCAATCAAGACAATACAGGAGATTCCTGGGGCTTGTAGGACCCTAGGTATCGAAACACCGGACATACCGCCTGACCCCGATCTCGGGGAGAAGAGAGGGACACAAACCTTAACACATCCTCTCAAGAGATCCAGTTGGATAAAAGTGAATAATAAACGATCCAAGACATGATACCTTATCTGACTGGAACTTTACTGGTAGCAGATCGAATTTGGGAGATTGGTGAGACTCTTTTCTAAACACTATCAGGGATGTATTTTGGAAACTATATGCAATACACTTAGACTGTCAGACAATGAGCTGAAACCACTAGAACATATTCTATATACATAGATTATTTTGTTAACCTAACACTGCTCTTCAATTTCGTTATTCTTCATTCATTACCACCTATGGTAAACTAAGGTAATATGAGCTACAAGGTATCACTGATTATATGTTATACCAATGCAAAGTAGGGATATTTTGTGTTGTTTTTACTGTTTTTTTTATACAGGAATATGTAAGTTTTGTTATGTTATTTAATTGGTTTGTTTTGTGCCAAGTCAACTGCATCTTAGTTAACACCTTTTTGTGGAGCTACACCGAGGTTAAAAATACAGGGACTGTAAGATTAGACTTACAGAATAGCACAGAATCTGACACCCCAGGTTACCTAAATAATGAAAAGAGATGGTTATATACTAATGTATGCACTACTTTACTGAAACATTGCTATGGCTGAAATACTACACTTTCCTGGAGTTAACTTGATTTCACATGATGTGAGAGGCCTTAATTCAGACATAAAAACATAATTTATGTAAGAACTTACCTGATAAATTCATTTCTTTCATATTAGCAAGAGTCCATGAGCTAGTGACGTATGGGATATACATTCCTACCAGGAGGGGCAAAGTTTCCCAAACCTCAAAATGCCTATAAATACACCCCTCACCACACCCACAATTCAGTTTAACGAATAGCCAAGAAGTGGGGTGATAAAAAAGTGCGAAAGCATAAAAATAAGGAATTGGAATAATTGTGCTTTATACAAAATCATAACCACCACAAAAAAAGGGCGGGCCTCATGGACTCTTGCTAATATGAAAGAAATGAATTTATCAGGTAAGTTCTTACATAAATTATGTTTTCTTTCATGTAATTAGCAAGAGTCCATGAGCTAGTGACGTATGGGATAATGATTACCCAAGATGTGGATCTTTCCACACAAGAGTCACTAGAGAGGGAGGGATAAAATAAAGACAGCCAATTCCTGCTGAAAATAATCCACACCCAAAATAAAGTTTAATGAAAAAACATAAGCAGAAGATTCAAACTGAAACCGCTGCCTGAAGTACTTTTCTACCAAAAACTGCTTCAGAAGAAGAAAATACATCAAAATGGTAGAATTTAGTAAAAGTATGCAACGAGGACCAAGTTGCTGCTTTGCAAATCTGATCAACCGAAGCTTCATTCCTAAACGCCCAGGAAGTAGAAACTGACCTAGTAGAATGAGCTGTAATCCTCTGAGGCGGAGTTTTACCCGACTCAACATAGGCAAGATGAATTAAAGATTTCAACCAAGATGCCAAAGAAATGGCAGAAGCTTTCTGGCCTTTTCTAGCACCAGAAAAAATAACAAAAAAACTAGAAGTCTTGCGGAAAGACTTAGTAGCTTCAACATAATATTTCAAAGCTCTAACAACATCCAAAGAATGCAACGATTTCTCCTTAGAATTCTTAGGATTAGGACATAATGAAGGAACCACAATTTCTCTACTAATGTTGTTGGAATTCACAACTTTAGGTAAAAATTCAAAAGAAGTTCGCAACACCGCCTTATCCTGATGAAAAATCAGAAAAGGAGACTCACAAGAAAGAGCAGATAATTCAGAAACTCTTCTGGCAGAAGAGATGGCCAAAAGGAACAAAACTTTCCAAGAAAGTAACTTAATGTCCAATGAATGCATAGGTTCAAACGGAGGAGCTTGAAGAGCTCCCAGAACCAAATTCAAACTCCAAGGAGGAGAAATTGACTTAATGACAGGTTTTATACGAACCAAAGCTTGTACAAAACAATGAATATCAGGAAGAATAGCAATCTTTCTGTGAAAAAGAACAGAAAGAGCAGAGATTTGACCTTTCAAGGAACTTGCGGACAAACCCTTATCTAAACCATCCTGAAGAAACTGTAAAATTCTCGGTATTCTAAAAGAATGCCAAGAAAAATGATGAGAAAGACACCAAGAAATATAAGTCTTCCAGACTCTATAATATATCTCTCTAGATACAGATTTACGAGCCTGTAACATAGTATTAATCACACAGAAACCTCTTTGACCAAGAATCAAGCGTTCAATCTCCATACCTTTAAATTTAAGGATTTCAGATCCTGATGGAAAAAAGGACCTTGTGACAGAAGGTCTGGTCTTAACGGAAGAGTCCACGGTTGGCAAGAGGCCATCCGGACAAGATCCGCATACCAAAACCTGTGAGGCCATGCCGGAGCTACCAGCAGAACAAACGAGCATTCCTTCAGAATCTTGGAGATTACTCTTGGAAGAAGAACTAGAGGCGGAAAGATATAAGCAGGATGATACTTCCAAGGAAGTGATAATGTATCCACTGCCTCCGCCTGAGGATCCCGGGATCTGGACAGATACCTGGGAAGTTTCTGGTTTAGATGAGACGCCATCAGATCTATTTCTGGAAGCTCCCATATTTGAACAATCTGAAGAAATACCTCTGGGTGAAGAGACCATTCGCCCGGATGCAACGTTTGGCGACTGAGATAATCCGCTTCCCAATTGTCTATACCTGGGATATGAACCGCAGAGATTAGACAGGAGCTGGATTCCGCCCAAACCAAAATTCGAGATACTTCTTTCATAGCCAGAGGACTGTGAGTCCCTCCTTGATGATTGATGTATGCCACAGTTGTGACATTGTCTGTCTGAAAACAAATGAATGATTCTCTCTTCAGAAGAGGCCAAAACTGAAGAGCTCTGAAAATTGCACGGAGTTCCAAAATATTGATCGGTAATCTCACCTCCTGAGATTCCCAAACTCCTTGTGCCGTCAGAGATCCCCACACAGCTCCCCAACCTGTGAGACTTGCATCTGTTGAAATTACAGTCCAGGTCGGAAGCACAAAAGAAGCCCCCTGAATTAAACGATGGTGATCTGTCCACCATGTTAGAGAGTGTCAAACAATCGGTTTTAAAGATATTAATTGAGATATCTTTGTGTAATCCTTGCACCATTGATTCAGCATACAGAGCTGAAGAGGTCGCATGTGAAAACGAGCAAAGGGGATCGCGTCCGATGCAGCAGTCATAAGACCTAGAATTTCCATGCATAAGGCTACCGAAGGGAATGATTGTGACTGAAGGTTTCGACAAGCTGAAATCAATTTTAGACGTCTCTTGTCTGTTAAAGACATAGTCATGGACACTGAATCTATCTGGAAACCCAGAAAAGTTACCCTTGTCTGAGGAATTAATGAACTTTTTGGTAAATTGATCCTCCAACCATGATCTTGAAGAAACAACACAAGTCGATTCGTATGAGATTCTGCTAAATGTAAAGACTGAGCAAGTACCAAGGTATCGTCCAAATAAGGAAATACCACAATACCCTGTTCTCTGATTACAGACAGAAGGGCACCGAGAACCTTTGTAAAAATTCTTGGAGCTGTAGCTAGGCCAAACGGCAGAGCCACAAACTGGTAATGCTTGTCCAGAAAAGAGAATCTCAGGAACTGATAATGATCTGGATGAATCGGAATATGCAGATATGCATCCTGTAAATCTATTGTGGACATATAATGCCCTTGCTGAACAAAAGGCAAGATAGTCCTTACAGTTACCATCTTGAACGTTGGTATCCTTACATAACGATTCAATATTTTTAGATCCAGAACTGGTCTGAAGGAATTCTCCTTCTTTGGTACAATGAAGAGATTTGAATAAAACCCCATCCCCTGTTCCGGAACTGGAACTGGCATAATTACTCCAGCCAACTCTAGATCTGAAACACAATTCAGAAATGCTTGAGCTTTCACTGGATTTACTGGGACACGGGAAAGAAAAAATCTCTTTGCAGGAGGTCTCATCTTGAAACCAATTCTGTACCCTTCTGAAACAATGTTCTGAATCCAAAGATTGTGAACAGAATTGATCCAAATTTCTTTGAAAAAACGTAACCTGCCCCCTACCAGCTGAGCTGGAATGAGGGCCGCACCTTCATGTGGACTTAGAAACAGGCTTTGCCTTTCTAGCAGGCTTGGATTTATTCCAGACCGGAGATGGTTTCCAAACTGAAACTGCTCCTGAGGATGAAGGATTAGGCTTTTGTTCTTTGTTGAAACGAAAAAGATTAGCCCTGTTTTTACCCTTAGATTTTTTATCCTGTGGTAAAAAAGTTCCTTTCCCACCAGTAACAGTTGAGATAATAGAATCCAACTGAGAACCAAATAATTTGTTACCCTGGAAAGAAATGGAAAGTAGAGTTGATTTAGAAGCCATATCAGCATTCCAAGTCTTAAGCCATAAAGCTCTTCTAGCTAAAATAGCTAGAGACATAAACCTGACATCAACTCTGATAATATCAAAAATGGCATCACAGATAAAATTATTAGCATGCTGAAGAAGAATAATAATATTATGAGAATCATGATCTGTTACTTGTTGCGCTAAAGTTTCCAACCAAAAAGTTGAAGCTGCAGCAACATCAGCCAATGATATAGCAGGTCTAAGAAGATTACCTGAACACAGATAAGCTTTTCTTAGAAAGGATTCAATTTTCCTATCTAAAGGATCCTTAAACGAAGTACCATCTGACGTAGGAATAGTAGTACGTTTAGCAAGGGTAGAAATAGCCCCATCAACTTTAGGGATTTTGTCCCAAAATTCTAATCTGTCAGACGGCACAGGATATAATTGCTTAAAACGTTTAGAAGGGGTAAATGAATTACCCAATTTATCCCATTCTTTGGAAATTACTGCAGAAATAGCATTAGGAACAGGAAAAACTTCTGGAATAACCACAGGAGATTTAAATACCTTATCTAAACGTTTAGAATTAGTATCAAGAGGACCAGAATCCTCAATTTCTAAAGCAATTAGTACTTCTTTAAGTAAAGAACGAATAAATTCCATTTTAAATAAATATGAAGATTTATCAGCATCAATCTCTGAGACAGAATCCTCTGAACCAGAAGAGTCATCAGAATCAGAATGATGATGTTCATTTAAAAATTCATCTGTAGGGAGAGAAGTCTTAAAAGACTTTTTACGTTTACTAGAAGGAGAAATAACAGACATAGCCTTCTTTATGGATTCAGAAACAAAATCTCTTATGTTATCAGGAACATTCTGCACCTTAGATGTTGAGGGAACTGCAACAGGCAATGGTACATTACTAAAGGAAATATTATCTGCTTTAACAAGTTTGTCATGACAATTAATACAAACAGCCGGAGGAATAGCTACCAAAAGTTTACAGCAGATACACTTAGCTTTGGTAGATCCAGCACTAGACAGCGATTTTCCTGTAGTATCTTCTGACTCAGATGCAACGTGAGACATCTTGCAATATGTAAGAGAAAAAACAACATATAAAGCAAAATTGATCAAATTCCTTAAATGACAGTTTCAGGAATGGGAAAGAATGCCAAAGAACAAGCTTCTAGCAACCAGAAGCAATAAAAAAAAAATAATGTGGAGACAAGAGACGCCCATATTTTTTAGCGCCAAATAAGACGCCCACATTATGTGGCGCCTAAATGCTTTTGGCGCCAAAAATGACGCCACATCCGGAACGCCGACATTTTTGGCGCAAAATAACGTCAAAAAAATGACGCAACTTCCGGCGACACGTATGACGCCGGAAACGGAAAAGATTTTTTTGCGCCAAAAAAGTCCGCGCCAAGAATGACGCAATAAAATGAAGCATTTTCAGCCCCCGCGAGCCTAACAGCCCACAGGGAAAAAAGAGTCAAATTTTTGAAGGTAAGAAAAAAATGATTAATTCAAGTGCATTATCCCAAATATGAAACTGACTGTCTGAAAAATAAGGAATGTTGAACATTCTGAGTCAAGGCAAATAAATGTTTGAATACATATATTTAGAACTTTATAAACAAAGTGCCCAACCATAGCTTAGAGTGTCACAGAAAATAAGATTTACTTACCCCAGGACACTCATCTACATGTTTGTAGAAAGCCAAACCAGTACTGAAACGAGAATCAGCAGAGGAAATGGAATATATAAGAGTATATCGTCGATCTGAAAAGGGAGGTAGGTAAGAGATGAATCTCTACGACCGATAACAGAGAACCTATGAAATAGACCCCGTAGAAGGAGATCACTGCATTCAAATAGGCAATACTCTCCTCACATCCCTCTGACATTCACTGCACGCTGAGAGGAAAACCGGGCTCCAACTTGCTGCGGAGCGCATATCAACGTAGAATCTAGCACAAACTTACTTCACCACCTCCATCGGAGGCAAAGTTTGTAAAAACTGAATTGTGGGTGTGGTGAGGGGTGTATTTATAGGCATTTTGAGGTTTGGGAAACTTTGCCCCTCCTAGTAGGAATGTATATCCCATACGTCACTAGCTCATGGACTCTTGCTAATTACATGAAAGAAACGGAGGACTGCACTAACACAATATAGAAAGCTTAGAGCAAATATTTTATTTTTACAGGAGACTCACTTTCTGAAAACACAAATACCCAAATATTGGTCCAAAGAATATTCACAGCACTTTCATTCTACCGCTAACACTAAAACTAGGGGAGTCTCTATACTGATTCACTCGTCCTTGGGTTTTGAACACAAGGACACAGTGAAAGATAGTGAGGGCCGCTATATAATGGTGAGGGGTAACATACAGGGGACTGAAGTACTCCTATGCAATATCTATGCACCCAATGAGCAACAAGAACCATTCTTTAGATGTATAACTAATTTGCTCACCAACTGGTCCAGATCGAGAATCATATTGGCGGGGGATTTCAATATAGACCTTGTAGCACTAGGGAGGGCGACGACAGGGAACATTTCAAAAAAGAAAATGAGACAACAAAGCATAGCTAAAAAGGTCGGTGAGCTACTCCGGCCACATGGGTTACAAGATACATGGGTCACATTATACGGAGATACTACTGATACAACTTATTACTCCTCAGCGCATAAATGCTACACGAAAATTGATTATGTTTTCACAAGTCAAATATTGCAACCTACACTACGCGAGGCACACATGCATACCTGTGTTTGGTCGGACCATTCTATTACACAGCTTCTCCTGGGATCCCTTATGGAACCAAACAGAACCAAAACATGGACTTTCGACCCGACCTGCCTGAAACACCCTAACACAAAAGACAGATTACTAAAAGACATGAGTGACTATTTGAGAATCAATACAGACTCCACAACAAACCTTATCTCGGTGTGGGCAGCCCACAAATCAGTTTTCAGAGGACTATTAATAAAAGAAAAAACAAATTATAAAAAACAGGCTAACACTCGCTATCAGCAGCTTCAACAAGAAATTAACCTTTTAGAAAAGGAACATAAACAGACTGGCTCCCAAATTATATTGAACTCCCTAAACCAAAAGAAGGCAGATCTACTGACATTATTAAATGACAATTCTATTAGGGCAGCCCAGAGACTTAAAGCTAATTATTTTATTTATGCAAATAAGCCTGATAGGTACTTAGCTAAAAAGATTAGAGAGGAGTATCAGTCAATGTCCATTCCACATATACAGAACACATCAGGCAATATCACATCTCACCCACAAGAAATTGTGAACACTTTTGCAGATTACTATAAAAAGCTATATGATGGGGAAAAAGTCCAACACAGCACCCAAACACAGACTATTCTTGAGAGGTTTTTTAAACTCCGCGAAGCTACCACAATTGACTGAGGAAGATCAAGACCAATTAAACTCAGCTGTTACACATGCTGAAGTGGTGTTGGCCATAAAAGAGCTCAAACCAGGCAAAGCCCCGGGACCGGATGGATTCCCGGGGGAATACTATAGGCTTTTTAAACAGTTATTGACCCCCCCACATAGTTAAATTTGCCAACCATGTATTGGAGGGCCAGCCTATACCCGCTGACCTACAAGCCAAGATAATTGTAATTCCCAAAAAAGGTAGAAATGCTTCGCTGTGCTCAAATTATAGACCCATATCTTAATAAACCAGGATATGAAAATCTTGACCAAAATCCTTGCCAATCGCCTGAAACACATCTTACCCTCTATCATACACCCAGATCAGGTTGGCTTCGTAAAAAACAGGGAGGCTCCAGACAACATCAGACGAATGATTACGGTTATAGACTATTTACAGCGCGAGCGGACGCCTTCTTTGATCCTGTCATTGGATGCGGAGAAGGCGTTCGATAGAGTGGACTGGGTATACATGAATACGGTGCTGATAAAGATGGGATTTACGGGGTCATTCATGAGAGCAATGAAAATCTTATATTCAACACCAACAGCATATATCAGGGCAATAGGACACCAATCTGCTACTTTTAAAATTCTCAATGGCACAAGACAAGGTTGCCCACTCTCACCCCTCCTTTTTGCGCTTTGCATCGAGCCATTAGCTGCAAACATAAGAAACTCCCCAATCATTACTGGCAAGCAAATACAGCAGTCCCAACACAAGATTGCACTATTTGGAGACGATGTGCTGCTGACAGTAACAAAACCACTAATTTCTCTCCCTAACATATATGACATCATACAACAATTTTCGGACGTTTCAGGATACAAATTGAATCTAGACAAATGCGAAGCACTCCCATTAAACTTACCAAAGCCAACTATCAAATTGATTGAAACAAATTTTGATTTTGACTGGGTGAAAAATTATCTGAAATATTTGGGGATAAGGCTAACGACACACTCTTCTCACCTATATAAAGCAAACTATATACCCATGTTTAAGTCGATTAGAGCTGATTTGCAGAAATGGAAGAGTTATAACTTCTCCTGGTATGGGAGGCTCTCGTCAATTAAGATGACGGTACTCCCGAGACTCCTGTATTTATTTCGTACCCTACCCATAAACATAGATAAATCTGACCTGAAAGCTCTCCAAACAGATCTTCATAAATATCTTAGAGGGTCTAGACACGCAAGGATACCTCACGACACACTCACTAGACAGACAGTTGGGGGGAGTGGGGCTCCCAAATCTGAAGGACTATTATTCAGCAGCTAGGCTGGCCCAAAACTCTCTCTTAGGGAGAAAACAGGAGGACATACTATGGCCTAAATTAGAAGCACTCGTAGGGGGCTACAATGACCCAGGAGATATACTATGGCGTAAAAATACTGATGAGAGACTTAAGATCTCTCAGAACCTAATTACCAAGACGACGATCAAACAGTTAGAAATAAACAACAAAAAATATGCATTTTTACCGGCTAATTCTTTAATAAGACCCATAAAATATATAGTTTCCATAGAATCTAGTCGCCTCATAGATAAATGGGCACACAAAGATTTATATAGAATAGCAGACTTCTTGGTCAACAAGAAAATTATAACGTATCAACAGCTCCAAGATAAACTCGGAATGATACACCTTCCCTAGTTTTTATACTTACAGATAGCTTCGGCTGTCACATCATATCTCAGGTTTGGAATAGAGACCAAAGGCACAACCATCTTTGAGAGGTTGTGCAGCGCAGAGCTTAGACAGAAAAGTGCGGTATCACATTTATATTTATACATCCAAGAATCACACACACAACAAAATCTCCTATCATTCTTCGATGGGAAGCAGACTTAGAGAGAACATTTGACTTAACAACATGGAACCAGATTTTTTTTTTAAACAAAGACAACTTTTCGCTGGTATTTGACCCCTCTAAAAACAGCGCATATGGTCAAGGGAGGCACCACACAGTGTTATAGAGGTTGCACACAATTAGGTACATATTTTCATATGTGGTGGGAATGCCCAAATGTTCAGAGGGTTTGGCTCGACCTGTCTAGGATGTTAACCACCATACTAGAGGATCAAGTTATATTGACACCTATACAGGCATTATTGAATGTTGATGACTTGAGGTTTAACACACCAATAAATAAGTTAATTAGAATCTTATGTACAGTGACCCGCACATCTATAGCAAAACACTGGAAACTAGGAGTGCCAGAGAGGGGGGAGATACTTGGAAGGATTAGGAACATGTTTGACATGTGTCAGACAGCTGCTTACATACAGGATACAGTTGAAGTCTTCAACCAAGTTTGGTTCTATTGGATTCTAAATGAGAAGCAAGTATAAGGATAGGATAACAGAAGAGACAGAGGGAGACAAAGATGTGAGTATAGGAGAAGATGGGAGGGATTGGAAGGTGTGCTCTGAAGGTTCATAAGATACGATGATCTGTTAAGAAATGTTTATTGTTAATTTATTAATATGATTTGTGCAGTTGACTGGCATAAGGGTTACATTAGTTAAATATGTTGATTGTTACATATGTTTAGATACGGAAAAATTTAATAAATAATTGTTGGCCTCAATAGGAGCTTTGATTGATAACACATGGTAAAGAGCGACTAACAGAAGTTATTAAAAGGGAGGAAGCGGTGGACCATTAGAGACTGTTAAATGGCTTATATTTGTTTGAAATTTGTCTGTATTTTCCACCGAAATGACCTGTGTATTGTTAATACTGTAAAACAATAATAAAAACTATTTCAATCTAAATTGATGGTAAACCCTAGTGTTATTGAAATGCTAGGATTAACCAGTGATTAAAATCGGGAAGTGAAACATTTCATGCTTAAAGTTCCTTTGCCTGCAGCGTATGCCACGCTGAGTGCCTCAGGCCGCCCACAGCAGAACACTTCTCAGTGAGGTGATGTTAGCCAATAGCGTGCTAGCCATACAGCATAATGCCAACAGGGCCACATGGATATTAGTTAAGAGGTGGAAATGCCACCTCATTGAAAAGATAGCATTCTACTGTGGGAGGCCTAAGGCGTTCAGCACAGCATATGCTGCAGGTACATAAAGAAACTTTCAGCATGAAGTATTTTATTAGTAGCACTGGTTAATCCTAGTGTTTCAAACACTACAATTTACTATCACTAAGACTGACCATACACAAATAACTCCCACAAAGGAGTTAAACACAAAAGTACTGCTTGAAACCCATGAAGCAGTGTTGGTCCTGAGCAGAGACTGCTGCTGATTCAATCAGCAGCACTAATCACATGACTCAGATGCAATTAGTTCTGCTGATTAGAGCCGCAGTGACTTCCACTCTGGACCAGCAGTGCTCTGCATGTCCAGAGCGGTCCCCTTTGCAGGGGTGGGGGTAATCACAAAAGTGATAGGTCAATAGTCTAATTTACATGCTCTAACAAAAACTATTATGACCCTTTAAGTTTCCCCTTATCTATCTTACCTGCAGAGGACAATTAGGGGCAGATATAAAACGAGCAATAAAAGACTGTCCAAACAAGGCTTTAGGGAGGGAACAGGATTATCTAAAAAGGTTTCCACACAGTCTTGTTTAAACGTGACAGACAATTATTTTATAGAAACCTAACTTTTACACTTGTATATATTCAATGATAAAACTAGAATATAGATTTTTGTAAACCATTTTAGTAAAGTTAATCTTTGCTTTGATTAAATAAAAGTCTAGCATGTATTTTACATCCCTTTAAAGCCCAAATAACGTACACACATTGCATGACAAATGAAATATATATATATGAATTTTGATATGAAAACTGAAGATTTATTTTGTCAATTAAATATATAGTTTTAAGTGTATTCTTTTCACTGATTTCCCTGTCACCCAGAACAAAAGAACCCTTGCTAACTGATCACAAACTAATACTCAGGTATAGCACAAACTGTTTGAACATGTGCAGATTGGGGTAGCCTACACTCTTTAAAAAACAATTTACTTCCATTAACAAAATTTGCACACAGTCTTAATATTTACACTGAGACAACAGCTTCTACTGAGCATTTGCAAGAATTCACAATACATATGCACATTTGTGATTGGCTGATACATACAGCAGTGGAAAGACATCTGAAATTTGTAAGAAAAAAAAAAATTCTTACTAATTTGAAGTTCACACTAAGTGCTATTGCATTGTCTTTATCATGCATTTGTTAATGCAAACAAACTTTATTTACTGGTCCTTTAAGATGGTTTAGCACCGATTCAACTTGGTTACTATTGCATTGAATGATTCACCCATCATGACTGATAATCAACCTTTTAAAAGCATGTGACACCATAGAAGCTTGGGGGGGGGGGGGGCTTACATAAATTGTCTTAGAGTTTTAACCCAAGCCTCCCTGTGAGAAAGTTACTTTAACTTATTTTACAAAAAAAATGCAACAAATTAATGAATGTAAATTGGCAATACTGAAACATTTTATGAGTTGTTGAAATGTCTTAACGGCCCCTTAAACAGGACTTTGAATTTAAAATGAGTATTTTAATTCGGCAAATCTATGTATTGTGCATTATTGCAGATGCTCGGTAGAAGATAGTGCCTCAGTGCATATAAAAAGGATTGTGATAATGGAAGTATATTGTAAAGTTTGTTAAATAATGTATAATACAATATTCACCAACAAATGATGGTAACAGACAAGTACATAGATAACGTGGCATTGCTCCTAAAGAAAGCACATGCACGTGTATTTTTTATTTTACCTGCAATGTCATAGCAGCAAGAGATGTTCTTAAACTATTGTCTTAAAATACTCTGATAGATGAACAGTATGCTAAGATTTTGGCCACTAGAATTAATAAATTACTACCAAAATTGATACACCTAAACCAGGTGGGCTTTGTGCCGGGAAGAGGCAAAAGATAATACCCTGAAAGCCTTACAACTAATTTCACACGCCCAATAACAAAACATACCAATGGTCCTCATCTCCACAGAAGCAGTAAAGGCCTTTGACAGAATACACTGGCAGTTTTTAAAAATACTGCTGAGCCAAATGAAGTTCAGCAACACATTTATTTTTTAATTAATTGTACCCATGGATAGTGCTGCGGAACATATGTTGGCGCTTTTAAAAACAAAGTATAATAGTACTTCTACGTGAAGAATATGGGAATGTCGGGTGAGTGCACTTGAGAAAACAGGATCAGGTTTGTGTGCGAGTAAGGTTGCTAGTTTTCCCCCCCACTTTTAGCGCCCCATTGAAGTCTATTGGGGATTATGTTAACTCTGTCGCAATATTCTAAATTTGGATTTTGTGTGTTGGGTTTGCGCTCGTGCGAAATCTTTTTACTTTCAACTTTTTTTTTATTGTGGTTAATATAAAGGCATACAAATCATACATTTCCATTAAGTATGATTACATGATAGTGTCAAATACTTAGGACACTTGTCTATACAAAAAATACAAGTAAGAGTTAAGTCCAGCAATCAACAATTGAACAGTATGCCAAACTATACACCTTCAAAAATGTCCAGGAGACCACTTGTGGACCTCTTACCTATGGAGAATATAGATCACACCAGAAGGTATCCTGAAAGAAAGGAGACCACTTATAGGCCTCACATAATAAACCTCAGTTTCCTATACATTAACAAATTAAGCATGCAACTCAGCATATATACAATTATAGCAATGAAATCAGTAAAACAGTGTGTTAACAAACGTTTGTCACTCAGTAAAATGGAGCAATACAATATATGATAGTGGTAGGGACTAACAGTAAGCATTCTATAAGGTTTTTCAGATAGCTGGGCATCAGCCTATGTGACATTTACAATCTGTTAAACATATCAGAAACTGAGGATCAGAGCTGTTAGGCCTATTATAAGCAAAGTAAGCGATCAGCAGTTAAAGGGCGTGAGGAGCCAGCTAATATGCAATTCAGAGGGAGAATAGGGCCAAAAAATGGTTATGTGGGGGTGAAACAATAGTTATGTGAAAGAAAGGATAGATTGTTGGCTTCAAACCCTAGTGCTAACAAACATATGTGACAAATAAACATAGGGTGACAAGATTATATTTTCTGTATATTAAGCTAATGTCGTCGACATTAGGCTATTACCTATTCCAAATATATTAATGCATCAGGCTCATGAGCTATCATTAGAAATATATCCTACACTAGGCACATTATAAAATACAGTTTTAGGAAAAATAGGAGAGGTTATATAAGAGCAGCATAATATTACATAACACTCATACTATACTGTAACATGCATCTAAGCAGAGTAAGCCGTATTCACCTCATAAAGAGACATTAACTTATTTCAAAACCAAGAGCTATTCGTAGGGTGGTTGCACAGAGAATCCAGTACATATTTAATTGGTTATAAGGTTTAAGTGCCCCAGTGAAAGTATAGCCCTAACCTACACCATCTCAACAATATAAGGACGTTTTAATATGTGTGTTATAGGCAAGGGTTTGCATTTACAGAGTCTCCGGTCGCTCAGGTTTCCATTCAGAAAGTTTCTGAGGCGCCAGTGGGAGCTAAGGTAAATAACAGGCTTGCAGGAGGCAAGCTTATTCTTATACTGCACCCCGGCATCGTCCATCTTAGCAAGTAGCGTATTACAACATATTAGTGAGGTAAGCGGCCATGGTGAAGCATCTGAGTTCCCTGAGGGTAGAGACCGCAATGCAATACAAAACTTGCCAATGGAAAAGGACCTTACTATCCTACACCAGATCTAAGATCACTGGGGGCAGAGTGTAGGGGATCAATAGCTCAAAGCAGCACTCTCATCTCCATAGACTCCCCATTCCCTGCTGGGATCATCTTCATGTTTGTCCAGCCTAGCGATATACTGTAGAGCCTGTGAGTGTTTGTGATTGTGCCGTACCTTTGCGCTTGTACGGTCAGGTAGTCCTCCAGTAGTGTGTGCGCTCCAATGGATTCCGGGTTCGGTATCTCTCTAGTGGCTTCCCGTAAGCATGCTCCGCATAGCCTCTTCATGATTGCTTCTCTGCTCAATTGAGAGGGACCAGCCGACTTGCTCTCCGGCGGATTATAGGGCTATTAGCATCAGGGGCCTGCTTCTGTGGGGATCGTAACGGCAGAGCTGCCTCTTCAATCTTGTGCATAGCAGGACCTTCTGCTGTGACTCGAATGCCAGGCTGTTGCATCTTAACGTTAGGAGTAGGTTTGAAGCAGTCTTGTTCTACTTGTTCCATGGAGGTACCTGAAGTGGTTGCCGTTTCCTCTGTGCATAGCTGTGGGAAAGGAACAGTGCCAGGTTTCACTCCTGTCACATGGTCTGGGTGAAAACAGTTTTCAAAAAGCCATAGGTGGTCTGCATAGTTGTCTTCTAGTATGGCACGTATAGATTCTTCAAACTTTTGGAAGTTAATTGCCAAACTGGGTCCTTAATAAGTGACTGTTGTGCAATAGAAGAAACTGCGCACTAAGGACACAGCAAGTTGTGGGGACAGTGCTGAGGCTTCTAGTGTAGGGGGAGGCCTCAAATGAAAAAAGTCTGGTGCTGAGGGCTATTAAGCCATGTCTCGATCCAAAACCCCTATTTCTCAGATCAGGCCAGCAACAGCTCAGCCCCTCCACTATTTTAAATAGGATATATCCAGTTCAGCTGTACTAAAAGTAAGGATTTTGGAGAGAGCTTAAGGAGCTGAAGCTCAGTGTGACCTATAAGATGGCCGCCTCCCAGAATCAGCAACATATTTATAAATCAAATTTTCACATTATATAAAATGCCCACAAACTGGGTTAAGGTGAACAACCTTCCGTTTAACAAATTTATCATTAAAAATGGGACAAGGCAGGGATGCCCACTGTCACCAGTCCTCTGCTCTCACCATGGAAGTGCTTGCTCAGAAAATACGCAACGACAAACCGGTTACAGGGTTATGCGTCGGAGACACCGAGCATAAACTGGCAATATACACAGACTATGTCCTGCTTACACTAACATTGATATCTCACTACCAAGAGCCTTGGACATACTAGAGAAATATGGGGAAATATCTAATTTTCACCTAAATTTATCAAACTCTGAAATATTAAATGTCACATGACACAAAAGTATTGCCCTGGTTACTCCATAACTGCTCTTTGAAACTGTGTACGGTATAAAAACACAAAACATGCCATATCAATCCTTTATAAACTGTTACTACAGGAAGAAGCACCCACACTCCCCACATATATACAAAAGCATGAGAAAAATAAAGCCCTTGAAGCTTGAATGTTCATTATATTAAACAGCGCAAAGCTCCTAATACCCAAAAAATGGAAGTTACAAGAAGCCCCAACTGTGGTAGAATGGAAACATCAGGTAGACACACTGATACATCTAGAGAGATATCACCACATATAGAAGGGAAGCATAGATACATAATTATCTCAGAATACCAACACCCTTAGCTAGGTTACAGCACATGGTGCACGCAAAATAACAAAAAACTAAATACTTTAAGGAAAAGGGAGTCCGAACTCCTTGTCTGTTTATGTATGGCATTTGTTTTATACTGAGCTGTGTATTACCTTTATCTAGTAAAGCTCAGAGAGGGCCACACGGACTTGATAAACTGGAATAACGTGCAGAAGCTGTAAATGGACTCTTTACTCCTTTCACTTTTATGCACCTTTAATTAGATGGAAAAATTCACAAATTATTTTTTCTGTATCTTACCTGCATTTTTTTCCATACATTTTCTGGCATTTAATAAAGCTTTTGAAAACAAATAAAAAAATAAATCTGATTTTGTGTCAGATGAGGGAGCCTCAGCGTTTGAAGATACCTTCTAAAAGTAATTTATGCCCTATCTAAAGAATACTGAACTGATTTTTTTTCACTTATTTTAAGGTGGTAAGGCAGCCAATGCTTTTGAAATTGTGATACAAATCCTCATTGCAGAAGGTACTTCCATCTGTATCTACCAGCGTTAAATCTAATGATGTTTCTATATGTTCTATCACATACTGATAAATCTAAACATGAGCCACATAAAATGAGCTGAGATATTTAAGTTGTTTTACAATAAGCACACTTTACTTTGTCAGAAAGGTGTTAAGGAGACTCAGTTCCTATGGGAAATTAAGGGACAGATTGGTGCTGCTCCATTATAGCAAAAAACAAAGGTGATGCACTAAGCACTATATATTAACCCGTTTAGGCAAGCTTTGAGGAAAGGAAAAAAAATAATAATTTATGCTTACCTGATAAATTTCTTGCTGGACATGGAGTTCATGACGTCATTCCAATTACTAGTGGGATATTCAACTCATGGCTAGCAGGAGGAGACAAAGAGCACCCCAGAAAAGCGGTTAAGTGCAACTGCCTTACCCATAACCCCCAGTCACTCAGCCCAAGGAAATGGAAGAAAACACAAGGGTGGAAAAGGTATGCAGAGGACCATAATGCCACCTTGCAAATCTGCCCCACAGAAGCTTCACTTTTGAAAGCCCAAGAAGAGGAGACAGCCCTAGTGGAATGAGCCGTAATTCTCACAAGAGCAAGATGGCCTAACCTTATGCTTTCCAGAAAAAACAATTGCCGAAAATCTTTAGTAGCTTGTAAGTAGAATTTTAGAGCCGCACAACTACCAAGTTATGCAAAAGATGTTCCTTTTGAGAAGAAAAATTTAGACAAAAAGGGACAAATTCCCTGATAAATGTTTCAATCTGATACCACCTTAGGGAGAAAACCAAATTTAGTACTAAGGACCGCCTAAAATAAGGTACGGGGAAATCACACTGCAGAGCTGAAAGTTCAGACACTCTGCAAGCGGAAGAAAACATAATTTATGTAAGAACTTACCTGATAAATTCATTTCTTTCATATTAGCAAGAGTCCATGAGCTAGTGACGTATGGGATATACATTCCTACCAGGAGGGGCAAAGTTTCCCAAACCTTAAAATGCCTATAAATACACCCCTCACCACACCCACAATTCAGTTTAACGAATAGCCAAGAAGTGGGGTGATAAGAAAAAAGTGCGAAAGCATATAAAATAAGGAATTGGAATAATTGTGCTTTATACAAAAAATCATAACCACCACAAAAAAGGGCGGGCCTCATGAACTCTTGCTAATATGAAAGAAATGAATTTATCAGGTAAGTTCTTACATAAATTATGTTTTCTTTCATGTAATTAGCAAGAGTCCATGAGCTAGTGACGTATGGGATAATGACTACCCAAGATGTGGATCTTTCCACACAAGAGTCACTAGAGAGGGAGGGATAAAATAAAGACAGCCAATTCCTGCTGAAAATAATCCACACCCAAAATAAAGTTTAATGAAAAACATAAGCAGAAGATTCAAACTGAAACCGCTGCCTGAAGTACTTTTCTACCAAAAACTGCTTCAGAAGAAGAAAATACAACAAAATGGTAGAATTTGGTAAAGGTATGCAAAGAGAACCAAGTTGCCACTTTGCAAATCTGATCAACCGAAGCTTCATTCCTAAACGCCCAGGAAGTAGAAACTGACCTAGTAGAATGAGCTGTATGGAACCTTGGCGGGACGCCATCAGAGCCAACTCTGAAACCTCCCACTTGAGGGTTCTCTGAGAGAACATTTCCGGATGGAGAGCTCACTCCCCGGGATGAGAGGTCTGTCTGCTCAGAAAATCTGCCTCCAAGTTGTCAACTCCTGGAATGAGGATGGCAGATAGAAGACAATTGTGGGCTTCTGCCCACTGCAGAATGTGAGTCACCTCTTTCATGGCTAAGGAACTTAGAGTCCCTCCCTGGTGGTTGAAGTAAGCCACTGAGGTGATGTCCGATTGGAATCTGATAAACCGGACCAAAGACAGTTGAGGCCATGCTGATAGGGCATTGAAGATAGCTCATCTCCAAGATGTTTATGGGAAGAGAAGACTCTTCCAAAGACCACAGGCCCTGAGCCTTTAAAGGACCCCAAACAGCTCCCCAGACAGACAAGAGTCTTGTTATAGGGTCCAGATTTATCCTCTGATAAATCCAAATGGTCTCCGTTCCATTGAGGGAGCATAAAAAGTTGCAACAGTCGTAGATGGATCCGAGCAAAAGGAATGATGTCCATGGATGCCACCATCAGACCAATCAACTCCATGCATTGAGCCACAGATGGACGAAAGGCAGACTGAAAAGAAAGGCAGGAAGCAAGAATTTTGTTTTTTCTGACCCTGTCAAAAAAATCTTCATTGACAGAGAATCTACTATAGTCCCTTGGAAAAAAGTTTTCTGGTTCTATGTACCAAATTCACCTTCCACCTGTGGGAACGTAGAACCCCCCCCAAAAAAAAAAAACAGAACATTTATGCTTACCTGAAATTGGTTTCTTTTTAGAAACGATGAGTCCACGGATCATCTTCATTACTTATGGGATAAGTAGCAGAGCTGTTTAATAGCTCCTCCCTTCCCTCCCACTCCAGTCATTCGACCGAAGTTGGGAAGAGAAAGGAAAAGCAAAGGTGCAGAGGTGTCTATAGTTTATAATAATTAACAACCCATCTAAAAGAACAGGGCAGGCCGTGGACTCGTGTCTAAAAAGACACAAATTTATGCTTACCTGATTTAAGACACGATGAGTCCACAGATCATCTTCATTACTTATTGGATACAATACCCAAGCTAGAGTACACAGATAAGGGAGGGACAAGACAGGGAACCTAAACGGAAGGCACCACTGCTTGAAGAACCTCTCACCCAAAAGCAGCCTCAGCCGAGGCAAAAGTATCAAATTTATAGACTTTTGAAAAAGTGTGGAGAGGACCAAGTTGCAGCCTTGCAAATCTGTTCCACAGAAGCCTCATTTTTGAATGCCCATGAGGAAGCAACAGCCCTAGGGCAATGAGCCGTAACTCTCAGGCTGCTGTTCAGCAGTCTCATATGCAAAATGGATGATATACTCTTCAGCCAAAAAGAAAGGTAGCCGTAGCTTTCTGACCCTTACGTTTCCCAGAGAAAATTTACAAAGACCACTGACGAAAGTCCTTAGTCGCTTGTAAGTAAAATTTAAAGCACGGACCACGACCAAATTGTGCAGAAGACGTTCCTTCGGAGAAGGATTAGGACACAAGGAAGGAACAACCACCTCCTGATTAATGTTCTTATCTGAAACAACCTTAGGAAGAAAACCTAGTTTAGTACATAAAACTACCTTATCTGAATAGAAAATAAAGGTAAGGAGAAGTGTATTGCAACATCAAGAGCTCAGACAATCTACAAGCTGAAGAAATGGCAACAAGAAATAAAAAAACTTTCCAAGATAACTTAATATCTAAGGAATGCATAGGCTCAAACGGAGCCCCTTGAAGAACTTTGAGAACTAAATTAAGACTCCATGGAGGAATAACTGGTTTGAACACAGGCCTGACAGAACGATTGAACATCTGGAACATCCGCCAGACGTTTGTGTAACAAAACGGATAAAGCTGAGATCTGACCCTTTAGGGAACTTGATAAACCCTTCTCTAAACCCTCTTTGAGAAAAGACAAAATTCTAGGAATCCAAACCCTACTCCATGAGTAGTCCTTGGATTCACACCAATAAAGGTATTTACGACAAATTTTATGGTAAATCTTTCTAGTCACAGGCTTACGAGCCTGAATCATGGTCTCTATGACCGATTCAGAAAACCCCTGCCTGGATAAAATTATGCGTTCAATCTCCAAGCAGTCAGCTTCAGAGAAACTAGATTTGGGTGAAGGAATGGTCCTTCCTCAACGTTAGTCTCTAAGGTGGCATAGATGACATTTACACAAGATCTGCATACCAAATCATGCGAGGACAAGCTGGAGCAATAAGAATCACCAACGCCCTCTCCTGTTTGATTAGAGCAATAACCCGAGGAAGAAGAGCAAACGGAGAAAACAGGTATGCAAGGCTGAAGGACCAAGGAACCGCCAGAGCATCTATCAGTTCCACCTGGGGGTCCCTGGACCTCGACCCTCATCTCGGGAGTTTGGCATTCTGATGAGATGCCATTAGATCCAACTCCGGCCAACCCCATTTGAGAATCAGGTTGGAGAACACTTCCCACTCTCCCGGGGGAAATGTCTGCCTGCTCAGAAAGTCCGCCTCCCAGTTGTCCACCCCTGGGATACGGATCGCCGACAGATAGCAAGAATGGGCCTCGGCCCACCGGATTATCTTGGCTACCTCGGTCATCGTTAAGGAACTCCTTGTTCCTCCCTGATGATTGATGTAAGCCACTGAAGTTATGTTGTCCAACTGGAATCTGATAAACTGGGCAGATGCTAACTGAGGCCAGGCGAGCATTGAAGATCGCTCTTAGTTCCAGGATGTTTATAGGAAGAACAGACTCTGCCTGAGTCCACACTCCGAGCCTTTAGGGAACCCCAGACAGCTCCCCATCCTAGAAGGCTGGCGTCTGTCACAATCACCCAGGACGGTCTGCAAAAGCAGGCTCCCTGGGATAGATGAACCAGAGACAACCACGATTGAAGCGATTCCCTAGTCTCCTGTTCCAAGGTTATTTGAGTCTGCATAATCTCCATTCCACTGCCTGAGCATGTTTAACTGCAGAGGTCTGAGGTGAAAATGAAATGGCCATTGCCGCTACCATCAGTCCGATTACTTCCATGCACTGGGCCACTGATGGCCGAGGAGTGGACTGAAGGACTCGACAGGCATCGAGAATCTGATTTCCTGACTTCTGTCAGAAAAATCCTCAGATATAGAATCGATTAGAGTTCCCAAGAAAAAAAAAAAAAAGTTACCATTGTATTCGGGATTAAGGAACTCTTTCCCAGATTTACCTTCCACCTGTGAGCTCTCAGGAAGGATAGAACCACCTCGGTATGAGATTTTGCTAGTTGAGAAAATGGTGCCTGGATTAGACTATCGTCCAGAATCCTCTGCAATGCCTCGTGGTCTTAGAACCGCCAGAAGAGACCCCAGAACATTTGTGAAAATTCTGGGAGCCGTGGCCAGCGCGAAATTAAGAGCCATGTACTGGAAGTGTTTGTCTAGAAAAGCAAGCCTCAGGAACCTGTGATGATCTCTGGATAGGAACATGCAGATAAGCATCCTTTAAATCCACTGTCATAAATTGACCCTCCTAGATCACTGGAAGAATGGTACAAAAAGTTTCCATCTTGAATGATGGAACTGAGGAATTTGTTTAAACTCTTGAGGTCTAAGATAGGTCTGAAGGTTCCCTCTTTTTTGGGAACCACAAACAGATTTGAATAAAAACCCTGCCCCTGTACAGGAACAATCACTCCTAGAGAGTAGAGGTCTTACCCAATGTAAGAACGCCTCTTTTTTTTATCTGGTCTGCAGATAATCTTGAAAGAAGAAACCTTCTGGGATGAAAATTTTTGAAGTCCAGTTTGTATACCTGGGACACTTTCTACTGCCCATGGATCCTGAACCCAAGCCTGAACAAAGGAAAGGCTGCCCCCTACCAGATCCGGGGCATGTCCTTCATGCCGTCTTGGATGGTTTACCCTTGTTCCAAGACTGGTTGGGTCTCCAAGTAAGTTTAGATTGTTCCGGTTTGGAGGAGGGAGAAAGAAATTCCCTTGAAATTTCAAAAAGAAAGAAAATTACTTTGTCGTCCTTGTTTATTTCTCTTATCCTGAGGAAGAAGATGACCCTTACCTCCCGTGATAGCAGAAATATTTTCCGTCAGGCCAGGTCCAAACAAGGTCTTCCCCTTGTAAGGAATCACTAGATGCATAGACTTGGATGGCACATTCGCAGACCAAGGTTTTAACCATAAAGCTCTGCAAGCTAGGAAATAGAACCACAAACTTTTAGCTGCCAATTTAGTAAATTGCAGAGAAGCGTCCGTAATAAAAGCATTAGCTAACTTCAGAGCTTTAATCCTATCTTGGATTTCCTCCAAGGAAGTCTCAGTCCTGAGAAACTCAGACAGAGCATCAAATCAATAAGCGGCTGCACTAGTGACAGTAGCAATGCACGCAGCTGGCTGCAATAGCAGACCCTGGTGAACAAATCTTTTTAAGTAAACCCTCCAACTTCTTGTCCATGGGTTTCTTAAAAGCACAACTATTCTCATTGGGAAAGGTAGTTCGCTTGGCTAAGGTGGAAATAGCCCCTTCCACCTTAAGAACCGCTTGCCAAGCCTCCCTGACCGAGTCAGTTATAGGAAACTTCTTTTTGAAAATAGGAGAGAGAGTGAGAGAAGGGAATACCTGGTCTCACCCATTCCTTAGAAACAATCTCCAAAACTCGCTTCAGCACTGAAAAAAGTCTGAGTAAAGAACTTTGAAATATCTGTCCAATTTACTTGACTTCACAGGAGCAACCGCTACTGTGTAATCACAGTCTAAAGTAACTAAAACCTCCCTGAGTAACAGGCAGAGGTGTTCTAGTTTAAACCAGAAAGATACAACCTCTGAATCAGTCAAAGGCAATGAACTTTCCGAGTCTGAAATTTCGCCTACCGATGGAACCTCAATAGCCTCCATCTCACTTCCCTGGGAGGGTACATCCGAGATTGCCACCATTGCATCAGAAACCTCACTGACCGCATGGTTGTCTTTCCTCTTATGTTTGCCTTGTAGCATAGGAAAAGCAGACAACGCATCAGAAATTGTGGAAGACAAAAGCGCAGCTATGTCTTAAGGTAACTCCAGCAGGCGCTAGAGCAGAAGTACAGGGCACTGCTTGTGCGGGGGTTAAAGTTTGGGACGCTTGGGGAGAAAGCTGCGGCATACTCTGAATCTTGTCAGACTCCTGAGAAGCATCTGCTTTAGAAAAATGATGCTCATGCAAAATATTTTCCTTATAACAAAGCCCTCAATACATAAGCGACAAAAAGGGATTGGCGGTTCCACATTTGCATCCAAACATATGGAGCAAGTAACATTCTGCATGGCTCCTAAGTCCATACTGAAACACAATAAGCTGACAATGTAATAAACAAAAAATATAATACTAAATTGTTAATGTCCCTTTAAAATATAAAAGGAAACTTTAATACATGAACAAAAAAGTGTTGCAAAAAATTAGAAGATAATCAAATTACTTTATATCTCCAGAAAAAAAAATTTGATCACTTAAACTGCTACTGTGTCTTAAAATTTTAAGAAGACAACTATTTTTCTGCAGCAATAAAAAACCGTACCCCGTTAGTTAAAGAAAATTCAGACACCCAAACACCTCAGCTGAGGTGCCTACCTGCCAACCGGGGTCAATGCAATGTTCTTAACGATCCGGATGATAAAGGCAGTGAAAACTACAGCCCCGCCCATCGTGGGCGTTACTAAAACACACAACCCGACCGGCTTCACAGAAAAAAAAATAAACAGTTAGGGAAAGTAACCGTAAAGAAAAAAACAAGCTTAGCTCCCAGCCCCAGTGCCTGTACATATGCTGTCCCAAGACTCTCCATACAGAGAGCATGATGTCACAACATAAGAGCCCCATGACCGAGCCTTATATGTTTAAGTATATAATTAAAGTGCCCACTTTCCTCAGTTGTGTTCCTCCCAGAATAAAAAAAAAAAAGTCAGTACTTACCTTAATGCTGTCCGACAGCAAGACAGTCCAGCAGGTTTAAGAGGTCCTCTCCCTCCCATAGCTCTGTGGAAAGTGATAAAGCCTGAGTAAAATTGCTTAGGCCATCAGGATAAGGGCAGCATAAACGTATGGGAGGTGCAGTGAGAATTATGTCCCACAAGTTCCCATTGCTCTAAAGCCACCAAAAGCTCTACTGAAGAGACTGATATGGACTACGGCTACACCCTAGAACAAAGCAGCACAATCCTGTACTACTTTAAAAATAAACTCTTGATTGAAGAATCTTTTCTGACACCTAACTTTACCTCTTCCTAGCACTAACGTAGGCAAAGAGAATGACTGGAGTGGGAGGGAAGGGAGAAGTATTCAACAGCTCTGCTGTGGTGCTCTTTGCCTCCTAAAAATAGGGCCACAAAAGGTATGAGGTATCATGGCACTGGGTCTTATAGGAACTGAACAATAACTCCCAGGGAGTATAGGTTCTTTAACAGTTTAAGAAAATCTCCTTTATTTGGTTTGAGGATAGTCTTGACAGGAGAAATCTGCCCCTTGGAGGGCAAGATTTTAATCCCATTCTGTAACCCTGGGATACTATGTCCACGCGTATACAGACTTGACAAAATAGAGAAAGCCTTCAGGCCGATTTAGTCAGCAGAAAGCTTTGATTTGTTTTCCCTTGTTCTAGGGCTGGTTGGATTTCCAAGTAGATCTGGATTTAAACAGGAAGACTTGTCCCTTACTACGAAAGGAACGAAAATTAGAAGGCCAATGACCCCTAGGTCTATTCTTAACCTGATTAGGAAAGATCTTTCCGCCTGTAATCAGTTTGAAATTCTCTCCCAGACCAGGTCCAGAGTCTTTCCCTTATAAGGTAAAGCCAAAAGTTTGGCCTTAGAAGAGACGTCGGCTGACCAAGATTTTAACCAGAGCCCTGCGGGCTAGCAACATGAAGCTAGACATTTTAGCTCCCAGACGAATTATCTGCATGTTGGCATCCCTGATAAAGAAGTATTGACCAGATTGAGAGCTTTGATCTCCTCTACTGTAGACCATGCAGTGCACCAATAAGATGCTGCTCCCGCAACACTAGCAATACTGGCTGCAGGTTACCACTAATCCTTGATGGATGTACATTTTTAAGTAAGCCTCTAGCTTCTTATCCATTGGATCCTTAAAAGAGCAACCATCCTCTATAGAAATGGTAGTTCTCTTAGCAAGAATAGAAATAGCTCCTACTTTAGGAACAGTGCGCCATGAGTCACGAAGAGTCAGCAACAGGGAACATCTTCAAAACAGGGGAAGGGTTAAAAAAAAAAATCTGAGCAGCAAAATCCCAAGGTAAATACACCCCTCAGGCGGATGAGGGGGACACAGAATGCACATTGAGAAACAATTAATGCTTGGGACGTTTGAGGAGTAACCTGAGGCATGTCACGCACAGCATTATCCTGAGACAGGCTCAGAAGGGAGTAATTTGTCTTTAAATTTTAAAGTCTTAGTTAAACAAGGGGAGCAAAGTTGCATAGGCAGGACAATTTGTGCCTCTAAACATAGTAAACATTTAAACATAGCTGAAATTAAACAGGTCCCACCAGTAATGTTCAAAAGTAAGCAAAATTAAATTGAAGTAGACTTTAAAATTTCAGAATTATGAATGAAAATTCTGATTTTAATAAATAGAAAAAACAAACAAAACAAAAACTGATCGTCTGAGGCTCCTACGGCCAAGAGAGATATCCCACTAGTAAGAGGAAATCCTCTCCTTTTAAACAATCCTTGTCCTGAGTAGATGATATACATAAAGCTCACAATCTCCCAAGATACCTGAAGTCACTGACGCTCCCTCCATAATAAAGCTACTATTCTCCTCACAACGGCACCGCTCCGCTAAACTGGAAGTGAGGGCGTCACGTGAGCAGTACCAAATAAACTGCACAATACTTTTTATCCAGTGTAAAAAAAGGCATGAAGACAGTTAGAAAGGCTCTCCCATTGTATGCATATAAGTTAATAAGCCTCAATAGTCCTTATGTTTAAATTCCTCATACAAATGCCTTAAAATACTAAGACCCATGTTAAATAATAAAGGATATCCTTTACCGTTAACCCCATACATCCCTTAGCTTTGTCCAAAAATGGAATACACTTTTAGCTATCAATAATTGCAGCTGTTACATCCCAGTTTGAAATATAAGCAGTATCTCAATGTACAGTCTTAGTAAATGCACATAGGGCTGTTATGTCCCCAAACACTATCTCACGCACAATTACAATACCAATTAGAAACAGTCTAAACACCGGTCCACAAAGTGAGATGTTACTAAAGGACACTTAAACGTCCGCTGCTCACCTCTCCTCAGGTTAGACTAGTGTATGGCAACCTCCTTGCTCCTGTAATGTGCAAGATCCTTCGTCCCTATTGAGCCGTGTTCTTCCAGATTCCACCTGGTATCAGGCAATAGTAATCAAATAAAAGATGCAAACCGGGGAGTCCGTTCAATTAAATCCAATTTCTTTAGCATTTAAAATTCGCTAAACAGCATTTCCATACGCCACACTGATAACAATGACATCCGGATTGTGCGGCACTGTCACAGGTCAGCTGATGCGTTTCAGCCATTGGCACAATCCGGTTGTCATTGGGATCAATGGGCAGTATGGAAACGCTGTTTAGCGGATTTTAAATGCTAAAGAAATTGGATTTTAAAATTGAATGGACTCCCCGGTTTGCATCTTTTATAGTGGATCCCTTAGTCAAATGTCAGGTCTCATTGTGTGGCAAATATATTGTCCCCATATGAATTTTTTTTAAATGAAGGATTATCCCAGAAAAAAAACCTTTTGAATGCTGCTGTCCTTCTGTACCTTGAAGGGAAAGGCACTTACCTTAGATCCATTGGTATGCAGGCACTTCATTCCCTGTCAGACCTGTAGGAAAAGAACAGAGTAACTAACTCTGGCTTTCTACAAAGGGGTAACAAAGTGTTAAAAAATGGTGAGGAAGTCTTTGCTTTACTTAACGGCTAAAAGCCACCACTACTTACTCAAGAGATTGGCATGGACCCAAATCCTTTCTTGCAGGGAAAATTACCCATAAAAGGGATTAAAATCTTCAGACACCAAATTCGCACAACCTCCATTGACAGAGGCAAAGAGAATGACTGGGGGTTATGGGTAAGGCAGTTAGACTTAAAGTGACTCAAACAAAATTAAACTTTCATAACTCAGAGCATGCCATTTTAAACAACTTTCCAATTTACTTCCATTATCTAAATGTGCAGTCTTTTTAGATTTAAGCTTTGAGTCACCAGTTCCTACTGAGCATATGCAAGAATAAGTGTGTATGCATTTGTGAATGGCCGATTGCGGTCACATGGTATGTGTATGCATTTGCGAATGGCTGATGGCCGTCACATGGTACAGGGGGGAGAGGAAAAAAAAAAAAAACACAACTTAAAGCTGTTAGAAAAAAAATAAATCTACTACTCATTTGAAGTTCAGACAAAGTGCTATTGCATTGTCTTATCTTGTATTTGTTGATTATGCAAATCTACTGTGTTGACTGGTCCTTTAACAGCTTTGCTGGGGTGCTCTTTGCCTCCTGCTGGCCAGCAGTGGAATACCCCACTAGTAAATGGAATGTCGTGGTCGACATAGGAAAAATTTACCACCTTTATATAGCATTGCATGGACATTCAAGTGCTGAGCATATACAGCCTAGGTAAGCAATAACTCAGCGCGTGCAAAATAGCAATCATTTTATAATGAAACAAACACTCCATTATGCAATGGGCATATGAGAATGCGGATGTGCTCTAACCTGGCGATTGTAAATATGCCTATGTACGCTATGCCGACTAATCAACTAACCTGTATCTATGGGGCTACTAGATGTGTCCTAACCCAATATATATATTCAAAGTGTTGGGACCTGCCACGCACAAAAGCAAGGGGAATATTGAGTATCTATCCAAAAACATATATAAATAGATGAACAAACATTTTAAAAAACTGTCCATAAACATAGCTGTGTCTATTTGGTAAATATAAAACCTACTTTCCCTTAGACACACATCCACTATCAAGTAGCATACAGCCAAACCAATGCTGAAACTTAGAGGTAACGTAATAGGAGTAGAATGTCGATCGGTAAAGGGAGGCAGAAGAGTCCCTGCAACCAAAATTTACCAAGAGCCCATGAAGAATTTCCCATGAGGGAAAAAACCATTGTATCAAGAGCAAGACCCCAAATACATCACTAAGACAAGCATTGTACTTTTGAGGAGAACCAAGAGTTACTATGCTCTGAACCAATCACATCAACAAGCTTCAACCACCTCCAGAGGCAAAAAAAACTGCCTCCTCCTGGTAGGAATGTATATCGCCATATGTAATGGATCGTGGACTCTTGCCAGTTGCCACCTATATGAAAGAAATCTCTATTTGATGCGGTATGAAGAATTAGAATTGGTTAATGGAATGGAAAGGCACTATCCCTTAGTGGTATTCCAGCCTTACTTTTTCCTCACTTGGTGATGGAGATAAGATTTGTGACTTTGTAGTGAGAGTCACAAGGTTTTTCTCGACTCATTTTGTAAGACAATAAATATGCACTGATAAAAGTGAAGTTTATTTGCAAAAAACAAAGCTGTGTGTTTTTGCTGGTAAACTTATCCAGCTTTATGAGTGCCGAAACATGTAAGCTTAAGTGCTTTGCCTGCTTTGTTATTGTATGGGAGCTTTACAATGCTATTTTAAAAGTTGGTTTTATTCAGCAATTGGAGTGGATAGTCTTCCTTTTTCTATAGGCAGCTTTATCTTGTCTTATTGGATCATTTGGAGCTTGGGGAGTGCACTGAAAGCTGGGCATAATTATAGAAAATGGTGCCCATACTTGCCAGAAGATAATAACTTTAAGGGGGAGGGAATTTCCATCTCCAGATATGAGGGACACCAATGGGGGACCAAGTTTGCCCCCTCATATGCAAACCTATTTTAGGGTTGGTGGGAGTAGTCCATTTATGGGGGGTGGAAATCCTTTGGTTACTGAGATTTTTCTACAATGGTAATGTCAATAGGATTTGAAAAGGAGACAAACTGCAAAAGATTGTGTATTGGCAGAAGACGAATGATGTAGTTATAAGTTGTATTTCTAATTCCAACAGTATAAATTAGATGCCACATCAATAGGATAACCAGATGGAAAAATTGTAAAAAGTATTCTGGAAACCCATAACGGGGGAATATCTTGCTTCATGCCAAAAGCTGCCCTCAAGGCAAAGTATCTCAGAGTTGACCCCTAGGGAATCACCAGTTAGATTGACAAGCCTGTAATATGTAGTGGGTGGATATTTTTCCCATGTTGTAGGCATGCTTAATCTAAGCATTGAACTAGACCAGGTGAATGGATAGCTTTAACCAATGACATTAGATTTGTTCTTTTAAAATGGTTTTACTTTTGAATAGCACAGCTATAGCTGAAATAAAGGTTTTTAAAAGGTTGTCAGAAACAAAAGCTATTTTATTGTCAGTCATGTTGCACTTCTGTTCTAGTAACACTTTGTCTAGTCACTCTGTATGGCTAGAAATGGCCAATAAATAACAGTAAATTAACCTAATGGAAACGTTATCCCTTTCACCTTGGTTTGTAAAAAACTGATGCCATCCACATGGTTTTGAACAAAATATGCAATTGGCATTTTACCTATGGCGACTATTTTTCTCAATGGTTCTAAATAAAAATGTTAGACATTTCCCTAGGTTTGGTGGGATCATACTGTGACCTGTAAGGGCAAAACTGGCACTGTATTTTGAGCTTTTATGAAACTAATGCACAAAAGATCAATGTTGATTTCTTTCATGTAATTAACAAGAGTCCATGAGCTAGTGACGTATGGGATATACATTCCTACCAGGAGGGGCAAAGTTTCCCAAACCTTAAAATGCCTATAAATACACCCCTCACCACACCCACAAATCAGTTTTACAAACTTTGCCTCCAAGGGAGGTGGTGAAGTAAGTTTGTGCTAGATTCTACGTTGATATGCGCTCCGCAGCAAGTTGGAGCCCGGTTTTCCTCTCAGCGTGCAGTGAATGTCAGAGGGATGTGAGGAGAGTATTGCCTATTGAATGCAGTGATCTCCTTCTACGGGGTCTATTTCATAAGGTTCTCTGTTATCGGTCGTAGAGATTCATCTCTTACCTCCCTTTTCAGATCGACGATATACTCTTATATTTACCATTTCCTCTACTGATTCTCGTTTCAGTACTGGTTTGGCTTTCTACAAACATGTAGATGAGTGTCCTGGGGTAAGTAAGTCTTATTTTCTGTGACACTCTAAGCTATGGTTGGGCACTTTATTTATAAAGTTCTAAATATATGTATTCAAACATTTATTTGCCTTGTCTCAGAATGTTCAACTTTCCTTATTTCCAGACAGTCAGTTTCATATTTGGGATTATGCTTTAAATTATCATATTTTGTCTTACCTCAAAAATTTGACTTTTTTCCCTGTGGGCTGTTAGGCTCGCGGGGGCTGAAAATGCTTCATTTTATTGCGTCATTTTTGGCGCGGATTTTTTTGGCGCAAAAATTCATTTCCGTTTCCGGCGTCATACGTGTCGCCGGAAGTTGCGTCATTTTTTGACGTTATTTTGCGCCAAAAATGTCGGCGTTCCGGATGTGGCGTCATTTTTGGCGCCAAAAGCATTTAGGCGCCAAATAATGTGGGCGTCTTATTTGGCGCCAAAAAATATGGGCGTCGCTTTTGTCTCCACATTATTTCAGTCTCATTTTCATTTGCTTCTGGTTGCTAGAAGCTTGATGTTTGGCATTTTTTTCCCATTCCTGAAACTGTCTTATAAGGAATTTGATTTATTTTGCTTTATATGTTGTTTTTTCTCTTACATATTGCAAGATGTCTCACGTTGCATCTGAGCCAGAAGATACTACAGGAAAACCACTGCCTGCTGGATCTACCAAAGCTAAGTGTATCTGCTGTAAACTTTTGGTAGCTATTTCTCCAGCTGTTGTTTGTAATAATTGTCATGACAAACTTGTTAAAGCAGATAATATTTCCTTTAGTGATGTACCATTGCCTGTTGCAGTTCCCTCAACATCTAAGGTGCAGAATGTTCCTGATAACATAAGAGATTTTGTTTCTGAATCCATAAAGAAGGCTTTGTCTGTTATTTCTCCTTCTAGTAAACGTAAAAAGTCTTTTAAATCTTCTCTCTCTACAGATGAATTTTTAAATGAACACCATCATTCTGATTCTTTGGACTCTTCTAGTTCAGAGGATTCTGTCTCAGAGATTGATGCTGATAAATCTTCATATTTATTTAAGATGGAATTTATTCGCTCTTTACTTAAAGAAGTACTAATTGCTTTAGAAATAGAGGATTCTAGTCCTCTTGATACTAATTCTATACGTTTGGATAAGGTTTTTAAAGCTCCTGCGGTTATTTCAGAAGTCTTTCCTGTTCCTAATGCTATTTCTGCAGTAATTGCTAAGGAATGGGATAAATTGGGTAATTCATTTACTCCTTCTAAACGTTTTAAGCAATTATATCCTGTTCCGCCTGACAGGTTAGAATTTTGGGACAAAATCCCTAAAGTTGATGGGGCTATTTCTACCCTTGCTAAACGTACTACCATTCCTACGTCAGATGGTACCTCGTTTAAGGATCCTTTAGATAGAAAAATTGAATCTTTTCTAAGAAAAGCTTATCTATGTTCAGGTAATCTTCTTAGACCTGCTATATCATTGGCTGATGTTGCTGCAGCTTCAACTTTTTGGTTGGAAACTCTAGCGCAACAAGTAACAAATCGTGATTCTCATGATATTATTATTCTTCTCCAGCATGCTAATAATTTCATCTGTGATGCCATTTTTGATATTATTAGAGTTGATGTTAGATTTATGTCTCTGGCTATCTTAGCCAGAAGAGCTTTATGGCTTAAGACTTGGAATGCTGATATGGCTTCTAAATCAACTCTACTTTCCATTTCTTTCCAGGGAAACAAATTATTTGGTTCTCAGTTGGATTCTATTATTTCAACTGTTACTGGTGGGAAAGGAACTTTTTTACCACAGGATAAAAAGTCTAAAGGTAAAAACAGGGCTAACAATCGTTTTCGTTCCTTTCGTTTCAACAAAGAACAAAAGCCTGATCCTTCGTCCTCAGGAGCAGTTTCAGTTTGGAAACCATCTCCAGTCTGGAATAAATCCAAGCCTGCTAGAAAGGCAAAGCCTGCTTCTAAGTTCACATGAAGGTACGGCCCTCATTCCAGTTCAGCTGGTAGGGGGCAGGTTACGTTTTTTCAAAGAAATTTGGATCAAATCTGTTCACAATCTTTGGATTCAGAACATTGTTTCAGAAGGGTACAGAATTGGTTTCAAGATGAGACCTCCTGCAAAGAGATTTTTTCTTTCCCATGTCCCAGTAAATCCAGTGAAAGCTCAAGCATTTCTGAATTGTGTTTCAGATCTAGAGTTGGCTGGAGTAATTATGTCAGTTCCAGTTCCGGAACAGGGGATGGGGTTTTATTCAAATCTCTTCATTGTACCAAAGAAGGAGAATTCCTTCAGACCGGTTCTGGATCTAAAATTATTGAATCGTTATGTAAGGATACCAACGTTCAAGATGGTAACTGTAAGGACTATATTGCCTTTTGTTCAGCAAGGGAATTATATGTCCACAATAGATTTACAGGATGCATATCTGCATATTCCGATTCATCCAGATCATTATCAGTTCCTGAGATTCTCTTTTCTAGACAAGCATTACCAATTTGTGGCTCTACCGTTTGGCCTTGCTACAGCTCCAAGAATTTTCACAAAGATTCTCGGTGCCCTTCTGTCTGTAATCAGAGAACAGGGTATTGTGGTATTTCCTTATTTGGACGATATCTTGGTACTTGCTCCGTCTTTACATTTAGCAGAGTCTCATACGAATCGACTTGTGTTGTTTCTTCAAGATCATGGTTGGAGGATCAATTTACCAAAAAGTTCTTTGATTCCTCAAACAAGGGTAACCTTTCTGGGTTTCCAGATAGATTCAGTGTCCATGACTCTGTCTTTAACAGACAAGAGACGTCTAAAATTGATTACAGCTTGTCGAAACCTTCAGTCACAATCATTCCCTTCGGTAGCCTTATGCATGGAAATTCTAGGTCTTATGACTGCTGCATCGGACGCGATCCCCTTTGCTCGTTTTCACATGCGACCTCTTCAGCTCTGTATGCTGAACCAATGGTGCAGGGATTACACGAAGATATCTCAATTAATATCTTTAAAACCGATTGTTCGACACTCTCTAACGTGGTGGACAAATCACCATCGTTTAATTCAGGGGGCTTCTTTTGTTCTTCCGACCTGGACTGTAATTTCAACAGATGCAAGTCTCACAGGTTGGGGAGCTGTGTGGGGATCTCTGACGGCACAAGGAGTTTGGGAATCTCAGGAGGTGAGATTACCGATCAATATTTTGGAACTCCGTGCAATTTTCAGAGCTCTTCAGTTTTGGCCTCTTCTGAAGAGAGAATCGTTCATTTGTTTTCAGACAGACAATGTCACAACTGTGGCATACATCAATCATCAAGGAGGGACTCACAGTCCTCTGGCTATGAAAGAAGTATCTCGAATTTTGGTTTGGGCGGAATCCAGCTCCTGTCTAATCTCTGCGGTTCATATCCCAGGTGTAGACAATTGGGAAGCGGATTATCTCAGTCGCCAAACGTTGCATCCGGGCGAATGGTCTCTTCACCCAGAGGTATTTCTTCAGATTGTTCAATTGTGGGGGCTCCCAGAGATAGATCTGATGGCCTCTCATCTAAACAAGAAACTTCCCAGGTATCTGTCCAGATCCCGGGATCCTCAGGCGGAGGCAGTGGATGCATTATCACTTCCTTGGAAGTATCATCCTGCCTATATCTTTCCGCCTCTAGTTCTTCTTCCAAGAGTAATCTCCAAGATTCTGAGGGAATGCTCGTTTGTTCTGCTAATAGCTCCGGCATGGCCTCACAGGTTTTGGTATGCGGATCTTGTCCGGATGGCATCTTGCCAGCCATGGACTCTTCCGTTAAGACCAGACCTTCTGTCACAAGGTCCTTTTTTCCATCCGGATCTGAAATCCTTAAATTTAAAGGTATGGAGATTGAACGCTTGATTCTTGGTCATAGAGGTTTCTCTGACTCCGTGATTAATACTATGTTACAGGCTCGTAAATCTGTATCTCGAGAGATATATTATAGAGTCTGGAAGACTTATATTTCATGGTGTCTTTCTCATCATTTTTCTTGGCATTCTTTTAGAATACCGAGAATTTTACAATTTCTTCAGGATGGTTTGGATAAGGGTTTGTCCGCAAGTTCTTTGAAAGGACAAATCTCTGCTCTTTCTGTTCTTTTTCACAGAAAGATTGCTATTCTTCCTGATATTCATTGTTTTGTACAAGCTTTGGTTCGTATAAAACCTGTCATTAAGTCAATTTCTCCTCCTTGGAGTTTGAATTTGGTTCTGGGAGCTCTTCAAGCTCCTCCGTTTGAACCTATGCATTCATTGGACATTAAATTACTTTCTTGGAAAGTTTTGTTCCTTTTGGCCATCTCTTCTGCTAGAAGAGTTTCTGAATTATCTGCTCTTTCGTGTGAGTCTCCTTTTCTGATTTTTCATCAGGATAAGGCGGTGTTGCGAACTTCTTTTGAATTTTTACCTAAAGTTGTGAATTCCAACAACATTAGTAGAGAAATTGTGGTTCCTTCATTATGTCCTAATCCTAAGAATTCTAAGGAGAAATCATTACATTCTTTGGATGTTGTTAGAGCTTTGAAATATTATGTTGAAGCTACGAAATCTTTCCGTAAGACTTCTAGTCTATTTGTTATCTTTTCCGGTTCTAGGAAAGGCCAGAAAGCTTCTGCCATTTCTTTGGCATCTTGGTTGAAATCTTTAATTCATCTTGCCTATGTTGAGTCGGGTAAAACTCCGCCTCAAAGAATTACAGCTCATTCTACTAGGTCAGTATCTACTTCCTGGGCGTTTAGGAATGAAGCTTCGGTTGACCAGATCTGCAAAGCAGCAACTTGGTCTTCTTTGCATACTTTTACTAAATTCTACCATTTTGATGTATTTTCTTCTTCTGAAGCAGTTTTTGGTAGAAAAGTTCTTCAGGCAGCGGTTTCAGTTTGAATCTTCTGCTTATGTTTTTTGTTAAACTTTATTTTGGGTGTGGATTATTTTCAGCAGGAATTGGCTGTCTTTATTTTATCCCTCCCTCTCTAGTGACTCTTGTGTGGAAAGATCCACATCTTGGGTAGTCATTATCCCATACGTCACTAGCTCATGGACTCTTGTTAATTACATGAAAGAAAACATAATTTATGTAAGAACTTACCTGATAAATTCATTTCTTTCATATTAACAAGAGTCCATGAGGCCCACCCTTTTTTGTGGTGGTTATGATTTTTTTGTATAAAGCACAATTATTCCAATTCCTTATTTTATATGCTTCGCACTTTTTCTTATCACCCCACTTCTTGGCTATTCGTTAAACTGATTTGTGGGTGTGGTGAGGGGTGTATTTATAGGCATTTTAAGGTTTGGGAAACTTTGCCCCTCCTGGTAGGAATGTATATCCCATACGTCACTAGCTCATGGACTCTTGTTAATATGAAAGAAATGAATTTATCAGGTAAGTTCTTACATAAATTATGTTATCTTACATAAGCATCATTTAAGCACAAGGGAACCCTCATTGCCCCACAACTCACAGCTTTAAAGGTGTCCTCAGGACCTTAAAAAAACCAAGACATATTCATTATATCTTAATGAGCACAGGTGAAATAATCATCTCACCCATCAGCAGATTTCACGTGCTCTAATTTAGAAATATCTGAGCCTCTACACTAGTGTTTCCCAAATTCAGTCCACAGGACCCTTAACAGGCCAAACGCTTAGCAAGAAACCTTAAAGGGATAGCCTAGTCAATATTAAACTTTCATGATCCAGATAGAAAGATGCTACCATTTTATTTTCCAATTTACAATTATCGTCAAATACTCTGTTCTCTTGGTATCTTTATTTAAAAAATTTAAGCTTAGGAGACGGCTCATTTTTGGTTCAGCGCCTGAGAAGCACTTGCCGATTAGTGGCTACAAATGCAACCGCTACCCAGGTCCTGAACCAACAATGGTCCAGCTCCTAAGTTTACATTGTTGCTTTTTTAAATAGATAGCAAGAGAAGAAAAAAAAAAAAATTGTAAATTAAAAAAAAAAAAAAAAAAAAAGTGGTTGCATTCTCTGAATCATGAGAGTAATTTTAACTAGACTATCCCTTTAAGTTAATTCACAAGAATGAACAAAAAAGTTCACACAACTTGTGCATTCTATAAAAATCATCAGTTAAAATCTGAAGAAATAAAAAGTAGCCTTTACAAACTATGGAGAAGGTACAGTTTAGAAAGTTTATTTAATAAAATGTAAAGAAACCCTCCCCCACCACTTTCTCCATCCATGCTTAGGGGAGATGAATTCTTTGGTCTTGCGAACCAGTGATGAAGTAAATCTGCAGTGTCATTCTATCCAATCCTGAAAGCAGAAATTACAATGAGAAACAAGCATTCAATTTCACACAAGCAGATAGCTAAAAGCAGTGCAGATTACACATTTAATTTTCATAAACTACTAAAACAATCTTGTTCCATCTCTACAAGTTTATATACATCAATAAAATTCCAGTTTCTTAACTACAGATTTGCATTTATTTTGTAAACCATTTTATAGGCCACGATAAAGTTGCAGAACACGTTTAAGCCGTGTTAACTGCAGTGGAGCGTGGTCTTTTATTCTGCCACGGGCCTACGTTCTGCAACCAGCATACATAGCTGGGCAGAGAGGGAATGCCCTTGGCATTGATAGAGAGATGATTCCTACTGTCATTACACACCAAGGGATGCAGTTTGTTGTCCAAGTACCTGGTTATTTCAAGGGTAGCTTTATCAGCAGCTCCTCTGGCCTAAAAGAAAAGAAATACCTTTGAAACAAAAACTTATGGCTTCAATATGAAACGCAACTGACAAATGGATCATTTTATTTTTTTAAAACAAACACCTTTAACACTGCTGATCTGATGGACCCTCTAATTAGTGTATGACTGTCACTCACCCTAATCTGCTACCGCATATGCACAGAACATAATAGGATTAAAACAAAGGGACATTTCTCTTATTCAGTTGTAGGCTCAGGAACATTTGTGTCTGGAGCACTCTATGCAACAGGTTTTTTTTAACCATGTTATACTTTTAAACACTACATGGAAGCAGTGTTCCTGCTGATATATAGTGCATCACATGCTCTTCAGCCTATCTACATTCGCTTTCAACAGATACCAAGAGAATGAAATAAATTTGATAGAAATACATTTCATGTCCCTTTAAAAGTATTTGTGCATTATAAGAACACTTTATGCAACTATTTTACTCTATGCATTTATAATATGGGTCTTAATAATCCCATAAACCACACAATACCAAGGACCATTAATCCCATTCGAGTGCAAAGGGTCTTGTCCCTTTAATGTCTCCACCTGAGTAAAAAGACATGACATTTTTCTTCTTGATTTAAAAAGTGAATTGGACACTTTAAAAATGTTATTCTCCACCAAATGTGATTCATTCTTAGGATATTAAATTGTTCAAGATATCTAGATAGGTAGTGTGCACATGTCACAGGAAAGTGTTGCAAATCTGCTGCCGTTTAGTGCTGCAGACATTCACACTCCTGAGCTTAGCTTCCTGCTTTTTAGCAAAGACAACAGAAAAATGAAATGGAATTTTTTTTTATTTATTTTTTAATTAGTCAGAAACATACAACTTTAAGTAGCAAAAAAGTTAATGGGACATAAAACCTAAAGAATCCTTAATTTATATTTAGCCCCTTCCATGTATGTTAATTTTGCAACACAGTTAACACTTTTTTGCCTCCCTTTACAGCATGCGACCATTGGTTTTCAAACCTTTCCTCAGGCCTCCTTAACAGGCCCAATTTTAAAGATAACTAGCACAGGTGGGAGGAAAATAAAAAAAATATATCAGTTACTAAATGGTTATTTTATCTGCTCTCATCCAAGGGAATCCTGAAAATATGACCCGTTAGGGAAGCCTGAGAACAGGTTTGAAAACCAGTGGCCTAAACTTGCTATATCTTCACTGGCTATTTAAGTTGAATCTACATTGACTTGTGGGTGTGCAACAGCCCAATGCCCCTAGATCCTCACCTGGTACTATCAATTGCTGAGTAGGGGAGGAGTAAGAGAAAGGCCATTGTAAAATGTTATAAGGAATTAGACCAGGTGAATGGAATTGCTTTGTACACAAAAAATTAAACACAAGGTGCATGACTGGTTTACTCTACAATTGCTCCATATCAGACAATCCAACATCCCAAGAACATTTGTTAAAGAGAAGTTATGGTGTAGGCCACAATTTAGTTGCAGAACACATCTGGCTAGTGAACTGCAGTGGAGCATGGTCAGTTTTTCTGCCAAGGGAATACATTCTGCAACTAGCATTGGTAACTAGGCAGATAGGGAATTCCCATGGCCTTCACAAATCAATGCATATTATAGTGCTTGTTGGCAAAGTATGCGTTTATCAGAAGACCCACTTAATATATTTCTCAAGAATGAAAGGATATTGAACAAAGCTTACTTAACATCCCCTTGTAAAGAGATTATCTACAGCAGGCTACAAACCCAGGTATAGATCTTCTGAAAATTTGAAGACCTTTTTAATTAAACCTCTGGTACATTTACCAAACCTAGATAAAAGTACAGTGTGCACATTCATACTTACAGATTGGTGGTGTTGACCCAATATGGCCAAGAACCTGGTTTCAGTAATCGACTAAGTGGAGTCCATCTCTAAAAAAATATAAATGTAATATTTGGTGATTTATGCTTACATTTTTATAACTGTCCTTTAAAATTCTGTCCTCACATGTTCTTATGCGCATGGACTCCAAATGCTTCCAGCCTTTTAATCTTACAACTTTAGTATTCCCCAGCCGCCAGAACATACCCCACAAGCTCCTCAGTATTCACAAAATGCACAATGAAGCTGCACTCTCAAAGGAGAAAAAAAGCCCATAAACTTCCAACACCTCTGACAATGCAGCTTCATGTTTTTTAGGATTCTGTCCCCATAGCATGAACCAGCTAGCAGTCACAGATAGGCCGTGCTGGGATGAATATGGGAAATTTCTCTACCCCCGCCAGATATAAGCAGCAACATCACATAAGACGAGTCCTTGCCCAGTGACAGGGGATATACTAGTCAATTATCCACAACACATTGATGCAGACACCATAAGTACTTACATAAATATGTAGATTGTTACACATGCACAGAAACTGCCATTAGACTTGTAATCTCAATCACGCCATACATCCGGCTTTAACATCTGAAAAACAGATTATGTCATTAGTAAAGTATCTGTATATGTTAATTGTTAAAGGAAAAACAAAGAGCATTTTCCAGCTACTGCTTTGTGCAAGATGTCCCCATAGCATGAACCAGCTGACAGTCACAGAAAGACAACGCTGGGATGAATATGGGTTTGTGCTCTACCACTGTCAGATTTTAAGAAACTGTCGCATGTGACAAATCCTTCCCAGTGACAGGGTGACCCACCCAGCTCATAAGATCATCTCAATTCAGTTACAGAACTATCTAAGTAATGCTAATAGACACTGCAATCAGAGCTCCAATAGTGATTACAAATACCTGCTGATGATTAATGGGACATAATACTCATATGCTAAATCACTTAAAACTGAAGTAGTATAACTGTAGAAAGCCGACAGGAGAATATCACCTGAGCATCTCTATGTAAAACAATTAGAGGATTTTACCTCACAATTTCCTCAGCTCAGTAAGTTCAGCTGCAGGTAACAAAAGAAATGAACTGCAGTCAATCAGCAGCAACAGTTCGGAGGTCATGAACTCTTACTGTGATCTCAGATTTTATAGTAAAAATCCTTAAACTGAATAGGGAAACAACGTGTGTATGAGGCTCACTCCCTTGTCTGTACCAGGACAGGCATGTGGATTTGCTGCTTAAAGTCCTTTACAATGGGGTGTGAATACTTATGACATTTTAAGGTAAAATATTTACATAGAGATGTTCAGGTGATATTTTCTAGTCCCTTTTTACAGCTATGCTGCATCACTTTCTAGTGTTTCAACATTTGGGTATCAAGGCCCTTTAAGATAGTCAAATAGACCAATATCATATAGACAAGATATATGAAATGCAAGACCACCACATAAAGTGGGGGAAGAAAAAAAAACCTCTATAAAGTGTATTTAACAGAAAGTTGCCAGCTGGGTGGCAAACTAGCTGGATTGGGGCAGAGTAATACTTTACAATATATGATCTTGTGCTTTGAATTTAATAATTTGAGCAATAAAAAAATTAATATATTTATTAACTAAACTTATAGCTGGGTGTTGCACCCATTAAAATATCCTAGGGAGAACACAGTAACTTAACCTAGGGCTATAGGTTATTTCAGTTTGGTCTCTCTCCTGCAAGTGTTGCCTCTATATACCCATGTCTTCCCCAGTCAATGGAGTATGTGGAGTGCAAGGCTTAGATTGCACACCCCAAGTGCCATATGCAATTACATCCCATAAGTTAAAATTTTCTTTAGCTAGTAGTTACCTCATGTTTTGTATTGCATTAACACCCAGGTCTGCTTTTCTCACTATGGGACACTGGGCACTTCTGAAGCTATAGAACCACCTGAAAGACAAGGCAAAGGTTTAAAAAAAAAAAAAAAAAAGTTTGAATAAATGAGTTTCTAGTGATACATTGTATATCTAACAAGTCAACTGCATTGATTATTTTACATTGCAAAACCTTGTGTTGCGCCCCTTTAACTCAAGCATGTCCCCATAGCATGAACCAACTATCAGTCATGGCATGGCTGTGTTGGGATGAATATGGGAGGGTTACTTTGACCCCCAACAGATATAAGAAGCAACATTATATGTAATGAGTCCTTGCCCAGTGCTGGGGTCCTATCAGCCATTTAGGGGGCAAAAAAACAAAACATACAGAACCTAGACTACTCCACTCACCATGATCTTCCCCTATCGGACGCCCGAGACTGCAACTTAGCAGGGACACTAGAAGGAAGACAAATTAATTTATAAATTCATTCTATGACTAGACTGATTCATTTGAAATATCAATACATTTAAAAAAAACATAATTTATGCTTACCTGATAAATTCCTTTCTTCTGTAGTGTGATCAGTCCACGGGTCATCATTACTTCTGGGATATTACTCCTCCCCAACAGGAAGTGCAAGAGGATTCACCCAGCAGAGCTGCATATAGCTCCTCCCCTCTACGTCACTCCCAGTCATTCGACCAAGGACCAACGAGAAAGGAAAAGCCAAGGGTGAAGTGGTGACTGGAGTATAAATTAAAAAATATTTACCTGCCTTAAAAACAGGGCGGGCCGTGGACTGATCACACTACAGAAGAAAGGAATTTATCAGGTAAGCATAAATTATGTTTTCTTCTGTTAAGTGTGATCAGTCCACGGGTCATCATTACTTCTGGGATACCAATACCAAAGCAAAAGTACACGGATGACGGGAGGGATAGGCAGGCTCTTTATACAGAAGGAACCACTGCCTGAAGAACCTTTCTCCCAAAAATAGCCTCCGATGAAGCAAAAGTGTCAAATTTGTAAAATTTGGAAAAAGTATGAAGCGAAGACCAAGTTGCAGCCTTGCAAATCTGTTCAACAGAGGCCTCATTCTCTGTAATTCTTTCAGGAGGCTGCTGTCCAGCAGTCTCATAAGCTAAACGAATTATGCTACGAAGCCAAAAAGAAAGAGGTAGCGGAAGCTTTTTGACCTCTCCTCTGCCCAGAGTAAATGACAAACAGAGAAGACGTTTGTCGAAATTCCTTAGTTGCCTGTAAGTAAAATTTTAGAGCACGGACTACATCCAGGTTGTGCAGTAGACGTTCCTTCTTTGAAGAAGGATTTGGGCATAAAGAAGGCACAACAATCTCTTGATTGATATTCCTGTTAGTAACTACCTTAGGTAAGAACCCAGGTTTAGTACGCAGGACTACCTTATCCGAATGAAAAATCAAATAAGGAGAATCACAATGTAAGGCTGATAATTCAGAGACTCTTCGAGCCGAGGAAATAGCCATTAAAAATAGAACTTTCCAAGATAACAACTTTATATCAATGGAATGAAGGGGTTCAAACGGAACGCCCTGTAAAACATTAAGAACAAGGTTTAAACTCCATGGTGGAGCAACAATTTTAAACACAGGCTTAATCCTGGCCAAAGCCTGACAAAAAGCCTGGACGTCAGGAACTTCTGACAGACGTTTGTGTAACAGAATGGACAGAGCTGAGATCTGTCCCTTTAATGAACTAGCAGATAAACCCTTTTCTAAACCTTCTTGTAGAAAAGACAATATCCTAGGAATCCTAACCTTACTCCAAGAGTAACCTTTGGATTCACACCAATATAGGTATTTACGCCATATCTTATGGTAAATCTTTCTGGTAACAGGTTTCCTAGCCTGTATTAAGGTATCAATAACTGACTCAGAAAACCCACGTCTTGATAAAATCAAGCGTTCAATTTCCAAGCAGTCAGCTTCAGAGAAGTTAGATTTTGATGTTTGAAGGGACCCTGTATCAGAAGGTCCTGTTTCAGAGGTAGAGACCAAGGTGGACAGGATGACATGTCCACCAGGTCATCATAAATTCATTCTATGACTAGACTGATTCATTTGAAATATCAATACATTTAAAAAAAACATAATTTATGCTTACCTGATAAATTCCTTTCTTCTGTAGTGTGATCAGTCCACGGGTCATCATTACTTCTGGGATATTACTCCTCCCCAACAGGAAGTGCAAGAGGATTCACCCAGCAGAGCTGCATATAGCTCCTCCCCTCTACGTCACTCCCAGTCATTCGACCAAGGACCAACGAGAAAGGAAAAGCCAAGGGTGAAGTGGTGACTGGAGTATAAATTAAAAAATATTTACCTGCTATAAAAACAGGGCGGGCCGTGGACTGATCACACTACAGAAGAAAGGAATTTATCAGGTAAGCATAAATTATGTTTTCTTCTGTTAAGTGTGATCAGTCCACGGGTCATCATTACTTCTGGGATACCAATACCAAAGCAAAAGTACACGGATGACGGGAGGGATAGGCAGGCTCTTTATACAGAAGGAACCACTGCCTGAAGAACCTTTCTCCCAAAAATAGCCTCCGATGAAGCAAAAGTGTCAAATTTGTAAAATTTGGAAAAAGTATGAAGCGAAGACCAAGTTGCAGCCTTGCAAATCTGTTCAACAGAGGCCTCATTCTCTGTAATTCTTTCAGGAGGCTGCTGTCCAGCAGTCTCATAAGCTAAACGAATTATGCTACGAAGCCAAAAAGAAAGAGGTAGCGGAAGCTTTTTGACCTCTCCTCTGCCCAGAGTAAATGACAGAGAAGACGTTTGTCGAAATTCCTTAGTTGCCTGTAAGTAAAATTTTAGAGCACGGACTACATCCAGGTTGTGCAGTAGACGTTCCTTCTTTGAAGAAGGATTTGGGCATAAAGAAGGCACAACAATCTCTTGATTGATATTCCTGTTAGTAACTACCTTAGGTAAGAACCCAGGTTTAGTACGCAGGACTACCTTATCCGAATGAAAAATCAAATAAGGAGAATCACAATGTAAGGCTGATAATTCAGAGACTCTTCGAGCCGAGGAAATAGCCATTAAAAATAGAACTTTCCAAGATAACAACTTTATATCAATGGAATGAAGGGGTTCAAACGGAACGCCCTGTAAAACATTAAGAACAAGGTTTAAACTCCATGGTGGAGCAACAATTTTAAACACAGGCTTAATCCTGGCCAAAGCCTGACAAAAAGCCTGGACGTCAGGAACTTCTGACAGACGTTTGTGTAACAGAATGGACAGAGCTGAGATCTGTCCCTTTAATGAACTAGCAGATAAACCCTTTTCTAAACCTTCTTGTAGAAAAGACAATATCCTAGGAATCCTAACCTTACTCCAAGAGTAACCTTTGGATTCACACCAATATAGGTATTTACGCCATATCTTATGGTAAATCTTTCTGGTAACAGGTTTCCTAGCCTGTATTAAGGTATCAATAACTGACTCAGAAAACCCACGTCTTGATAAAATCAAGCGTTCAATTTCCAAGCAGTCAGCTTCAGAGAAGTTAGATTTTGATGTTTGAAGGGACCCTGTATCAGAAGGTCCTGTTTCAGAGGTAGAGACCAAGGTGGACAGGATGACATGTCCACCAGGTCTGCATACCAAGTCCTGCGTGGCCACGCAGGTGCTATTAGAATCACTGATGCTCTCTCTTGTTTGATTCTGGCAATCAAACGAGGAAGCAACGGGAAGGGTGGAAACACGTAAGCCATCCTGAAGTCCCAAGGTGCTGTCAGAGCATCTATCAGGACTGCTCCCGGATCCCTGGATCTGGACCCGTAACGAGGAAGCTTGGCGTTCTGTCGAGACGCCATGAGATCTATCTCTGGTTTGCCCCAACGTCGAAGTATTTGGGCAAAGACCTCCGGATGAAGTTCCCACTCCCCCGGATGAAAAGTCTGACGACTTAAGAAATCCGCCTCCCAGTTCTCCACTCCCGGGATGTGGATTGCTGACAGGTGGCAAGAGTGAGACTCTGCCCAGCGAATTATCTTTGATACTTCCATCATAGCTAGGGAGCTTCTTGTCCCTCCCTGATGGTTGATGTAAGCTACAGTCGTGATGTTGTCCGACTGAAACCTGATGAACCCCCGAGTTGTCAACTGGGGCCAAGCCAGGAGGGCATTGAGAACTGCTCTCAATTCCAGAATGTTTATTGGCAGGAGACTCTCCTCCTGACTCCATTGTCCCTGAGCCTTCAGAGAATTCCAGACGGCACCCCAACCTAGAAGGCTGGCGTCTGTTGTTACAATTGTCCAGTCTGGTCTGCTGAATGGCATCCCCCTGGACAGATGTGGCCGAGAAAGCCACCATAGAAGAGAATTTCTGGTCTCTTGATCCAGATTCAGAGAAGGGGATAAGTCTGAGTAATCCCCATTCCACTGACTTAGCATGCACAGTTGCAGTGGTCTGAGGTGTAAGCGTGCAAAGGGTACTATGTCCATTGCCGCTACCATTAAGCCGATTACCTCCATGCATTGAGCCACTGACGGGTGTTGAATGGAATGAAGGGTGCGGCAAGCACTTTGAAGTCTTGTTAGCCTGTCCTCTGTCAGGTAAATCTTCATTTCTACAGAATCTATAAGAGTCCCCAGGAAGGGAACTCTTGTGAGTGGAACGAGTGAACTTTTCTTTTCGTTCACCTTCCATCCATGTGACCTTAGAAATGCCAGCACTAACTCTGTATGAGACTTGGCAGTTTGAAAGCTTGAAGCTTGTATCAGAATGTCGTCTAGGTATGGAGCTACCGAGATTCCCCGCAGTCTTAGTACCGCCAGAAGAGCACCCAGAACCTTTGTGAAGATTCTTGGAGCTGTAGCCAATCCGAATGGAAGAGCCACAAACTGGTAATGCCTGTCTAGGAAGGCAAACCTTAGGTACCGATAATGATCTTTGTGAATCGGTATGTGAAGGTAAGCATCTTTTAAATCTACAGTGGTCATGTACTGACCCTCTTGGATCATAGGTAAAATTGTCCGAATAGTCTCCATCTTGAACGATGGAACTCTTAGGAATTTGTTTAGGATCTTTAAGTCCAGGATTGGTCTGAAAGTTCCCTCTTTTTTGGGAACCACAAACAGATTTGAGTAAAACCCCTGTCCCTGTTCCGATCGTGGAACTGGATGGATTACTCCCATTAACAAGAGCTCTTGTACGCAGCGTAGAAACGCCTCTTTCTTTGTCTGGATTGTTGACAATCTTGACAGATGAAATCTCTCTCTTGGAGGAGAGTATTTGAAGTCCAGAAGGTATCCCTGAGATATTATCTCTAGCGCCCAGGGATCCTGAACATCTCTTGCCCAAGCCTGGGCGAAGAGAGAAAGTCTGCCCCCCACTAGATCCGATCCCGGATCGGGGGCCCTCAATTCATGCTGTTTTAGGGGCAGCAGCAGGTTTCCTAGTCTGCTTGCCCTTGTTCCAGGACTGGTTAGGTTTCCAGCCTTGTCTGTAGCGAGCAACAGCTCCTTCCTGTTTTGGTGCAGAGGAAGTTGATGCTGCTCCTGCTTTGAAATTACGAAAGGAACGAAAATTAGACTGTCTAGTCTTGGCTTTGGCTTTGTCCTGAGGCAGGGCATGGCCTTTACCTCCTGTAATGTCAGCGATAATCTCTTTCAACCCGGGCCCGAATAAGGTCTGCCCTTTGAAAGGTATATTAAGCAATTTAGACTTAGAAGTAACATCAGCTGACCAGGATTTTAGCCACAGCGCCCTGCGTGCCTGAATGGCGAATCCTGAATTCTTCGCCGTAAGTTTAGTAAGATGTACTACGGCCTCCGAAATGAATGAATTAGCTAGTTTAAGGACTCTAAGCCTGTCCGTAATGTCGTCCAGAGTAGCTGAACCAATGTTCTCTTCCAGAGACTCAATCCAGAATGCCGCTGCAGCCGTGATCGGCGCAATGCATGCAAGGGGTTGCAATATAAAACCTTGTTGAACAAACATTTTCTTATGGTAACCCTCTAACTTTTTATCCATTGGATCTGAAAAAGCACAGCTATCCTCCACCGGGATAGTGGTACGCTTAGCTAAGGTAGAAACTGCTCCCTCCACCTTAGGGACCGTTTGCCATAAGTCCCTTGTGGTGGCGTCTATTGGAAACATTTTTCTAAATATCGGAGGGGGTGAGAACGGCACACCGGGTCTATCCCACTCCTTAGTAACAATTTCAGTAAGTCTCTTAGGTATAGGAAAAACCTCAGTACTCGTCGGTACCGCAAAATATTTATCCAACCTACACATTTTCTCTGGTATTGCAACAGTGTTACAATCGTTCAGAGCTGCTAACACCTCCCCTAGTAATACACGGAGGTTTTCCAGTTTAAATTTAAAATTTGAAATATCTGAATCCAGTCTGTTTGGATCAGAACCGTCACCCACAGAATGAAGTTCTCCGTCCTCATGTTCTGCCACCTGTGACGCAGTGTCTGACATGGCCCTAATATTATCAGCGCACTCTGTTCTCACCCCAGAGTGATCACGCTTACCTCTTAGTTCTGGTAATTTAGCCAAAACCTCAGTCATAACAGTAGCCATATCCTGTAATGTGATTTGTAATGGCCGCCCAGATGTACTCGGCGCTACAATATCACGCACCTCCCTCTGAGCGGGAGATGTAGGTACTGACACGTGAGGCGAGTTAGTCGGCATAACTCTCCCCTCGTTGTTTGGTGAAATTTGTTCAATTTGTACAGATTGACTTTTATTTAAAGTAGCATCAATACAGTTAGTACATAAATTTCTATTGGGCTCCACTTTGGCATTGCAACAAATGACACAGGTATCATCCTCTGAATCAGACATGTTTAACACACTAGCAAATAAACTTGCAACTTGGAAATACAATTCAATTAGAATAATATTAAAACGTACTGTGCCTTTAAGAAGCACAGAAGATCTATGACAGTTGAAAATTAATAAATTGAAACAGTTATAGCCTCAATCCTTGTAAACAACACAACTTTAGCAAAGGTTTAATCCCATTAGCAAAGATAACAAATTCTGAAAGCAGGAAACAAATTACAGAATAAACGTTTTTTATCTCAGTCAAACTATAATTCTCACAGCTCTGCTGAGAGAAATTACCTCCCTCAAAATAAGTTTTGAAGAGCTCTGTAGAGATGAACCGGATCATGCAGGGAATACAATGAGTTGCTGACTGAAATATTTGATGCGTAGTAAAAGCGCCAAAAAAACGGCCCCTCCCCCTCACACACAGCAGTGAGGGAGAACAGAAACTGTCAGAAAACAGATTAAGCAACTGCCAAGTGGAAAAATAGTGCCCAAACATTTATTCACTCAGTACCTCAGCAAATGAAAACTATTTTACATTCCAGCAAAAACGTTAAACATAATCTCTAGTTATTAAACAGCTTTATGTATTTCTTACAGTGTAATTCTAGTGAAGTACCATTCCCCAGAATACTGAAGTGTAAAGTATACATACATGACATTATATCGGTATGGCAGGATTTTCTCATCAATTCCATTGTCAGAAAATAAAAACTGCTACATACCTCTATGCAGATTCATCTGCCCGCTGTCCCCTGATCTGAAGTTTACCTCTCCTCAGATGGCCGAGAAACAGCAATATGATCTTAACTACTCCGGCTAAAATCATAACAAAAACTCTGGTAGATTCTTCTTCAAACTCTGCCAGAGAGATAATAACACACTCCGGTGCTATTTTAAAATAAACTTTTGATTGAAGATATAAAACTAAGTATAATCACCATAGTCCTCTCACATCCTATCTAGTCGTTGGGTGCAAGAGAATGACTGGGAGTGACGTAGAGGGGAGGAGCTATATGCAGCTCTGCTGGGTGAATCCTCTTGTACTTCCTGTTGGGGAGGAGTAATATCCCAGAAGTAATGATGACCCGTGGACTGATCACACTTAACAGAAGAAAATATATATATATTTTTCTCCACCTTTGCCATCTGTTGTAAACAAGTAAAAAGGACAGAATGTATTTTGATAATTGAATACGCCTAGTATCAAAGCATAGGAACGTGGAGGGAAATTCATATACTATCAATACCCTCCACTTAAGTTTTAAAAAAAGTGACATCCGAATTAAAAATGTATTCAGAGAACAACTAACATTTCAATTCCATTATCAAAATGTGAACTCTGTACATGCACAGAGGCAAAAGCTCCTACTGAGCATGTGCAAAATTGACAGGATATACATTATGCATTTTGTGATTGATGGCTGTCACATGATGAATTGAAAAATTTTACATTTGCCAGAAAAAAAACAAAAAAAAAAACTACTCAATTTGAAATTCAAATTGTGCATTTATTGATTATGCAATACTGGTCTTCAGTGGTGCTTTAAATTGGGATCAAAACTGCTAATGAAATAACCCCCACTGCACACACACACTTGGCACTAGACAAACTGCGTGGAGAAGTGATTTGTGCTTGTGTAGTATATACACACATGCTGCTCTTAAAGTGATGGTAAACCCTAGCGTTTGGGAAACGCTAGGATTTACAATCGTAACAAATAAAGGGGACTTTCATTCATGAAGTATAAAATACTTCATTCTGAAAGCCCCTTTATTTGTGATCAGCGTTTGCTGCGCTGAGCTGCTAAAGGCAGCCCACGGCAGAACGCAATTTGGCTGAGAGGTGACGTTTCCACCTCTTAGCCAATAGCCGTGTGCGGGAAATACAGCTTGGCGCCAGGTTTTGTGGTGCCAAGCTGTATTTCCCGCACACGGCTATTGGCTAAGAGGTGGAAACGTCACCTCTCAGCCAAATTGCGTTCTGCCGTGGGCTGCCTTTAGCAGCTCAGCAAACGCTGATCACAAATAAAGGGGCTTTCATTCATGAAGTATTTTATACTTCATGAATGAAAGTCCCCTTTATTTGTTACGATTGTAAATCCTAGCGTTTCCCAAATGCTAGGGTTTATCATCACTTTAAGTAAATGAGCATATTGTACTAAAATCACTGCAAGTTGTAGATCACAGATAAGTTGCAGAACACATGAAGGTAGTGTTAACTGCAGTGGAGCGTGGTCCGTTGATTTGCCATGGGTCTACATTCTGCAGTAGGCACAGGGGAGCTTAGCAGATGGATGAACCGTTGGCTTTTTAGGAGTGAAGAAATTCTTGCAATACTTACCAGCAAATTCATCCATCACTTGAAGTCCATTCTTGACTAACTTCAGATCTGGAAAAGATTAAAGTCCATGAAGAACCACTAATTCACACAGGCCAAACTACCACAGAATTTATTTTAAAGGGCAACAAGTAAGCTGGGAGAATCACAAAATCCAACAGAATAAAAATACCCTTTGTTAAAAAGTTGCAACAAAAAGACCCTAAGGGTTTACTAGATGTTACATATAAGTGGCATTAAACCTCTTTCTTGTGTAAAAAAGCATTGCTTGGTCTGATGCCTAGAGGTTAAATAGCAAAATCTGTAACCTAGGGTTTCTAACTGCAGCAAATTGCCTAAACCAGCGATTTTATTTTCAGGCTACAAGATTTGCTTTCTGCCCTCTCTAGAGTGCATGGGATAATTTATACGTGGGACATTTATACAAAGCCAGGTGTTTAAATGTTCTTGAAAGCATTCACAACACTTGACAAACCCAAGTACAGGGTCAAATGGGGGTCTTCTACTGTAAATGAAATATTAAATTAAAGAACCAAAACATTAGCTATCAGCAGGTGAAATGCTGGTACTTTTGTTTATCGTTTAACATTGGTTCTGACTAGTAACTGGGGAATATAAATTCCAATTAGAGGGATATTTAAAAGGGATATGCAACCCGATTTTCTCATCTGGTTGATTTAAATAGCTCATACAATTTGAAAACACTTTCCAATTTGCTTCTATTTAATTTGCTTAGTATCCTTTGTTGAAGCAGTAATATACTACTGGGAGCTAGCATAAAGCCAAAGACAAGATGCATATATGTGCAGCTTCTGAGCCTACCTAGATATACCTTTCAACAAAGGATATAAAGAACAAATTAAGTAGAAATAAATAAAATTCATTACTGTCCCTTTAAGGGGTTAAGACTAAGTCAAAACACCTAAGTTTGGTGAAGGCTGTTCTCAGACTGAGGTGAAATCATTTCTCAGAGCCCTCTGTAACCACCTGCACACACTGGGCAGGCACGATGCAGAGAGACCCTGAGCATCAGATGACACGCATGGGATCTCATCACTAAACAGCCTCCACTCAGTTTAAACTTGCTAAGACATAATGAAAGCCTTGCAATGATTCTACCGTGAATAACCATAACACATGGAAATATTCAATGTTGTGCAATGTTTAAAGAACTTAATACCTACAATTAAAAAGCCACTTATGGTTAAAGGCAGACAGGTAAACATTTAAATGTATATTGTTGAGTCCCAAGACTCTAGTCGCATGTGTATGTCACTCAAAAAGGAATAGTATACTGGAGGCATTTCCCCAATATTAATATTCAATTTCTATAGAGAATGATTTTAATTCCAATTTGCTTCCATTAACAAATTATGCATTCTTTATTTGCAGTTTCAGGCATCAGCTCCTAGCGAGCATGTGCAAGAGTGACATGAAAAATAAACTGCTCTTCTGAATTCAGTGTAAGTTATTGCATTGTGTTTATTATTGCTCTATTAGGAAATTCTACAGTATTGAATGGTCATAAAGGTTTATAAGGTGCATCGTGTCCTGAAACTTAAGGTCAAAATTTAATGTCTAAATATCTAAGGGACAGTCAAGTCAAAATTAAACCGATTTATTTATGTATGTAAATTTGCTTTGTTCTCTTGCTATTCTTTAAAGGGACAGTCAAGTCCAAAAAAAACACTAATTTTTCAAATAGGCCATGTAATTTTGAAACAACTTTCCAATTTACTTTTATCAACAATTCTGCTTTGTTATCTTGGTATTCTAGTTGAAAGCAAACCTAGGAAGGCACATATGAAAGTTTATAAGCCCTTGAAGGCCGCCTCTATTTACTTTTCACAGCAGGGGAGAGCTAGCTCTTGTAGGCCATATATATAGCATTGTGATCACGCCCGTGGCTAGTGGCACACACTGCAGTAATTGGCTAAAATGCAAGTCAATAGATAATAACTAAAAGTCATGTGATTAGGGGCGGTCAGAAGATGCTTAGATACAAGTTAGTCACAGAAGTGAAGTGTATTAATATAACAGTGTTGGTTTGGCAAAACAGGGGAATGGGTAATAAAGGGATTATCTACCTTTTTAAAAAAACAAAAAGCCTGGTGTTGACTGTCCCTTTAACCCCTTAATAACAGTACTTTTCCATTTTCTGTCCGTTTAGGACAAAGGCTATTTTTACATTTCTGCTGTGTTTGTGTTTAGCTGTAATTTTCCTCTTACTCATTTACTGTACCCACACATTATATACCGTTTTTCTCGCCATTAAATGGACTTTCTAAAGATACCATTATTTTCATCATATCTTATAATTTACTATAAATTTTTTTTATAAAACATGAGGAAAAAATGGAAAAACACTTTTTTTAACGTTTAGCCCCAAAATCTGTTAGACATCTGCAACCACCAAAAAACACCCATGCTAAATAGTTTAAATTTTGTCCTGAGTTTAGAAATACCCAATGTTTATATGTTCTTTGCTTTTTGTGCAAGTTATAGGGCCATAAATACAAGTAGCACTTTGCTATTTCCAAACCACTTTTTTTCAAAAACATAATTTATGTAAGAACTTACCTGATAAATTCATTTATTTCATATTAGCAAGAGTCCATGAGCTAGTGACGTATGGGATATACATTCCTACCAGGAGGGGCAAAGTTTCCCAAACCTCAAAATGCCTATAAATACACCCCTCACCACACCCACAATTCAGTTTAACGAATAGCCAAGAAGTGGGGTGATAAAAAAGTGCGAAAGCATATAAAATAAGGAATTGGAATAATTGTGCTTTATACAAAATCATAACCACCACAAAAAAAGGGCGGGCCTCATGGACTCTTGCTAATATGAAAGAAATGAATTATCAGGTAAGTTCTTACATAAATTATGTTTTCTTTCATGTAATTAGCAAGAGTCCATGAGCTAGTGACGTATGGGATAATGACTACCCAAGATGTGGATCTTTCCACACAAGAGTCACTAGAGAGGGAGGGATAAAATAAAGACAGCCAATTCCTGCTGAAAATAATCCACACCCAAAATAAAGTTTAACGAAAAACATAAGCAGAAGATTCAAACTGAAACCGCTGCCTGAAGTACTTTTCTACCAAAAACTGCTTCAGAAGAAGAAAATACATCAAAATGGTAGAATTTAGTAAAAGTATGCAAAGAGGACCAAGTTGCTGCTTTGCAGATCTGGTCAACCGAAGCTTCATTCCTAAACGCCCAGGAAGTAGATACTGACCTAGTAGAATGAGCTGTAATTCTCTGAGGCGGAATTTTACCCGACTCAACATAGGCAAGATGAATTAAAGATTTCAACCAAGATGCCAAAGAAATGGCAGAAGCTTTCTGGCCTTTTCTAGAACCGGAAAAGATAACAAATAGACTAGAAGTCTTACGGAAAGATTTCGTAGCTTCAACATAATATTTCAAAGCTCTAACAACATCCAAAGAATGCAACGATTTCTCCTTAGAATTCTTAGGATTAGGACATAATGAAGGAACCACAATTTCTCTACTAATGTTGTTGGAATTCACAACTTTAGGTAAAAATTCAAAAGAAGTTCGCAACACCGCCTTATCCTGATGAAAAATCAGAAAAGGAGACTCACAAGAAAGAGCAGATAATTCAGAAACTCTTCTGGCAGAAGAGATGGCCAAAAGGAACAAAACTTTCCAAGAAAGTAATTTAATGTCCAATGAATGCATAGGTTCAAACGGAGGAGCTTGAAGAGCTCCCAGAACCAAATTCAAACTCCAAGGAGGAGAAATTGACTTAATGACAGGTTTTATACGAACCAAAGCTTGTACAAAACAATGAATATCAGGAAGAATAGCAATCTTTCTGTGAAAAAGAACAGAAAGAGCAGAGATTTGTCCTTTCAAAGAACTTGCGGACAAACCCTTATCTAAACCATCCTGAAGAAACTGTAAAATTCTCGGTATTCTAAAAGAATGCCAAGAAAAATGATGAGAAAGACACCAAGAAATATAAGTCTTCCAGACTCTATAATATATCTCTCGAGATACAGATTTACGAGCCTGTAACATAGTATTAATCACGGAGTCAGAGAAACCTCTGACCAAGAATCAAGCGTTCAATCTCCATACCTTTAAATTTAAGGATTTCAGATCCTGATGGAAAAAAGGACCTTGTGACAGAAGGTCTGGTCTTAACGGAAGAGTCCACGGTTGGCAAGAGGCCATCCGGACAAGATCCGCATACCAAAACCTGTGAGGCCATGCTGGAGCTACCAGCAGAACAAACGAGCATTCCTTCAGAATCTTGGAGATCACTCTTGGAAGAAGAACTAGAGGCGGAAAGATATAGGCAGGATGATACTTCCAAGGAAGTGATAATGCATCCACTGCCTCCGCCTGAGGATCCCGGGATCTGGACAGATACCTGGGAAGTTTCTTGTTTAGATGGGACGCCATCAGATCTATTTCTGGAAGTTCCCACATTTGAACAATCTGAAGAAATACCTCTGGGTGAAGAGACCATTCGCCCGGATGCAACGTTTGGCGACTGAGATAATCCGCTTCCCAATTGTCTACACCTGGGATATGAACCGCAGAGATTAGACAGGAGCTGGATTCCGCCCAAACCAAAATTCGAGATACTTCTTTCATAGCCAGAGGACTGTGAGTCCCTCCTTGATGATTGATGTATGCCACAGTTGTGACATTGTCTGTCTGAAAACAAATGAACGATTCTCTCTTCAGAAGAGGCCAAAACTGAAGAGCTCTGAAAATTGCACGGAGTTCCAAGATATTGATAGGTAATCTCACCTCCTGAGATTCCCAAACTCCCTGTGCCGTCAGAGATCCCCACACAGCTCCCCAACCCGTGAGACTTGCATCTGTTGAAATTACAGTCCAGGTCGGAAGCACAAAAGAAGCCCCCTGAATTAAACGATGGTGATCTGTCCACCATGTTAGAGAGTGCCGAACAATCGGTTTTAAAGATATTGTTTGAGATATCTTCGTGTAATCCTTGCACCATTGCTTCAGCATACAGAGCTGAAGAGGTCGCATGTGAAAACGAGCAAAGGGGATCGCGTCCGATGCAGCAGTCATAAGACCTAGAATTTCCATGCATAAGGCTACCGAAGGGAATGATTGTGACTGAAGGTTTCGACAAGCTGCAATCAATTTTAGACGTCTCTTGTCTGTTAAAGACAGAGTCATGGACACTGAATCCATCTGGAAACCCAGAAAGGTTACCCTTGTCTGAGGAATCAAAGAACTTTTTGGTAAATTGATCCTCCAACCATGATCTTGAAGAAACAACACAAGTCGATTCGTATGAGATTCTGCTAAATGTAAAGACTGAGCAAGTACCAAGATATCGTCCAAATAAGGAAATACCACAATACCCTGTTCTCTGATTACAGACAGAAGGGCACCGAGAACCTTTGTAAAAATTCTTGGAGCTGTAGCTAGGCCAAACGGCAGAGCCACAAACTGGTAATGCTTGTCCAGAAAAGAGAATCTCAGGAACTGAAAATGATCTGGATGAATCGGAATATGCAGATATGCATCCTGTAAATCTATTGTGGACATATAATTCCCTTGCTGAACAAAAGGCAAGATAGTCCTTACAGTTACCATTTTGAACGTTGGTATCCTTACATAACGATTCAATATTTTTAGATCCAGAACTGGTCTGAAGGAATTCTCCTTCTTTGGTACAATGAAGAGATTTGAATAAAACCCCATCCCCTGTTCCTGAACTGGAACTGGCATAATTACTCCAGTCAACTCTAGATCTGAAACACATTTCAGAAATGCTTGAGCTTTTACTGGATTTACTGGGACACGGGAAAGAAAAAATCTCTTTGCAGGAGGTCTTATCTTGAAACCAATTCTGTACCCTTCTGAAACAATGTTCTGAATCCAAAGATTGTGAACAGAATTGATCCAAATTTCCTTGAAAAAACGTAACCTGCCCCCTACCAGCTGAGCTGGAATGAGGGCCGCACCTTCATGTGGACTTAGAAGCAGGCTTTGCCTTTCTAGCTGGCTTGGATTTATTCCAGACTGGAGATGGTTTCCAAACTGAAACTGCTCCTGAGGATGAAGGATCAGGCTTTTGTTCTTTGTTGAAACGAAAGGAACGAAAACGATTATTAGCTCTGCTTTTACCTTTAGATTTTTTATCCTGTGGTAAAAAAGTTCCTTTCCCACCAGTAACAGTTGAAATGATGGAATCCAACTGAGAACCAAATAATTTGTTACCCTGGAAAGAAATAGAAAGTAAAGTTGATTTAGAAGCCATATCAGCATTCCAAGTTTTAAGCCATAAAGCCCTTCTAGCTAAAATAGCTAGAGACATAAACCTGACATCAACTCTGATAATATCAAAAAATGGCATCACAGATAAAATTATTAGCATGCTGAAGAAGAATAATAATGTCATGAGAATCACGATGTGTTACTTGTTGCGCTAAAGTTTCCAACCAAAAAGTTGAAGCTGCAGCAACATCAGCCAAAGATATAGCAGGTCTAAGAAGATTACCTGAACACAGATAAGCTTTTCTTAGAAAGGACTCAATTTTCCTATCTAGAGGATCCTTAAACGAAGTACCATCTGACGTAGGAATAGTAGTACGTTTAGCAAGGGTAGAAATAGCCCCATCAACTTTAGGGATTTTGTCCCAAAATTCTAATCTGTCAGACGGCACAGGATATAAATGCTTAAAACGTTTAGAAGGAGTAAATGAATTACCCAATTTATCCCATTCTTTGGAAATTACTGCAGAAATAGCATTAGGAACAGGAAAAACTTCTGGAATAACCACAGGAGCTTTAAATACCTTATCTAAACGTTTAGAATTAGTATCAAGAGGACCAGAATCCTCTATTTCTAAAGCAATTAGAACTTCTTTAAGTAAAGAACGAATAAATTCCATTTTAAATAAATATGAAGATTTATCAGCATCAACCTCAGAGACAGAATCCTCTGAACCAGAGGAGTCATCAGAATCAGAATGATGATGTTCATTTAAAAATTCATCTGTAGGGAGAGAAGTTTTAAAAAAAATTTTACGTTTACTAGAAGGAGAAATAACAGACATAGCCTTCTTTATGGATTCAGAAACAAAATCTCTTATATTATCAGGAACATTCTGCACCTTAGATGTTGAGGGAACTGCAACAGGCAATGGTACTTTACTAAAGGAAATATTATCTGCTTTAACAAGTTTGTCATGACAATCAATACAAACAACAGCTGGAGAAATAGCTACCAAAAGTTTACAGCAGATACACTTAGCTTTGGTAGATTCAGCACTTGACAGCGATTTTCCTGTAGTATCTTCTGGCTCAGATGCAACGTGAGACATCTTGCAATATGTAAGAGAAAAAACAACATATAAAGCAAAATTGATCAAATTCCTTAAATGACAGTTTCAGGAATGGGAAAAAATGCCAAAGAACAAGCTTCTAGCAACCAGAAGCAATAAAAAATGAGACTTAAATAATGTGGAGACCAAAGCGACGCCCAAATTATTTGGCGCCTAAATGCTTTTTGGCGCCAAAAATGACGCCACATCCGGAACGCCGACATTTTTGGCGCGAAATAACGTCAAAAAATGACGCAACTTCCGGCGACACGTATGACGCCGGAAACGGAAATAGAATTTTTGCGCCAAAAAAGTCCGCGCCAAAAATGACGCAATAAAATGAAGCATTTTCAGCCCCCGCGAGCCTAACAGCCCACAGGGAAAAAGTCAAATTTTAAGGTAAGAAAAAATGGTCAAATCAAAATGCATTATCCCAAATATGAAACTGACTGTCTGAAAATAAGGAAAGTTGAACATTCTGAGTCAAGGCAAATAAATGTTTGAATACATATATTTAGAACTTTATAAACAAAGTGCCCAACCATAGCTTGGAGTGTCACAGAAAATAAGACTTACTTACCCCAGGACACTCATCTACATATAGCAGATAGCCAAACCAGTACTGAAACGAGAATCAGCAGAGGTAATGGTATATATAAGAGTATATCGTCGATCTGAAAAGGGAGGTAAGAGATGAATCTCTACGACCGATAACAGAGAACCTATGAAATAGACCCCGTAGAAGGAGATCACTGCATTCAAATAGGCAATACTCTCCTCACATCCCTCTGACATTCACTGCACGCTGAGAGGAAAACCGGGCTCCAACTTGCTGCGGAGCGCATATCAACGTAGAATCTAGCACAAACTTACTTCACCACCTCCATCGGAGGCAAAGTTTGTAAAACTGAATTGTGGGTGTGGTGAGGGGTGTATTTATAGGCATTTTGAGGTTTGGGAAACTTTGCCCCTCCTGGTAGGAATGTATATCCCATACGTCACTAGCTCATGGACTCTTGCTAATTACATGAAAGAAATTAGCACTAGTTACATTGGGACACTGGGATGTCTCCTAAAAAAATACACATGTCAAGGGATATTCAGGGATTCCTGAAAGATAAAGTATGGATCTAGGCCCATTTTGGTATAATTCATTCCACCATTTCACCGCCAAATGCGATCAAATACAAAAAATCATTCAGTTTCACAAACTTTCGGTTTCTCACTGAAACTTACAAACAGCTTGTGCAATTATAGCATAAATGGTTGTAAATGCTTCTCTGGGATCCCCTTTCTTCAGAAATAGCAGACATATATGGCTTTGGCATTGCTTTTTGGTAATTAGAAGGCCGCTAAATTCCACTGCGCACATATGTGTATTATGCCCAGCAGTGAGGGGGTTAATTAGGGAGCTTTTAGGGGTAATTTTAGCTTTAGTGTAGTAAACAACCCAAAGTATTGATATAGGCCCATTTTGGTATATTTCATGCCACCATTTCACCGCCAAATACGTTCAAAAAAAAAAAAAAAAAAACCTTAAATTTTTCACAATTTTAGGTTTCTTACGGAAATCATTTACAAACAGCTTGTGCAATTATGGCACAACTGGTTGTAAATGCTTCTCTGGGATCCCCTTTGTTCAGAAATAGCAGACATATGGCTTTGGCGTTGCTTTTTGGTAATTAGAAGGCTGCTAAATGCCACTGCGCACCACACGTGTATTATGCCCAGCAGTGCAGGGGTTAATTAGGGAGCTTGTAGGTAACTTGTAGGGTTAATTTTAGCATTAGTGTAGTAGACAACCCAAAGTATTGATCTAGGCCCATTTTGGTATATTTCATGCCACCATTTCACCGCCAAATGCGATCAAATAAAAATAAAATTGTCGTTTCCTTTTTCACAAACTTTAGGTTTCTCACTGAAATTATTTACAAACAGCTTGTGCAATTATGGCACAAATGGTTGTAAATGCTTCTCTGGGATCCCCTTTGTTCACAAATAGCAGACATATATGGCTTTGGTGTTGCTTTTTGATAATTAGAAGGCCGCTAAATGCCGCTGCGCATGACACTTGTATTATGGCTAGCAGTAAAGGGGTTAATTTGGTAGCTTGTAGGGAGTTTGCAGGGTTAATTTTAGCTTTAGTGTAGAGATCAGCCTCCCACCTGAAACATCAGACCCCCTGATCCCTCCCAAACAGCTCTCTTCCCTCCCCCACCCAACAATTGTTCCCGCCATCTTAAGTACTGGCAGAAAGTCTGCCAGTACTAAAATAAAAGGTTTGTTTTTTGGGGGGGTTTATAGCATATTTACATATGCTGCTGTGTAGAATCCCCCCTTAGCCCCCAATCTCACAGATCCCCCATCAAACAGTTCTCTACCCCCCCCCCCTCTAGCCCAAACAGCTGCCAGTACCCAGTTTAGTAAAAATAAAAAAATGCTTTAATTTTTTTGCCCTTTTCTGTAGTGTAGCTATCCCCCCACACCTCACCCAGAACCCTTCATTAATTAAAATTCCCCCCCTTTTCTCCCAATTTATTATTCAATGATTCTGTAGTGTAGCGGTTCCCACCCGTCCATGCGCACCCCTGGGCACTACCGCCTCCGATCCCGCCCCCCTCCACATGATCACAGGCCCATTGCAGGCCGCCCACCCGCCTCCCTGCTTCGCTGCCACCAACGACGCTCCGGTGCAGAGAGGGCCACAGAGTGGCGCTCTCTGCATCGGAGGCTTGTAAAGGGGTATTGCAGGATGCCTCCATATCGAGGCATCACTGCAATACCCTCAGAGCTGCTGGAAGTGATCGCAATCGCATCCAGCACTCTGTTAGACAACTGACGTACCAGGTACATCAGTTGTCATTAAGGGGTTAAGGCTAAACCTAGGTAGGCTCATAGGCTGATTTTTAAGACCTTTAGGACACCTTATCTCCCTGGCAGTAAAAAGCTCATAAAATGCACTGCTAGTTTATATGTGCCATATAGATAATCTTGTCCTCAGCCCGTGGAGTTATGCAGGATTCAGCAATAATTGACTGAAAAGCAAGTTTGTAGAAGCCAGATAAGGGGCCATCTGCAGAGGCTTAGATACAAGTTAATCAGAGGTAAAAAGTATATTAAGACAACAGTGTCTGTAATGCAAAACTGGGGCATGTGTAAGTGATTATCCATCTTTTTTGTTAAAAAAAACCCTCAAGTAGACTGTCCCTTTAACTTCAGATACATGAGGTCAGTTTCCTCAGGAGACCAGTCACATTACCAAACTGTTCAATACTACTGAAGATAAAATTAGGACTCATTTTGAAAACCGTTTCAAGTGCTTGTCCTAAGGAGTTTGCTCAATCGTTTACAAAAACTGGTGCTATAAGTTGTAGTATTGATAGAATACCTAAAGCAATAAGGATACACACCTTAACCCCCAAGGAGGGAAGCCTTCATGAAAGTCCTGTTGAGGATAGTGACTAGAAATAGAAGAAAAAAAATATATATATGAAGTTTACCAAGAAACATTGTTTAGATCAGCTTTTCTGCAGTGGTTTACTTTCATTCAAGCAAAGAAACCTAAAGCCCGCTATAGCATTGCTTTGTTACTAGAACTTTAACAGCCCTGTGTATATATAAAAAATAAAAACTTTCATGGCCTGGAGAGCATGCAATTTAACACTTTACACCAATTACATAGGTACTACTCCTACAGTATTTAGCCCAGCATACTGTGTTGTCTTAGTAACAAAGAAAAATTAATAGGAGTAAATTAGAAAGTTGTTTTAAATTGCATGCTCTGAATCACAAAAGAAAAATATTGGGTTCAGTGTCCCTTTAAAGAGACAAACCCCCAATTTCTCATGATTCAGATAGAACATACAGTTTTAAACCAATTTCCCAATTTACTTCTAATGTAAAATTTTCTGTGTTCTTATTTTTTGTTAAAAAGCTGGAAGACAATTTCTGGAGTGTGCACGTGTCTGCAGTACTACATCACACAGCAGTTCTGAAACAATGTTATACATTAGCAAGAGCACTAGATGGCAGCACTATTTCCTGTCATGTAGTGCCCCAGACATTTACAAACTACGTATCTAGATATATCAAAACATGCAGCAAACAAATCAGATTTAAAAAAATAAAAAAAGGAAAAAAGAGTTTTTAAAACTATCTGAATCATAAGATATTTTGGGTTTCATGTCCCTTTAAATTGATGGTAAGGGGGGGGCGGAGCCAGCAGGAGCAGTCGTGTTTTGCTGAGCTCCTAGAATTATTGCATATAAAACCTAATATTGCGACCTTTTAAAACTTTTTAAGTTAAGGAAAAGTGTTGACTATATGGCAGAAACCACCTAACTATAATTTGAAAGCAGCCAGAAGTTTTCGAAGTTCAGCGCTTGTGAGCGCGTCAGCTAAATAGGAGCTGGGAGGCAGGCTGACACCGGAATACAACAGACACCCCTCAACATCGATCCGGAGGGTCGGGGACCCGCTCCGGTATCGCAATACAAATACCATTACCTCGGACCGGGACACAAGCGACTGGGGCAGTTACGGAGGGGAATGCTGCACTTGCCGCCTGAAGTGAAAGCTGAGGCCTTACGGCGTAGACACATCACGCAGCAGATTTAACCCGGAGAGGGGTAAGAGCATTAACCCAGGCCTGAGAGGAGAAAAAAAGAAAGTAAGAGGTGGGGTAGTCTTACTGGAGAAGCTGGGGAGCGGTCCCTGATATTTAGGCTGCCTGAAGCCACGTGGGTAGAATAAGTGCGCAATACAGCGCGGCCATCTTTCCACTATATTAATTTGTGACTTACAGAGGGACATTGTATGTGGGAAGGTGCGGTCTGAACTCTCACCAAAAGAAAGATAGACACAAGAAGCTGAACCCTGTTTGCTTTGTGAGAAATAAGTTTAACTACTGAGACATTTGATTAATACCAGTTTGCTCTCCCTCCCCTCCATTTCCTGCTGAACAGCGTGTCAGCAGGTCATATCCCAGACTCCCTAACCGTCTGTCCAGTGTGGACACATACCCTGGGGAGAGGAGAGCTCACTATACCTATTATTGCCTACTTGCTATGTGATAATTATTTGGTGAATAGCTGTATATGCTCAGATAAAATTAGGCAACTGATACAAGTCATGAAGTGATAATTTGAGGAGGTTTACCTTTGCAGCCTGACATGATTGCTTTGTAAAGAGCCCATAAAATCTCTGACTACTAACACAAATGTAAATGGCTTTATTTGTTTATTATGACTAATACATATGCTAAGGCAGAAGCCTGATAAGATCTCCAAATGGGCAGATAATTAAAGTGAAGTGAGGAACCCAGATGAGCATAAGAAGATAGTGTGTTGGTGGCAGGGGAAGGCCTCACTTAGCTCCTGATCAGGGGTCCTGCAGGACTTGGGTCCTTTAAAAGATAAATTTGAGATATTGGAACTGCTTTGTTAATTTGATACTCATTAACTAAGATTATTGCAAGAGTTAATCATCTACTACAACACGCATTATGGCAGCCAGAAAAGGGTCTAAGGGAGACAAAGGGGGAAAACCCTTGTCTATGGACACATTTTTTAAAGCCACGAAAACGCCCAAATCACAAGAACAGATCTTGGCTGAAACTGAAGAGGAAATGGACTCAGAAAATGAGGAGAACTCTGCGGATTTCACCCCTGCAACTAAAGCAGATTTGCAAACCCTGGTGTCTAAACAGGACATATCCTCCAACTTTGAAAAGTTGTGGGGGAAAATGGACAGCTTCCAGACCATGGTCACTAACAGTCTAACAGACATCAAAGCTGAGATTCTGGAACTAGGAGGCCGAGTAGACTCGCTGGAATCAACTACTGAGGAATTGGGTGAAGTAGCAATGGTGTCACAGTCCCTGACCTCTCAGAACCAAACCATAATGGAACTCGAGGAAAAGAGAGGATATGGAGAATAGGAGCAGGCGGTCAAACATCAGACTAAAAGGAATACCCGAAACAGTGGGAGCTGACGATCTACCCAACTATCTACAACAGCTTTTCCATGCCATTCTGGGGGAGACGGCGGACTCGGAATATCCCATAGAAAGAGCACACAGAGCTCTTCGAGCTAAGCCTAAGCCAGACCAACCCCCAAGAGATGTCATCATCAAGCTACTGAGGTTTCCTGACAGGGAAAAAATTCTATCAGCTGCAAGACAAAATCCCACGTTCAAATTCCAAGGCAATATAGTCCAGTTCTTCCAAGACCTGTGTATTAAAACACTACAGAGACGCTTTGCACTTAGACCCCTTACCCTCTTGCTAAGGAAAAATAATATACCCTACAGATGGGGCTTCCCCTTTGCACTACATGTGTTGCGAAATGGTAAAACATCTACAATCAAAACAGTGGAGGAAATACCAGATCTTTGCAAATTTCTGAACCTAGAACCTCCGGAACACCTGTCAGAAGAACCCCCACCACACACATCTGGTCTTCCCCAACCACGTGCAAAATCCCAGAGATCTAAATGGCAGAAAGTAACCAAGAAGAAGGCTAAAACCTGAAATCTTTAGAATGAAGAAAACTGTCTTAAACAGATAACACTGGGTTAGACTCATTTCAAGTTGTTTCCTGTCCCTCTCGAATAGGCTGAAACCTGAGAGGTTGACGGGGGACAAGATCTGGGGATCTACTATGAGTTTCCTCACTCCTTAGGAGTAAAGTAATGTTAGCAATTTGTGTTAGGATAGCATTTAAGGTTTACCCAACTCCTGGTTGGCTATATGTTCAATCGAAAAGTTTGTTTTTATAAGTTACTGTTCTTCATGTTATGTTTTATTTTTTTCTCAAATAGATGTACGAATCACTGTACAATGGTTATAGTCTCATCTACTAAAGCTGTCTTACAAAGGGATTGGAACCCTGAAGGGTCGAGGAGGTTCTCTGAGCAGAGGTGGGAGTATTTCATATATACAGGTACAAGAGTTCCCTGGGGCGGTATGACTCACCCACATGACCTCCATACACATAGCGCTAGGATACACACGCACTTACAGATAATTCCCTGTTATGTCATTACCTAAAATAGTCTTACTCTCGCATAATGCGAGAGGTTTAAACACTGATATAAAAAGACGAACAGCGATGTCAAACTATAGAAAGTTGAGGGCCACCATTATCTATCTTCAAGAAACCCATTTTTTGAAAACCACTATCCCCAAATATTGGGCAAGAGATTATCCAATGCAATTCCATTCTGCATTAGATGCAAAGAAAAGAGGAGTCTCTATCCTAATTCATTCCTCGATCCCATTCATACATAAGGAAACAATATCGGATAAGGAGGGCAGATACCTGTTGGTTTTGGGGCAGCTGGGGGGGGGAGGAGGTGCTTTTGTGCAATGTGTATGCCCCTAATGAACAGCAGGATAAATTCTTTAGCATGATCTCTAATTTGTTGACGGGTTGGTCTAGAAGGAGAATTATATTGGCAGGAGACTTTAACATTAACTTGCAGGCACTGACTAAACAGGCTCTTACTTTACATTCCAAAAAAAAAACAGAGACAAGGAGTAACAGCAAAAAATATCTTAGATTCACTAAACCAGCACACGCTACAGGACACTTGGAGATTGTTGAATAGGGGGAGGGAAGAAACCACTTATTACTCAGCAGCCCATAACAGCTACTCAAAAATTGACTGTTTTTACAAGCCAAATTATTCAGCCGGCACTACACTCAGTAGATATCCTGCCCTGTGTATGGTCAGACCACTCGATGACTATACTTTGTTTTGGTGACTTAACTGACCCGAGAAGGATTAAAACGTGGACCTATGACCCAACCTGTATTAAAAACCCGCATATAAAAGACAAAATATTACAGAATTTAAAAGAGTATTGGCAGATTAATATAGACTCGACGGTAAACCCTATTATACCCTGGGCGGCACACAAGGCAGTAATCAGGGGGATGCTAATTAAGGAGAAAGCAATGTATAGAAAACAAAGAGAGACTATAATTAGAAGATTAAATGCTGAGATTGCTCACCTCGAACAAACTCATAAAGCGACTAACTCAAAAATAGCCTTACATAAACTTACCAATAAAAAGCAAGAATTACACAATATTCTTAATGATCAATCTATTAGGGCAGCACAGAAACTGAAAACTAACTACTTTATTTTTGCTAATAAGCCCGATAGATATCTTGCTAAAAAGATCAGGGATAACTACCAAACTCTCTCCATACCAACTATTCAGACTATGTCTGGCAGATTAACCTCCCATCCCCAAGAAATTGTTAACGCCTTTGCCCAGTTTTATAGAGATCTATATGATGGCACAAAGGTGCAACAGACGTTAGAAACAAGAGAATTGTTTAGGTCTTTCCTACTAAAAGCAAATTTACAACCACTCACTGACGAAGATAACACAATTCTGAATTCCAAAATTACAAAGGCAGAGGTGATTAATGCCATTAAGGACCTTAAGCCTGGTAAGGCTCCGGGGCCTGATGGATTCTCTGGAGAATATTATAAAGCGTTCAAAGACATCTTAATCCCCCACTTATTGGTGTTTGCGAATCACATAATGGAAGGAGGAGAGATACCCCCAGAATTGCTACGAGCTAAGATAGTGGTCATCCCAAAACAAGGGAAGGACCCTACTCTTTGTTCTAGCTACCGTCCAATCTCCCTAATCAACCAAGATCTTAAAGTAGTAACGAAAATTTTGGCCAACAGATTGAAACATATTTTACCCAGAATAATACACCCCGATCAGGTAGGATTTATTAAGGATAGGGAAGCCCCAGACAATATTCGTAGAATGGTATCTGTTATAGACTTTCTGTGGGACCACAAAGTGCCTTCTCTGATCCTTTCGTTGGATGCGGAGAAGGCATTTGATAGGGTTGACTGGAGGTATATGATAACACTGCTGACAGAATTAGGCTTTAAAGATAGATTTCTACAAGCTATTAAAGGATTATACTCATCACCTACAGCACATATCAGGGCAATTGGACACCAATCAGATAATATACCCATCCTAAATGGTACAAGACAGGGATGCCCACTTTCACCCTTATTTGCAATCTGTATTGAACCATTGGCGGCCTATATACGCAACTGCCCAGATATAACTGGCCTGGAGGTAGGTACTTTTAATCACAAAATCACTCTATTTGCGGACGATGTGTTGCTTACTATCTCCAGGCCATTGGTATCGCTCTCTCATGTTTACCAAGCAATACACTCATTTTCCCAGATATCAGGCTACAAAATTAATGCAGAGAAGTGTGAGGCACTCCCGCTATCATTACCAAAACACACTATAAAACTAATTGAGGCCAATTTTGATTTTAGATGGGTACCGAACGGGCTTACCTACCTAGGTATAAAACTGACAACACACTCGTCTAAGTTATATGAGGCAAACTACAGCCCGATGCTTAAAACCATAAGATCAGATTTGAGAAAATGGAGTAAGCTGGGTTTCTCGTGGTATGGTAGATTATCCGCGGTTAAGATGACGATTCTACCCAGAATTGTTTATTTGTTCAGGGTGCTTCCAATTAAGATTGTGACCCCAGATATAGTAAATTTACAGAGAGACATTCATAGTTTCCTGAGAGACAACAAGCATCCGAGAATCCCTCGTCAAATTCTAAACAGACATAGGCAATTGGGAGGAGTGGGGGCCCCAAACTTACTAGATTATTATAAAGCAGCAAGGTTAGCCCAAGACTCAATCCTAAGTTGAAAGCAAAGTGAAGTGCTCTGGCCTGCCTTAGAAGCAAAACTGGCGGGGCAGGAGAACCCAGATGATATACTCTGGCGAGATGAAACCTATAGTGACCGCAAGTTGAATCAGAAAAGGATCACGCAATATTCTAGACACCAGTGGAAACTATTGAGTCACACAGAGATATTACTCCCCGCACACAAAGTGATAAGGCCCTTAAAGAACATCATACATGAGGAGTTTAGGCATCATATAAAGAAATGGGAGAACAAGGGGTTGTACAGGGTGGCTGACATGCAACTTCAGGGTAGGATAATGACTGACTTTCACCCAGTTACAGCAGAGACTGGATCCTCTTCCACTCCAATGGTTTCTATACCTTCAGATAACCTCAGCCATAAGGACTTACCTCTCACAACACACAGCTTGTTATCGGCTAACTGAGTTAGAACAACTATGCACTTCAACTACTAGGCCCAAAAGAGCGATCTCTAGACTCTACATCTCCATCCAAGAAACGAGAGCCAACACCAAAACTAGGTTAATGTTACAGTGGGAAACAGAATTAGATAAAGAACTGGACCTAGATAAATGGACACAGACTCTGCACCAGGCTAGTAAGGGACTTATTAGTGCTGATCTCAGAGAAAATGTGCTCAAAACATCCTACAGATGGTACTTGACCCCTATTAAGACTGCCCGCATGGGAATTGAGAGCTCTAACTTTTGCTATAGAGGCTGTGGGATACGAGGATCATATATCCACATGTGGTGGGAGTGTCCAAGGGTTAGGGGTGTATGGAACGAATTGTCCTCTTTGCTGAGTAGGGTATTAGATGAAAGAATCTCTCTCACCTCTGCTCAGGCTCTGCTACATGAAAACATACCGAGAATCCACTCGGTATATTTGATGTATGAGTCAGCTGCATTTATACAGAATACAGAAACCCAATTTCAGAAGATCTGGTATTATTGGATAATGGAGAGTAATACATACAGGAGATCTAGAGCAGTTGAGAATGCAGCAAGATGAAGGAAGGGCAAACAAGGCCAAGATAGAGGTGATAAAAAAAGATAATTGACAGCTCTGAATAGGATACTATAAAATGAGGCTAGATGAGCAAGATACCTCTAGATAACATAGGAGATAAAGGTACAGTGACGAAACACTACTTTCCTTATTTTTTTTTTATTATTATCTTTTTTTTTTACTTTTTTTATTCTTATTATTTATGTTTCAGGTTATTAGTAGAATTAACGGTTATGGTTAAGTTATAATAGTTGATGTGATCAAAAAACGTTTAACATTGTTACCCCCAATATAAAGATGCTCCCTTGTGAGAATATATCACTATCTGAGAAAAAGATAAGAAGCCTTAAGGGAGCATGTGTCGAAAACCAATTGCCCAATTAATAGCTAAATAGACAATGATAAAGCTTGTGCTGGCATGGGTCCTCGATGGTTGAGTTATAGATCTTTCTGTAAAGCTACTTGGGACACTATGCTTTTGGACACTTAAGAGACTTTACAGTGAGAGATCTCCCCTACAACGAATCATTTTTCCAACTGTTATATGTTTATATATCTTGTGAAACTTGAAAATCTTAACATGTTTGGCCTGTGTAATTCGACATAAGTTTTTCTCTCTGTCACAGTAATATTGTTGATGTTTTATGGGCAATAATAAAAAACTATTTAAATTAAATTGATGGTAAACCCTAGTGTTATTGAAATGCTAGGATTAACCAGTGCTTAAATCGGGAAGTAAAAAAATTCATGCTTAAAGTTCCTTTGCCTGCAGCGTATGCCACGCTGAGTGCCTCCGGCCGCCCACAGCAGAACACTTCTCAGTGAGGTGATGTTGGCCAATAGCGTGCTAGCCATACAGCATAATGCCAACAGGGCCACATGGATATTAGTTAAGAGGTGGAAATGCCACCTCATTGAAAATATAGCATTCTACTGTGGGAGGCCTAAGGCGTTCAGCACAGCATATGCTGCAGGCACAAAAACTTTCAGCATGAAGTATTTCATTAGTAGCACTGGTTAATCCTAGTGTTTCAAACACTACAATTTACCATCACTAAGACTGACCATACACCAATAACCCCCACAAAGGGGTTAAACACAAAAGTACTGCTTGAAACCCATGAAGCAGTGTTGGCCCTGAGCAGAGACTGCAGCTGATTCAATCAGCAGCACTAATCACATGACTCAGATGCAATTAGCTCTGCTGATTAGAGCCGCAGTGACTTCCACTCTGGACCAGCAGTGCTCTGCATGTCCAGAGCGGTCCCCTTTGCAGGGGTGGGGATAATCACAAAAGTGATAGGTCAATAGTCTAATTTACATGCTCTAACAAAAACTATTATGATCCTTTAAGTTTCCCCTTATCTATCTTACCTGCAGAGGACAATTAGGGACAGATATAAAAAAAAAGCAATAAAAGACTGTCCAAACAAGGCTTTGGGGAGGGAACAGGATTATCTAAAAAGGTTTCCACACAGTCTTGTTTAAACGTGACAGAGACCATTATTTTATAGAAACCTAACTTTTACACTTGTATATATTCAATGATAAAACTAGAATATAGATTTTTTTTAAACCATTTTAGTTAAGTTAATCTTTGCTTTGAATAAATAAGTCTAGCATGTATTTTACATCCCTTTAAAGCCTAAATAATGTACACACATTGCATGACAAATGAATTTTGATATGAAAACTGAAGATTTATTTTGTCAATTAAATAGTTTTAAGTTTATTCTTTTCACTGATTTCCCTGTCACCCAGAACAAAAGAACCCTTGCTAACTGATCACAAACTAATACTCAGGTATAGCACAAACTGTGAACATGTGCAGATTGGGGTAGCCTACACGGTTTAAAAAACATATTTACTTCCATTAACAACATTTGCACAGTCTTAATATTTACACTGAGACAACAGCTTCTACTGAGCATTTGCAAGAATTCACAATACATATACACATTTGTGATTGGCTGATACATACAGGAGTGGAAAAAGATATCTGAAATTTGTAAGAAAAAAACAAAATCTTACTAATTTGAAGTTCACACTAAGTGCAATTGCATTGTCTTTATCGTGCATTTGTTAATGCAAACAAACTTTATTTATTGGTCCTTTAAGATGGTTTAGCACTGATTCAACTTGGTTACTATTGCATTGAATGATTCACCCATCATGACTGATAATCAACCTTTTAAAAGCATGTGACACCATAGAAGCTGGGGGGGGCTTACATAAATTGCCTTAGAGTTTTAACCCAAGCCTCCCTGTGAGAAAGTTACTTTAACTTATTTTACAAAAAAATTCAACAAATTAATGAATGTAAATTGGCAATACTGAAACATTTTATGAGTTGTTGAAATGTCTTAACGGCCCCTTAAACTGGACCATTAGATACAGTAGAATTACATAATCAACAGATGCACGAGAATACAAAAGCGCCTACTTTGAATTTAAAATGTGTATTTTAATTCTGCAAATCTATGTATTGTGCATTATTGCAGATGCTCGGTAGAAGATGGTGCCTCAGTGCATATAAAAAAAATTGTGATAATGGAAGTATATTGTAAAGTTTGTTAAATGTATAATACCTTCATTTGTTGGTGAATATTGTAACAGACAAGTACATAGATAACGTGGCATTGCTCCTAAAGAAAGCGCATGCACGTGTATTTTTTATTTTACCTGCAATGTCATAGCAGCAAGAGATGTTCTTAAACTATTGTCTTAGAATACTCTGATAGATAAACAGTATGCTAAGATTTTGGCCACTAGAATTAATAAATTACTACCAAAATTGATACACCTAAACCAAGTGGGCTTTGTGCCGGGAAGAGGCAAAAGATAATACCCTGAAAGCCTTACAACTAATTTCACACACCCAACAACAAAATATACCAATGGTCCTCATCTCCACAGAAGCAGAAAAACAGAATTTATGCTTACCTGATAAATTACTTTCTCCAACGGTGTGTCCGGTCCACGGCGTCATCCTTACTTGTGGGATATTCTCTTCCCCAACAGGAAATGGCAAAGAGCCCAGCAAAGCTGGTCACATGATCCCTCCTAGGCTCCGCCTTCCCCAGTCATTCGACTGACGTAAAGGAGGAATATTTGCATAGGAGAAATCATATGATACTGTGGTGACTGTAGTTAGAGAAATTAAATCAGACCTGATTAAAAAACCAGGGCGGGCCGTGGACCGGACACACCGTTTGAGAAAGTAATTTATCAGGTAAGCATAAATTCTGTTTTCTCCAACATAGGTGTGTCCGGTCCACGGCGTCATCCTTACTTGTGGGAACCAATACCAAAGCTTTAGGACACGGATGATGGGAGGGAGCAAATCAGGTCACCTAGATGGAAGGCACCACGGTTTGCAAAACCTTTCTCCCAAAAATAGCCTCAGAAGAAGCAAAAGTATCAAATTTGTAAAATTTGGTAAAAGTGTGCAGTGAAGACCAAGTCGCTGCCTTACATATCTGATCAACAGAAGCCTCGTTCTTGAAGGCCCATGTGGAAGCCACAGCCCTAGTGGAATGAGCTGTGATTCTTTCAGGAGGCTGCCGTCCGGCAGTCTCATAAGCCAATCTGATGACGCTTTTAAGCCAAAAAGAGAGAGGTAGAAGTTGCTTTTTGACCTCTCCTTTTACCAGAATAAACAACAAACAAGGAAGATGTTTGTCTGAAATCCTTTGTAGCCTCTAAATAGAATTTTAGAGCACGAACTACATTTAAATTGTGAAACAAACGTTCCTTCTTTGAAACTGGATTCGGACACAAAGAAGGCACAACTATCTCCTGGTTAATATTTTTGTTAGAAACAACTTTTGGAAGAAAACCAGGTTTAGTACGCAAAACCAACTTATCTGCATGGAACACCAGATAAGGAGGAGAACACTGCAGAGCAGATAACTCGGAAACTCTTCTAGCAGAAGAAATTGCAACCAAAAACAAAACTTTCCAAGATAATAACTTAATATCTACGGAATGTAAGGGTTCAAACGGAACCCCTTGAAGAACTGAAAGAACTAAATTGAGACTCCAAGGAGGAGTCAAAGGTTTGTAAACAGGCTTGATTCTAACCAGAGCCTGAACAAAAGCCTGAACATCTGGCACAGCCGCCAGCTTTTTGTGAAGTAAAACAGATAAAGCAGAAATCTGTCCCTTCAAAGAACTTGCAGATAATCCTTTCTCCAAACCCTCTTGTAGAAAGGATAGAATTTTAGGAATTTTTACCCTGTTCCATGGGAATCCTTTCGATTCGCACCAACAGATATATTTCTTCCATACTTTATGGTAAATTTTTCTAGTTACAGGCTTTCTAGCCTGAATAAGAGTATCAATGACAGAATCTGAGAACCCACGCTTTGATAAAATCAAGCGTTCAATCTCCAAGCAGTCAGTTGGAGGGATGCCAGATTCGGATGTTCGAACGGACCTTGAACAAGAAGGTCCCGTCTCAAAGGTAGCTTCCATGGTGGAGCCGATGACATATTCACCAGGTCTGCATACCAAGTTCTGCGTGGCCACGCAGGAGCTATCAAGATCACCGAAGCCCTCTCTTGATTGATCCTGGCTACCAGCCTGGGAATGAGAGGAAACGGTGGGAACACATAAGCTAGGTTGAAGGTCCAGGGCGCTACTAGTGCATCTACTAGAGTCGCCTTGGGATCCCTGGATCTGGACCCGTAGCAAGGAACCTTGAAGTTCTGACGAGACGCCATCAGATCCATGTCTGGAATGCCCCATAGAGTTATTTGGGCAAAGATTTCCGGATGGAGCTCCCACTCCCCCGGATGAAATGTCTGACGACTCAGAAAATCCGCTTCCCAATTTTCCACTCCTGGGATGTGGATTGCAGACAAGTGGCAGGAGTGAAGCTCCGCCCATTGAATTATCTTGGTCACTTCTTCCATCGCCAGGGAACTCCTTGTCCCCCCCTGATGGTTGATATATGCAACAGTCGTCATGTTGTCTGATTGAAACCTTATGAATTTGGCCTTTGCTAGTTGAGGCCAAGCCTTGAGAGCATTGAATATCGCTCTCAGTTCCAGAATGTTTATCGGGAGAAGAGATTCTTCCCGAGACCATAGACCCTGAGCCTTCAGGTGATTCCAGACCGCGCCCCAGCCCACCAGGCTGGCGTCGGTCGTTACAATGACCCACTCTGGTCTTCTGAAGCTCATCCCTTGGGACAGGTTGTCCAGGGTGAGCCACCAACCGAGTGAATCTCTGGTCCTCTGATCTACTTGGATCGTCGGGGACAAATCTGTATAATCCCCATTCCACTGTCTGAGCATGCACAGTTGTAATGGTCTTAGATGAATTCGCGCAAAAGGAACTATGTCCATTGCCGCAACCATCAAACCTATTACTTCCATGCACTGCGCTATGGAAGGAAGAAGAACAGAATGAAGTACTTGACAAGAGCTTAGAAGTTTTGATTTTCTGGCCTCTGTCAGAAAAATCTTCATTTCTAAGGAGTCTATTATTGTTCCCAAGAAGGGAACTCTTGTTGACGGAAATAGAGAACTTTTTTCTACGTTCACTTTCCACCCGTGAGATCTGAGAAAGGCTAGGACAATGTCCGTATGAGCCTTTGCTTGTGGTAGAGACGACGCTTGAATCAGTATGTCGTCCAAGTAGGGTACTACTGCAATGCCCCTTGGCCTGAGCACCGCTAGAAGGGATCCTAGTACCTTTGTGAAAATTCTTGGAGCAGTGGCTAGTCCGAATGGAAGTGCCACAAACTGGTAATGCTTGTCCAGAAAGGCGAATCTTAGGAACCGATGATGTTCCTTGTGGATAGGAATATGTAGATACGCATCCTTTAAATCCACCGTGGTCATGAATTGACCTTCCTGGATGGTAGGAAGAATTGTCCGAATGGTTTCCATCTTGAACGATGGGACCTTGAGAAATTTGTTTAGGATCTTGAGATCCAAAATTGGCCTGAATGTTCCCTCTTTTTTGGGAACTATGAACAGATTGGAGTAAAACCCCATCCCTTGTTCTCCTAATGGAACAGGATGAATCACTCCCATTTTTAACAGGTCTTCTACACAATGTAAGAATGCCTGTCTTTTTATTTGGTCTGAAGACAATTGAGACCTGTGGAACCTTCCCCTTGGGGGTAGTTCCTTGAATTCCAGGAGATAACCTTGAGAAACTATTTCTAGCGCCCAAGGATCCTGAACATCTCTTGCCCAAGCCTGAGCGAAGAGAGAGAGTCTGCCCCCCACCAGATACGGTCCCGGATCGGGGGCCAGCATCTCATGCTGTCTTGGTAGCGGTAGCGGGCTTCTTGGCCTGCTTACCTTTGTTCCAGCCTTGCATCGGTCTCCAGGCTGGCTTGGTTTGAGAAGAATTACCCTCTTGCTTAGAGGATGTAGAATTTGAGGCCGGTTCGTTTCTGCGAAAGGGACGAAAATTTGTTTTATTTTTAGCCTTAAAAGACCTATCCTGAGGAAGGGCGTGGCCCTTTCCCCCAGTGATGTCTGAAATAATCTCTTTCAAGTCAGGGCCAAACAGCGTTTTCCCCTTGAAAGGGATATTAAGCAATCTGTTCTTGGAGGACACATCCGCTGACCAAGACTTCAGCCAAAGCGCTCTGCGCGCCACAATAGCAAAGCTTGAATTTTTCGCCGCTAATCTAGCTAATTGCAAAGTGGCGTCTAGGGTAAAAGAGTTAGCCAACTTAAGTGCTTGAACTCTGTCCATAACCTCCTCATAAGAGGATGCCTGATTGAGCGACTTTTCTAGTTCCTCGAACCAGAAACACGCTGCTGTAGTGACAGGAACAATGCATGAAATTGGTTGTAGAAGGTAACCTTGCTGAACAAACATCTTTTTAAGCAAACCCTCTAATTTTTTATCCATAGGATCTTTGAAAGCACAACTATCTTCTATAGGGATAGTGGTGCGTTTGTTTAGAGTAGAAACCGCCCCCTCGACCTTGGGGACTGTCTGCCATAAGTCCTTCCTGGGGTCGACCATAGGAAATAATTTCTTAAATATAGGGGGAGGGACAAAAAGGTATGCCGGGCCTTTCCCATTCTTTATTTACAATGTCCGCCACCCGCTTGGGTATAGGAAAAGCTTTGGGGGGCACCGGGACCTCTAGGAACCTGTCCATCTTACATAATTTCTCTGGAATGACCAAATTGTCACAATCATCCAGAGTAGATAACACCTCCTTAAGCAGAGCGCGGAGATGTTCCAATTTAAATTTAAATGTAATAACGTCAGGTTCAGCTTGTTGAGAAATTTTTCCTGAATCTGAAATTTCTCCCTCAGAAAAAACCTCCCTAGCCCCTTCAGACTGGTGTAAGGGCATGACAGAACCATTATCATCAGCGTCCTCATGCTCTTCAGTATCTAAAACAGAGCAGTCGCGCTTTCGCTGATAAGTGGGCATTTTGGCTAAAATGTTTAATAGAATTATCCATTACAGCCGTTAATTGTTGCATAGTAAGGAGGATTGGCGCACTAGATGCACTAGGGACCTCCTGAGTGGGCAAGACTGGAGTAGACATAGAAGGAGATGATGCAGTACCATGCTTACTCCCCTCACTTAAGGAATCATTTTGGGCAACATTACTATCAGTGGCATCATTGTCCCTACTTTGTTTGTCACATTTATCACATATATTTAAATGGAGAGGAACCTTGGCTTCCGAACATACAGAACATCGTCTATCTGAAAGTTCAGACATGTTAATAGGCATAAACTTGATAAAGCACAAAAAGTTTTAAAATAAAACCGTTACTGTCTCTTTAAATTTTAAACTGAACACACTTTTTTACTGAATATACGCAAAAGTATGAAGGAAATGTTCAAAATTCACCAAAATTTCACCACAGTGTCATAAAGCCTTAAAAGTATTGCACACCAAATTTGAAAGCTTTAACTCTTAAAATAACGGAACCGGAGCCGTTTTTATATTTAACCCCTATACAGTCCCTGGTATCTGCTTTGCTGAGACCCAACCAAGCCCAGAGGGGAATACGATACCAAATGACGCCTTCAATAAGCTTTTTCAGTGGACCTGAGCTCCTCACACATGCATCTGCATGCCTTGCTACTCAAAAACAACTGCGCATTAGTGGCGCGAAAATGAGGCTCTGCCTATGACTAGAAAAGGCCCCCAGTGAAAAAGGTGTCCAATACAGTGCCTGCCGTTTTTTTAACAAAATTCCCAAGATTAAAATAACTCTCCAAAGTTATAAACCATTAAATATGCTTATAAAGTAATCGTTTTGGCCCAGAAAAATGTCTACCAGTCTTTAAAGCCCTTGTGAAGCCCTTTTATTCTTATATTGAAAATTAAGAAAATGGCTTACCGGATCCCATAGGGAAAATGACAGCTTCCAGCATTACCAAGTCTTGTTAGAAATGTGTCATACCTCAAGCAGCCAAAGTCTGCTCACTGTTTCCCCCAACTGAAGTTAATTCCTCTCAACAGTCCTGTGTGGAAACAGCCATCGATTTTAGTAACGGTTGCTAAAATCATTTTCCTCTTACAAACAGAAATCTTCATCACTTTTCTGTTTCAGAGTAAATAGTACATACCAGCACTATTTTAAAATAAACTCTTGATAGAAGAATAAAAACTACATTTAAACACCAAAAAACTCTGAGCCATCTCCGTGGAGATGTTGCCTGTGCAACGGCAAAGAGAATGACTGGGGAAGGCGGAGCCTAGGAGGGATCATGTGACCAGCTTTGCTGGGCTCTTTGCCATTTCCTGTTGGGGAAGAGAATATCCTACAAGTAAGGATGACGCCGTGGACCGGACACACCTATGTTGGAGAAAGGCCTTTGACAGAATACACTGGCAGTTTTTAAAAATACTGCTTAGCCAAATGAAGTTCAGCAACACATTTTTAAATTTATTGTACCCATGTATAGTGCTGCGGAATATATGTTGGCGCTTTTAAAAACAAAGTATAATAGTACTTCTATGTGAAGAATATGGGAATGTCGGGTGAGTGCACTTGAGAAAACAGGATCAGGTTTGTGCGCGAGTAAGGTTGCTAGTTTTCCCCCCACTTTTAGCGCCCCATTGAAGTCTATTGGGGATTATGTTAACTCTGTTGCAATATTCTAAATTTGGATTTTGTGTGAAATCTTTACTTTCAACTTTTTTTTTTATTGTGGTTAATATAAAGGCATACAAATCATACACTTCCATTAAGTATGACTACACGATAGTGTCAAATACTTAGGACACGGTTGTCTATACAAAAATACAAGAGATAAGTCCAGCAATCAACAATTGAACAGTATGCCAAACTATACACCTTCAAAAAAGTCCAGGAGGCCACTTGTGGACCTCTTACCTATAGAGAATATAGATCACACCAGAAGGTATCCTGAAAGAAAGACCACTTATGGGCCTCACATAATAAACCTCAGTTTCCTATACATTAACAAATTAAGCATGCAACTCAGCATATATTCAATTATAGCAATGAAATCAGTAAAACATTGTGTTAACAAACGTTTGTCACTCAGTAAAATGGAGCAATACAATATATGATAGTGGTAGGGACTAACAGTAAGCATTCTATAAGGTTTTTCAGATAGCTGGGCATCAGCCTATGTGACATTTACAATCTGTTAAACATATCAGAAACTGAGGATCAGAGCTGTTAGGCCTATTATAAGCAAAGTAAGCGATCAGCAGTTAAAGGGTGTGAGGAGCCAGCTAATATGCGATTCAGAGGGAGAATAGGGCCAAAAAATGGTTATGTGGGGGTGAAACAATAGTTATGTGAAAGAAAGGATAGATTGTTGGCTTCAAACCCTAGTGCTAACAAACATATGTGACAAATAAACATAGGGTGACAAGATTATATTTTCTGTATATTAAGCTAATGTCGTCGACATTAGGCTATTACCTATTCCAAATATATTAATGCATCAGGCTCATGAGCTATCATTAGAAATATATCCTACACTAGGCACATTATAAAATACAGTTTTAGGAAAAATAGGAGAGGTTATATAGGAACAGCATAATAATATTACATAACACTCATACGATACTGTGACATGCATCTAAGCAGAGTAAGCCGTATTCACCTCATAAAGAGACATTAACTTATTTCAAAACCAAGAGCTATTCGTAGGGTGGTTGCACAGAGAATCCAGTACATATTTAATTGGTTATAAGGTTTAAGTCCCCCAGTGAAAGTATAGCCCTAACCTACACCATCTCTACAATATAAGGACGTTTTAATATGCGTGTTGCAGTCAAGGGACTGCATTTCCAGAGTCTCTGGTCGCTCAGGTTTCCATTCAGAAAGTTTCTGAGGCGCCAGTGGGAGCGAAGGTAAATAACAGGCTTGCAGGAGGCAAGCTTATTCTTATACTGCACCCCGGCATCGTCCATCTTAGCAAGTAGCGTACTACAACATATTAGTGAGGTAAGCGGCCAGGGTGAAGCATCTGAGAGAGTTCCCTGAGGTTAGAGACCGCAATACAAAACTTGCCAATGGAAAAGGACCTTACTATCCGACACCAGATCTAAGATCACTGGGGGCAGAGTGTAGGGGATCAATAGCTCGAAGAGGCACTCATCTCCATAGACTCCCCATTCCCTGCTGGGATCATCTTCATGTTTGTCCAGCCTAGAAATATACTGTAGAGCCTGCGAGTGTTTGTGATTGTGCCGTACCTTAGTGCTTGTAACGTCAGGTAGTCGTCCAGTAGTGTGTGCGCTCCAATGGATTCCGGGCTTGGTACATCTCTACAGTGGCTTCCCGTAGGCATACTCCGCATACCCTCTTCATGATTGCTTCTCTGCTCAATTGAGAGGGACCAGCCGACTGTTGCTCTCCGGCGGATTATAGGGCTATTAGCATCAGGGGCCTGCTTCTGTGGGGATCGTAACGGCAGAGCCGCCTCTTCAATCTTGTGCATAGCAGGACCATCTGCTGCGACTCGAATGCCAGGCTGTTGCATCTTAGCGTTAGGAGTAGGTTTGTAGCCGTCTTGTTCTGCTTGTTCCATGGAAGTACCTGGAGTGTTTGCCGTTTCCTCTGTGCATAGCTGTGGGAAAGAGACAGTGCCAGGGTTCACTCCTGTCACATGGTCTGGGTGAAAACAGTTTTCAAAAAGCCATAGAAGGTCTGCATAGTGGTCTTCTAGTATGGCACATATAGATTCTTCAAACTTTTGGAAATTAATTGCCATACTGGGTCCTTAATAAGTGACTGTTGTGCAATAGAAGAAACTGCGCACTAAGGACACAGCAAGTTGTGGGGACGGTGCTGAGGCTTCTAGTTTAGGGGGGAGGCCTCAAATGAATAAGTCCAGTGTTGAGGGCTATTAAGCCATGTCTCGATCCAAAACCCCTATTTCTCAGATCAGGCCACCAACAGCTCAGCCCCTCCACTATTTTAAATAGGATATATCCAGTTCAGCTGTACTAAAAGTATGGAGTTTGGAGAGAGCTCAAGGAGCTGAAGCTCAGTGTGACCTGTAAGATGGCCGCCGCCCGGAATCAGCAAAACATTTATAAATCAAATTTTCACATTATATAAAATGCCCACAAACTGGGTTAAGGTGAACAACCTTCCGTTTAACAAATGTATCATTCAAAATGGGACAAGGCAGGGATGCCCACTGTCACCAGTCCTCTGCTCTCACCATGGAGGTGCTCGCTCAGAAAATACGCAATGAAAAACCGGTTACAGGGTTATGCGTCAGACACCGAGCATAAACTGGCAATATACACAGACTATGTCCTGCTTACACTAACATTGATATCTCACTACCAAGAGCCTTGGACATACTAGAGAAATATGGGAAAATATCTAATTTTCACCTAAATTTATCACATGACACAAAAGTATTGCCCTGGTTACTCCATAACTGCTCTTTGAAACTGTGTACGGAATAAAACCACAAAACATGCCATATCAATCCTTTATAAATTGTTACTACAGGAAGAAGCACCCACACTCCCCACATATATACGAAAGCATGGGAAAAATAAAGCCCTTGAACTTGAACGTTCATTATATTAAACAGCGCAAAGCGCCTAATACCCAAAAAATGGAAGTTACAAGAAGCCCCAACTGTGGTAGAATGGAAACATCAGGTAGACACACTGATACATCTAGAGAGATATCACCACATATAGAAGGGAACCATAGATACATAATTATCTCAGAATACCAACACCCTTAGCTAGGTTACAGCACATGGTGCACGCAAAATAACCAAAAACTAAATACTTTAAGGATAAGGGAGTCCGAACTCCTTCTCTGTTTATGTATGGCATTTGTTTTATACCGAGAAGCTGTGTATTACCTTTACTCTATCAAGTAAAGCTCAGAGAGGGCCAAACGGACTTGATAAACCGGAATAACGTGCCGAAGCTGCAAATGGACTCTTTACTCCCTTCACTTTTATGCACCTTTAATGAGAAGGAAAAATTTTAAAATTATTTTTTCTGTATCTTACCTGCATTGTTTTTCCATACATTTTCTGGCATTTATTTAAACTTTTGAAAACAAATAAAAAATAAATAAATCTGATTGTGTCAGATGAGGGAGCCTCAGCGTTTGAAGATACCTTCTAAAAGTAATTTATGCCCTATCTAAAGAATACTGAACTGAATTTTTTTTCACTTATTTGAAAGTGGTAGGGCAGCCAATGCTTTTGAGATTGTGATACAAATCCTCATTGCAGGAGGTACTTCCATCTGCATCTACCAGCGTTAAATCTAATGATGTTTCTATATGTTCTATCACATACTGATAAATCTAACCATGAGTCACAAAATGAGCTGAGATACTTAAGTGGTTTTACAATAAGCACACTTCACTTTGTCAGAAAGGTGTTTAGGAGAATCAGTTCCTATGGGAAATTAAGGGACAGATTGGTGCTGCTCCATTATAGCAAAAAACAAAGGGGATGCACTAAACACTATATATTAACCCGTTTAGACAAGCTTTTTGAGGAAAGGAAAAAAAAATAATAATTTATGCTTACCTGATAAATTTCTTTCTGGACATGGAGTTCATGACGTCATTCCAATTACTAGTGGGATATTCAACTCCTGGCAAGCAGGAGGAGACAAAGAGCACCCCAGCAAAGCTGTTAAGTGCAACTGCCTTACCCATAACCCCCAGTCACTGAGCCCAAGGAAATGGAAGAAAACACAAGGGTGGAAAAGGTATGTAGAGGACCATGTTGCCACCTTGCATATCTGCCCCACAGAAGCTTCACTTTTGAAAGCCCAAGAAGAGGAGACAGCCCTAGTGGAATGAGCCGTAATTCTCACAAGAGCGAGATGGCCTAACCTCATGCTTTCCAGAAAAAACAATTGCCGAAAATCTTTAGTAGCTTGCAAGTAGAATTTTAGAGCCCGCACAACTACCAAGTTATGCAAAAGATGTTCCTTTTGAGAAGAAAAATTTGGACAAAAAGGGACAAATTCTCTGATAAATGTTTCAATCCGATACCACCTTAGGAAGAAAACCCAATTTAGTAAGAAGGATCGCCTTAGCATGAAAAATAAGGTACGGGGAAATCACACTGCAGAGCTCAAAGTTCAGACACTCTGCAAGCGGAAGAAATAGCAAGAAACAAAACCTTCCAGGATAACAGTTTTATATAAACATGCAGTGGCTCAAACAGAGCCTGCTGCAAAATTTTAAGAACTAAATTAAAAGCTCCTCTGGACAGAAACAGGTTTAAAAACAGGCCTGATTCTAAACAGGGCTTGTACAAAGGCTTGAACATCTGGCAAGTCTGCCAGACGTTTGTTCAAGAGGATAGATAATGCAGAAATCTGACCCTTAAGGGTACTGACCGATTAAACCTTATCCAAGCCATCCTGAAGACAAGACAAAATCTGGGGAATCCTCACAGGCTCCAGGAGAGCCCCACCAATATTTACGCCATATCTGATAAATCTTGCGAGTAACTGGTTCGAACCTGAATCATAGTTTCAATGACCGCTTCAGAAAAACTACATCTAGACAGAACTAGGCGTTCATTCTCCAAGCAGTTAGCTCTGGAGAATCTAGGTTTGGCTGTAGGAAAGGACCCTTAAGTAGAAAGTCATTCCTGAGGTAACCTCCAAGGAGGTAGAGATTACATCCTTACCAGATCCACAAACCAGATCCTGCGAGGCCATGCAGAAGCTATTAGCATCACCGATGCTCTCCAGTTTGATACTAGCAATGACTCGTAGAAGGAGAGCAAACAGATATGCCAGAGAAAACCTCCAAGGAACCGCTAGAGCATCAGAACGACCTGAGGATCTCTTGACCTTGAACGTACTTTGGAACCTTGGCAGGACGCCATCAGATTCAACTCTGAAACCTCCCACTTGAGGGTTCTCTGAGATAACATATTCCCGGATGGAGAGCCCACTCTCCGGGATGAGAGGTCTGTCTGCTCAGAAAATCTGCCTCCAAGTTGTCAACTCCTGGAATGAGGATGGCAGATAGACAATTGTGGGCTTCTGCCCACTGCAGAATGCGAGTCACCTCTTTCATGGCTAAGGAACTCAGAATCCCTCCCTGGTGGTTGAAGTAAGCCACTGAGGTGAAGTCCGATTGGAATCTGATAAACCGAACCAAAGACAGTTGAGGCCACGCTGATAGGGCATTGAAGATGGCTCATCTCCAAGATGTATATGGGAAGAGAAGACTCTTCCAAAGACCACAGGCCCTGAGCCTTTAAAGGACCCCAAACAGTTCCCCAGACAGACAAGAGTCTTGTTATATGGTCCAGATTTATCCTCTGAAATCCAAATGGTCTCCGTTCCATTGAGGGAGCATACAAAGTCGCAGCAGTCGTAGATGGTTCCGAGCAAAAGGAATGATGTCCATGGATGCCACCATCAGACCAATCAACTCCATGCATTGAGCCACAGATGGACGAAAGGCAGACTGAAAAGAAAGACAGGAAGCAAGAATTTATTTTTTTCTGACCCTCTGTCAGAAAAAACATAATTTATGTAAGAACTTACCTGATAAATTCATTTCTTTCATATTAGCAAGAGTCCATGAGCTAGTGACGTATGGGATATACATTCCTACCAGGAGGGGCAAAGTTTCCCAAACCTTAAAATGCCTATAAATACACCCCTCACCACACCCACAATTCAGTTTAACGAATAGCCAAGAAGTGGGGTGATAAGAAAAAAGTGCGAAAGCATATAAAATAAGGAATTGGAATTGTGCTTTATACAAAAAAATCAAAACCACCACAAAAAAGGGCGGGCCTCATGGACTCTTGCTAATATGAAAGAAATGAATTTATCAGGTAAGTTCTTACATAAATTATGTTTTCTTTCATGTAATTAGCAAGAGTCCATGAGCTAGTGACGTATGGGATAATGTTTACCCAAGATGTGGATCTTTCCACACAAGAGTCACTAGAGAGGGAGGGATAAAATAAAGACAGCCAATTCCTGCTGAAAATAATCCACACCCAGAATAAAATTTTAATGAAAAAACATAAGCAGAAGATTCAAACTGAAACCACTGCCTGAAGTACGTTTCTACCAAAAACTGCTTCAGAAGAAGAAAACACATCAGAATGGTAGAATTTAGTAAAAGTATGCAAAGAGGACCAAGTTGCTGTTTTGCAAATCTGATCAACCGAAGCTTCATTCTTAAACGCCCAGGAAGTAGAAACTGACCTAGTAGAATGAGCTGTAATCCTTTGAGGCGGAGTGTTACCCGACTCAACATAGGCATGATGAAATAAAGATTTCAACCAAGATGCCAAAGAAATGGCAGAAGCTTTCTGGTCTTTTCTAGAACCGGAAAAGATGACAAATAGACTAGAAGTCTTTCGGAAAGACTTAGTAGCTTCAACATAATATTACAAAGCTCTAACAGCATCCAAAGAATGCAATGATTTCTCCTTAGAATTCATAGGATTAGGACATAATGAAGGAACCACAATTTCTCTACTAATGTTGTTAGAATTCACAACCTTAGGTACAAAAATTCAAAAGAAGTTCGCAGCACCGCCTTATCCTGATGAAAAATCAGAAAAGGAGACTCACAAAAAAGAGTAGATAATTCAGAGACTCTTCTGGCAGAAGAGATGGCCAAAAGAAACAAAACTTTCCAAGAAAGTAATATAACGACCAAAGAATGCATGGGTTCAAAAGGAGAAGCTTGAAGAGCCCCCAGAACCAAATTCAAACTCCAAAGAGGAGAAATTTACTTAATGACAGGTTTTATACGAACCAAAGCTTGTACAAAACAATGAATATCAGGAAGATTAGCAATCCTTCTGTGAAAAAGAACAGAAAGAGCAGAGATTTGTCTTTCAAGAAACTTGCGGACAAACCTTTATCTAAACCATCCTGAAGAAATATAAGTCTTCCAGACTCTATAATATATCTCTCTAGATACAGATTTACGAGCCTGTCACATAGTATCAATCACAGAGTCAGAGAAACCTCTTTGACCAAGAATCAAGCGTTCAAACTCCATACCTTAAAATTAAGGTTTTGAGATCCTGATGGAAAAAAGAACCTTGAGACAGAAAGACTGGTCTTAACGGAAGAGTCCACAGCTGGCAAGAGGCCATTCGGACAAGATCCGCATACCAAAACCTGTGAGGACATGCTGGAGCTACCAGCAGGACAAACTAGCATTCCTTTAGAATATTAGAGAATACCCTTGGAAGAAGAACTAGAGGCGGAAAGATATAGGCAGGATGACACTTGTAAGGAAGAGATAATGCATCCACTGCCTCTGCCCGAGGATCCCTGGATCCGGACAGATACCAGGGAAGTTTCTTGTTTAGATGAGAAGCCATCAGATCTATTTCTGAGAGTTCCCACATTTGAACAATCTGAGGAAATACCTCTGGGTGAAGACCATTCGCCCAGGTGCAACGTTTGGCGACTGAGATAATCCGCTTTCCAATTGTCCATACCTCTGATATGAACCGCAGAGATTAGACAGGAGCTGGATTCCACCCAAACCAAAATTCGAGATACTTCTTTCATAGCCAGAGGACTGTGAGTCCCTCCTTGATGATTGATGTATGCCACAGTTGTGACATTGTCTATCTGAAAACAAATTAACAACTCTCTCTTCAGAAGAGGCCAAGACTGAAGAGCTCTGAAATTGCACGGAGTTCCAAAATATTGATCGGAAATCTCACCTCCTGAGATTCCCAAACCCCTTGTGCCGTCAGATACCCCCACACAGCTCCCCAACCTGTAAGACTTGCATCTGTTGAGATTATAGTCCAGGTCGGAAGAACAAAGAAGCCCCCTGAACTAAACGACGGTGATCTGCCCACCATGTCAGAGAGTGTCGTATAATCGGTTTAAAGATATTAATTGAGATATCTTTGAGTAATCCCTGCACCATTGGTTCAGCATACAGAGCTGAAGAGGTCGCATGTGAAAACGAGCAAAGGAGATCGCATCTGATGCGGCAGTCCTAAGACCTAAAATTTCCATGCATAAGGCTACCAAAGGGAATGATTGTGACTGAAGGTTTTGACAAGCTGATATCAATGTTAAACTTCTCTTGTCTGACAAGGACAGAGTCATAGACACTGAATCTATTCTAGAAACCTAAAAAGGTTACACTTGTCTGAGGAATCAATGAACTGATTGGTAAATTGATCCTCCAACCATGAACTTGAAGAAACACCACAAGTCGATTGGTATGAGATTCTTCGAAAATGAGAAGACTGAGCAAGTACCCAGATATTGTCCAATAAGGAAATACCAAAAAACCCTGTTCTCTGATTACAGAAAGAAGGGCACCGAGAACCTTTGAAAAAAATTCTTGGAACTGAGGCTAGGCCAAACGGTAGAGCCACAAAACTGGTAATGCTTGTCTAAAAAGAGAATCTCAGACACTAAAAGTGATCTGGATGAATCGGAATATGTAGATACACATCCTGTAAATCTATTGTAGACATATAATGCCCTTGCTAAACAAAAGGCAGGACAGTCCTACAGTAACCATCTTGAATGTTGGTATCCTTACATAACGATTCAATATTGATAGATCCGGAACTGGTCTGAAGGAATTGACCTTCTTTGGTACAATGAAGAGATAAAATAAAACCCCAGCCCCTGTTCCAGAACTGGAACTGGCATAATTACTCCAGCCAACTCTAGATCTGAAACACATTTCAGAAATGCTGAGCCTTTGCTGTGTTAACTGGGACACGGGAAAGAAAAAAATCTCTTAGCAGGAGGCCTTAACTGAAGCCAATTCTGTACCTTTCTGAAACAATGTTCTGAAACCAGAAATTGAGAACGGAATTGATCAAAATTTCTTTGAAGAAAACGTAATCTGCCCCATACCAGCTGAGCTGGAATAAGGTCCGCACCTTTATGGGTACTTAGGAGCTGGCTATAGGTTTTCTAAAAGGCTTGGATATATTCCAAACTGGAAATAGTTTCCAAACTGATACCGCTCCTGAGAATGAAGGATCAGGCTTTTGTTCCTTATTGTGAGGAAAGGAACGAAATGATTATTAGACCTAAATTTACCTTAGATTTTTTATCCTTTGGAAAAAAAAAGTTCCCTTCCTTCCAGAAACAGTTGAAATAATAATTTATTACCCTGGAAAGAAAGGGAAAGCAAAGTTGACTTAGAAGACATATCAGTATTCCAAGTTTAATCCATAAAGCTTTTCTAGCTAAAATAGCTAGAGACATATACCTGACATCAACTCTAATGATATCAAAAGATGGTATCACCAATAAAATTATTAGCATGTTATAGAATAATAATAATGCTATAAAATTATGATCTGTTACTTGTTGCGCTAAAGCTTCTAACCAAAAAGTTGAAGCTGCAGCAACATCCGCTAAAAATATAGCAAGTCTAAGAAGATTACCTGAACATAAGTAAGCTTTTCTTAGAAAGGATTCAATTTTTCTATCTAAAGGATCCTTAAATGAAGTACTATCTGCCGTAGGAATAGTAGCACATTTAGCAGGAGTAGAGACAGCCCCATAACCTTAGGGATTTTGTCCCAAAAAAACTCTAATCTGTCAGATGGCACAGGATATAATTGCTTAAACGTTTAGGAGTAAAAGAATTACCCAAATTATTCCATTCCCTGGAAATTACTTCAGAAATAGCATCAGGGAGATTAAACACTTCTGGAATAACTACAGGAGATTTAAAAACCTTATTTAAACGTTTAGATTTAGAATCAAGAGGACCAGAATCCTCTATTTCTAATGCAATTAATACTTCTTTAAATAAAGAACGAATAAATTCCATCTTGAACAAATACAAAGATTTATCAGCATCAACCTCTGAACCAGAAGAACCATTATCAGTATCAGAATGATGATGTTCATTTAAAAATTCATCTGAAAAAAGAGAAGTTTTAAAAGACTTTTATGTAAACTAGAAGGAGAAATAACAGACATAGCCTTCTTAATGGATTTAAAAAATAAAATCTCTTATGTTTATCAGGAACACTCTGAAAATTAGATGTTGACGGAACAGCAACAGGTAATGTAACAGTACTAAAGGAAATTTTATCTGCATTAATAAGTTTGTCATGACATGCAATACAAACAGCTGGAGAAACAGATACCAAAAATTATAGCAGATACACTTAGCTTGGTAGCTCCAGCAGTAGACAGCGATTTTCCTGTAGTATCTTCTGACTCAGATGCAACGTGAGACATCTTGCAATATGTAAGAGAAAAAACATATAAAGCAAAATTGATCAAATTCCTTAAATGACAGTTTCAGGAATGGGAAAAAATGCCAAAGAACAAGCTTCTAGCAACCAGAAGCACTGAAAAAATAAGACTTAAATAATGTGGAGACAAAAGCGACGCCCTTATTTTTTAGCGCCAAATAAGACGCCCACATTTGGCGCCTAAATGCTTTTGGCGCCAAAAATGACGCCACATCCGGAACGCCGACATTTTTGGCGCAAAATAACGTCAAAAAATGACGCAACTTCCGGCGACACGTATGACGCCGGAAACGGAAAAGAATTTTTGCGCCAAAAAAGTCCGCGCCAAGAATGACGCAATAAAATGAAGCATTTTCAGCCCCCGCGAGCCTAACAGCCCACAGGAAAAAAAAGTGTCAAATTTTTGAAGGTAAGAAAAAATGATTAATTCAAATGCATTATCCCAAATATGAAACTGACTGTCTGAAAAATAAGGAAAGTTGAACATTCTGAGTCAAGGCAAATAAATGTTTGAATACATATATTTAGAACTTTATAAACAAAGTGCCCAACCATAGCTTAGAGTGTCACGGAAAATAAGATTTACTTACCCCAGGACACTCATCTACATGTTTGTAGAAAGCCAAACCAGTACTGAAACGAGAATCAGCAGAGGTAATGGTATACATAAGAGTATATCGTCGATCTGAAAAGGGAGGTAAGAGATGAATCTCTACGACCGATAACAGAGAACCTATGAAATAGACCCCGTTGAAGGAGATCACTGCATTCAAATAGGCAATACTCTCCTCACATCCCTCTGACATTCACTGCACGCTGAGAGGAAAACCGGGCTCCAACTTGCTGCGGAGTGCATATCAACGTAGAATCTAGCACAAACTTACTTCACCACCTCCATCGGAGGCAAAGTTTGTAAAACTGAATTGTGGGTGTGGTGAGGGGTGTATTTATAGGCATTTTAAGGTTTGGGAAACTTTGCCCCTCCTGGTAGGAATGTATATCCCATACGTCACTAGCTCATGGACTCTTGCTAATTACATGAAAGAAATCTTCATTGACAGAGAATCTATTATAGTCCCTTGGAAAAAAGTTTTCTGGTTCTATGTACCAAATTCACCTTCCACCTGTGGGAACGTAGACCCCCCCCCCCCCCAAAAAAAAAGAAAATTTATGCTTACCTGATAAAATGGTTTCTTTTTAGAAATGATGAGTCCACGGGATCATCTTCATTACTTATGGGATATTCACCACCTGGTCAGCAGGAGGAGGCAAAGAGCACCACAGCAGAGCTGTTAAATAGCTCCTCCCTTCCCTCCCACTCCAGTCATTTGACCGAATTGGGAAGAGAAAGGAAAAGCCAAGGTGCAGAGGTGTCTATAGTTTATAATAATTAACAACCCATCCAAAAGAACAGGGCAGGCCGTGGACTCGTGTCTAAAAAGAAACAAATCAGGTAAGCATAAATTCTTTGCTTTTTAAAGACACGATGGAGTCCACGGATCATCTTCATTACTTATGGGATACAATACCCAAGTTCAGAGTATGGAGGGACAAGACAGGGAACCTAAACGGAAGGCACCACTGCTTGAAGAACCTCTCACCCAAAAGCGGCCTCAGCCGAGGCAAAAGTTTCAAATTTATAGAATTTTGAAAAAGTGTGAAGAGAGGACCAAGTTGTAGCCTTGCAAATCTGTTCCTCAGAAGCTTCATTTTTGAATGCCCATGAGGAAGAAACAGCCCTAGTGGAATGAGCCATAACTCTCAGGAAGCTGCTGTTCAGCAGTCTCATATGCAAAACGGATGATACTCTTCAGCCAAAAAGAAAGGTAGCCGTAGCTTTCTGGCCCTTATGTTTTCCAGAGAAAATTTACAATCAAAGAAGACTGACGAAAGTACTTAGTCGCTTGTAAATAAAATTTTAAAGCCCGGACCACGACCAAATTGTGCAGAAGACGTTCCTTCGGAGAAGAAGGATTAGGACACAAGGAAGGAACAACAATCTCCTGATTAATGTTCCTATCTGAAACAACCTTAGGAAGAAAACCTAGTTTAGTACATAAAACTACCTTATCTGAAAAGAAAATAAGGTAAGGAGAAGTGTATTGCAACATCAAGAGCTCAGACAATCTACAAGCTGAAGAAATGGCAACAAGAAATAGATATTAAGTTGTTATCTTGGAAAGTTTTAAGGAATGCATAGGCTCAAACTGAGCCCCTTGAAGAACTTTGAGAACTAAATTAAGACTCCATGGAGGAGTAACTGGTTTGAACACAGGCCTGACAGAACGATTGAACATCTGGAACATCCGCCAGACGTTTGTGTAACAAAAACAGATCAAGCCAAGATCTGACCCTTTAGGGAACTTGTTGATAAACCCCTTCTCTAAACCCTCTTGGAGAAAAGACAAAATTCTAGGAATCCAAACCCTACTCCATGAGTAGCCCTTGGATTCACACCAATAAAGGTATTTATGACAAATTTTATGGTAAATTTTTCTAGTCACAGGCTTACGAGCCTGAATCATGGCCTCTATGACCGATTCAGAAAACCCCTGCCTGGATAAAATTAAGAATTTAATCTCCAAGCAGTCAGCTTCAGAGAAACTAGATTTGGGTGAAGGAATGGTCCTTGAATCAGAAGGTCCTTCCTCAACGGAAGTCTCCAAGGCAGCAGAGATGACATTTACACAAGATCTGCATACCAAATCATGCAAGGACAAGCTGGAGCAATAAGAATCACCGACGCCCTCTCCGGTTTGATTCGAGCAATGACCCGAGGAAGAAGCGCAAACTGAGAAAACAGGTATACAAGGCTGAAGGACCAAAGAACCGCCAGAGCATCAGTTCCACCTGGGGGTCCCTGGACCTCGATCCATATCTCGGGAGCTTGGCATTCTGACGAGATGCCTGGAGATCCAACTCCGGCCAACCCCATTTAAAAATCAGGTTGGAGAACACTTACCACTCTCCCGGAAGAAACGTCTGCCTGCTCAGAATGTCTACCTCCCAGTTGTCCACCCCTGGGATGCGGATCGCCGACAGATAGCAAGAATGGGCCACGGCCCACCGGATTATCTTGGCTAAATCGGTCATCGCTAAGGAACTCCTTGTTTCACCCTGATGATTGATGTAAGCCACTGAAGTTATGTTGTCCGACTCGAATCTGAAAAACTGGGCAGAGGCTAACTGAGGCCAGGCGAGCATTGAAGATCGCTCTTAGTTCCAGGATGTTTATAGGAAGAACAGACTCTGCCTGGGGCCACACTCCGAGCCTTTAGGGAACCCCAGACCGCTCCCCATCCTAGAAGGCTGGCGTCTGTTGTCACAATCACCCAGGACGGTCTGCGAAAGCAGGTTCTCTGGGATAAATGATCCAGAGACAACCACCATTGAAGCGATTCCCTAGTCTCCTGTTCCAAGGTTATTTGAGTCTGCATAATCTCCATTCCACTGCCTGAGCATGTTTAACTGCAGAGGTCTGAAGTGAAAACGAGATGGCCATTGCCGCTACCATCAGTCCGATTACTTCCATGCACTGGGCCACTGATGGCCGAGGAGTGGACTAAAGGACTCTACAGGTATCGAGAATCTTTGATTTCCTGACTTCAGAAAAATCCTCAGATATAGAATCTATTAGAGTTCCCAAGAAGAAAAAAAAGTTACCCTTTTATTCGGGATTAAGGATCTCTTTCCCAGAATTACCTTCCACCCGTGAGCTCTTAGGAAGGATAGAACCACCTCGGTATGAGATTTTGCTAGTTGAGAAAAAAGGTGTCTGGATTAGACTATCGTCCAGATAAGGCTCCACTGCAATGACTCGTGGTCTTAGAACCGCCAGAAGAGACCCCAGAACATTTGTGAAAATTCTGGGAGCCGTTGCCAGCCCGAAAGAAAGCCATGTACTGGAAGTGTTTGTCTAGAAAAGCTTAGGGACCGGTGATCTCTGGATAGGAACATGCAGATAAGCACCCTTTAAATCCACGGTCATAAATTGACCCTCCTAGATCAATGGAAGAATGGTACAAATAGTTGCCATCTTGAATGATGGAATTTGTTTAAACTCTTGAGGTCTTTTATCTGGTCTGCAGATAATCTTGAAAGAAGAAACCTTCTGGGATGAAAATTTTTGAACTCCAGTTTGTATCCCTGGGACACTTTCTACTGCCCATGGATCCTGAACCCAAGGCTGAACAAAGGAAAGGCTGCCCCCTACCAGATCCGGGGCATGTCCTTCATGCCGTCTTGGATAGTTTACCCTTGTTCCAAGACTGGTTAGGTCTCCAAGTAAGTTTAGATTGTTCCGGTTTGGAGGAGGAAGAAAAATAAATTCCCTTGAAATTTCAAAAGGAACGAAAATTACTTTGTCGTCCTTTTTGTTTGTTTCTCTTATCCTGAGGAAGGAGATGGACCCTTACCTCCCGTGATATCAGAAATATTTTCCGTCAGGCCAGGTCCAAACAAGGTCTTACCCTTGTAAGGAATCGCTAGATGCTTAGACTTGGATGACACGTCTGCAGACCAAGGTTTTAACCATAAAGCTCTGCAAGCTAGGAAACAGAACCACAAACTTTTAGCTGCTAATTTCGTAATTTGCAGAGAAGCGTCCTTAATAAAAGCATTAGCTAACTTCAGAGCTTTAATCCTATCTTGGATTTCCTCCAAGGAAGTCAGTCCTGAGAGACTCAGACATTCCCTGTCAGACCTGTAGGAAAAGAACAGAGTAACACTCTGGCTTTCTACAAAGCGGTAGCAAAGTGTTAAAAAAATGACGAGGAAGTCTTTGCTTTACTTAACGGCTAAAAGCCACCACTACTCTTACTCAAGAGATTGGCATGGACCCAAATCCTTTCTTGCAGGGAAAATTACCCATAAAAGGGATTAAAATCATCAGACACCAACTTCGCACAACCTCCATTGACAGAGGCAAAGAGAATGACTGGGGGTTATAGGCAAGGCAGTTAGACAAAGTGACACTCAATCAAAATTAAACTTTCATGACTCCGAGCATGCCATTTTAAACAACTTTCCAATTTACTTCCATTATCTAAATGTGCAGTCTTTTTATATTTAAGCTTTGAGTCACCAGCGCCTACTGAGCATGTGCAAGAATAAGTGTATGCATTTGTGAATGGCTGATGGCTGTCACATGGTACAGGGGGAGTGGAAAAAAAAACAACTTAAAGCTGTCAGAAAAAAAAATATATCTACTACTCATTTGAAGATCAGACAAAGTGCTATTGCATTGTTTTGTTATCTTGTATTTGTTGATTATGCAAATCTGTGTTGACTGGTCCTTTAACAGCTTTATTGGGGTGCTCTTTGCCTCCTGCTGGCCAGCAGTGGAATACTGCACTAGTAATTGGAATGATGTCGTAGTCGACATAGGGAAAAAAATATACCACCTTTATAAAGCATTGCATGGACATTCAAGTGCTGAGCATATACAACCTAGGTAAGCAATAACTCAGCGCGTGCAAAATAGCAATCATTTTATAATGAAACAAACACTCCATTATCCAATGTGCGTATGAGAATGCGGATGTGCTCTAACCTGGCAATTGTAAAAATGCCTATGTGTGCTATGCCGACTAATCAACTAACCTGTATCTATGGGGCTATTCCTAACCCAATATATTATATATATTTAAAGTGTTGGGACCTGCCACGCACAAAAGCAAGGGGAATAGTGAGTATCTAGGACCATATATAAATAGATGAACAAACATTTTAAAAAAAGTGCCCATAAACATAGCTGTGTCTATTTGGTAAATATAAAACCTACTTTCCCTTAGACACACATTCACTATCAAGTAGCATACAGCCAAACCAATACAGAAACTTAGAGGTAACTTAATGGGAGTAGAATGTCGATCAGTAAAGGGAGGCAGAAGAGTCCCTGCAACCAAAATTTACCAAGAGCCCATGAAGAATTTCCCTTGAGGGAAAAACCATTGTATTAAGAGCAAGACCCCAAACACATTACTAAGACAAGCATTGTACTCATAAGGGGAACCAAGCTTTACTATGCTCTGAAACAATCAAGCACATCAACATGCTTCAACCACCTCCAGAGGCAAAAAAAAACTGCCTTCTCCTGGTAGGAATGTATATCGCCATATGTAATGGATCGTGGACTCTTGCCAGTTGCCACCTATATGAAAGAAATCTATTTGATGCGGTATGTAGAATTAGAATTGGTTCAAGGAATGGAAATGCACTATCCTTCAGTGGTATTCCAGCCTTACTTTTTTTTATCAACAAGACTGACTGAGATAAGATTTGTGACTGTAGTGAGGGTCAAGGTTTTTCTCGACTCATTTTGTAAGACAATAAATCTGCACTGATAAAAGTGAAGTTTATTTGCAAAAAACAAAGCTGTGTGTTTTTGCTGGTAAACTTAACCAACTTTATGAGTGCAGCTTTATGATTAAGACTATACAGCCGAAACATGTAAGCACAAGTGCTGTGCCTGCTTTGTTATTGTATGGGAGCTTTCCGATGCTATTTTAAAAAAGTTTGTTTTATTCAGCAATTGGAGTGGATAGTCTTCCTTTTTCTATAGGCAGCTTTATCTTGTCTTATTGGATCATTTGGAGCTTGGGGAGTGCACTGAAAGCTGGGCATAATTATAGAAAATGGTGCCCATACTTGCCAGAAGATTATAACTGTTTAAAGGGGGGAGGGAATTTCCATCTCCAGATAGGAGGGACACCAATGGGGGACCAAGTTTTCCCCCTCATATGCAAACCTATTTTAGGGTTGGTGGGAGTAGTCCATTTATGGGGGCTGGAAATCCTTTGGTTACTGCGATTTTTTCTACAATGTTAATCTCAATAGGATTTGAAAAGGAGACAAACTGCAATAGATTGTGTATTGGCAGAAGACTAATGATGTAGTTATAAGTTGTATTTATAATTCTAACAGTATAAATTAGATGTCACATCAATAGGATAACCAGATGGAAAAATTGTAAAAGGTATTCTGGAAACCCATAACGGGGAATACATTGCTTCATGCCAAAAGCTGCCCTCAAGGCAAAGTATCTCAGAGTTGACCCCTAGGGAATCACCAGTTAGATTGACAAGCCTGTAATATGTAGTGGGTGGATGTTTTTCCCATGTTGTAGGCATGCTTAATCTAAGCATTGAACTAGACCAGGTGAATGGATAGCTTTAACCAATGACATTAGATTTGTTCTTTTAAAATTGTTTTACTTTTGAATAGCACGGCTATAGCTGAAATAGGTTTTTAAAAGGTTGTCAGAAACAAAGGCTATTTTATTGTCAGTCATGTTGCACTTCTGTTCTAGTAACACTTTGTCTAGTCACTCTGTATGGCTAGAAATGGCCAATAAATAACAGTAAATTGACCTAATGGAAACATTATCCATTTCACCTTGGTTTGTAAAAAAAAAAAAACTGATGCCATCCACATGGTTTTGAACAAAATATGCAATTGGCATTTTACCTATGGTGACTCAATGGTTCTAAATAAAAATGTTAGACATTTCCCTAGGTTTGGTGGGATCATCCTGTGACCTGTAAGGGCAAAACTGGCACTGTATTTTGAGCTTTTATGAAACTAATGCACAAAAGATCAATGTTCCTATCATACATAAGCATCATTTAAGCACAAGGGAACCCTCACTGCCCCACAACTCACAGCTTTAAAGGTGTCCTCAGGACTTTAAAAAAAAAACAAAAAAAAACAAGACATATTCATTATATCTTAATGAGCACAGGTGAAATAATCATCTCACCCATCAGCAGATTTCACGTGCTCTAATTTAGAAGTAAATATGAACCTCTACACTAGTGTTTCCCAAATTCAGTCCACAGGACCCTTAACAGGCCAAACGCTTAGCAAGAAACCTTAAAGGGATAGCCTAGTCAATATTAAACTTTCATGATCCAGATAGAAAGATGCTACCATTTTATTTTCTAATTTACAATTATCGTCAAATACTCTGTTCTCTTGGTATCTTTATTTGAAATATTTAAGCTTAGGAGACGGCTCATTTTTGGTTCAGCATCTGAGAAGCACTTGCCGATTAGTGGCTACAAATGCAACCGCTACCCAGGTCCTGAACCAACAATGGCCCAGCTCTTAAGTGTACATTGTTGCTTTTTTAAATAGATAGCAAGAGAATGAAGAAAAAAAATAGAGTAAATTAAAAAAAGTTGCATGCTCTGAATCATGAGTAATTTTAACTAGACTATCCCTTTAAGTTAATTCACAAGAATGAACAAAAAAAGTTAAAAAAAAAACAAAAAAAAACAAAACACACAACTTGTGCTTTCTATAAAAATCTGAAGAAATAAAAAGTAGTCTTTACAAACTATGGAGAAGGTACAGTTTAGAAAGTTTATTTGATAAAATGTAAAGAAACCCTCCCCCACCATTTTCTCCATCCATGCTTAGGGGAGATGAATTCTTTGGTCTTGCGAATCAGTGATGAAGTAAATCTGCAGTGTCATTCTATCCAATCCTGAAAGCAGAAATTACAATGAGAAACAAGCATTCAATTTCACACAAGCAGACTGCTAGAAGCAGTGCAGATTATACATTTAATTTTCATAAACTACTATAATCATCATGTTCCATCTCTACAAGTTTGTATACATCAATAAAACTCCAGTTTCTTAACTACAGATTTGCATTTATTTTGTAAACCATTTTGTAGGCCACGATAAAGTTGCAGAACACGTTTAAGCCGTGTTAACTGCAGTGGAGCGTGGTCTTTTATTCTGCCACGGGCCTACGTTCTGCAACCAGCATACATAGCTGGGCAGAGAGGGAATGCCCTTGGCATTGATAGTGAGACGATTCCTACTGTCATTACACACCTAGGGATGCAGTTTGTTGTCCAAGTACCTGGTTATTTCAAGGGTAGCTTTATCAGCAGCTCCTCTGGCCTAAAAGAAAATAAATACCTTTTAAACAATAACTTATGGCTTCAATATGAAACGTGACTGACAAATGGATCATTTTATATTTGATAAACAAACACCTTTAACACTGCTGATCTGATGGACCCTCTAATTAGTGTGACTGTCACTCACCCTAATCTGCTACTGCATATGCACAGAACATAATAGTATTAAAACAAATTGATATTTCTCTTATTCAGTTGTAGGCTCAGGAACATTTGTGTGTCTGGAGCACTCTATGCAACAGGTTTTTTTTAAACCAGGTTATACTTTTAAACACTACATGGAAGCAGTGTTCCTGCCGAAATATAGTGCATCACATGCTCTTCAGCCTATCTACATTCGCTTTCAACAGATACCAAGAGAATGAAATAAATTTGATAGAAATACATTTCATGTCCCTTTAAGAGTATTTGTGCATTATAAGAACACTATGCAACTATTTTACTCTTTGCATTTATAATATGGGTCTTAATAATCCCATAAACCACACAATACCAAGGACCATTAATCCCATTCGAGTGCAAAGGGTCTTGTCCCTTTAATGTCTCCACCTGAGTAAAAAGACATGACATTTTTCTTCTTGATTTAAAAAGTGAATTGGACACTTTAAAAATGTTATTCTCCACCAAATGTGATTCATTCTTAGGATATTAAATTGTTCAAGATATCTAGATAGGTAGTGTGCACATGTCACAGGAAAGTGTTGCAAATCTGCTGCCGTTTAGTGCTGCAGACATGCACACTCCTGAGCTTACCTGCCTGCTTTTTAGCAAAGACAACAGAAAAATGAAATGGAATTTTTTTTTATTTATTTTTTAATTAGTCAGAAACATACAACTTTAAGTAGCAAAAAAGTTAATGGGACATAAAACCTAAAGAATCCTTAATTTATATTTAGCCCCTTCCATGTATGTTAATTTTGCAACACAGTTAACACTTTTTTGCCTCCCTTTACAGCATGCGACCATTGGTTTTCAAACCTTTCCTCAGGCCTCCTTAACAGGCCCAATTTTAAAGATAACTAGCACAGGTGGGAGGAAAATAAAAAAAAATATCGGTTACTAAATGGTTATTTTATCTGCTCTCACCCAAGGGAATCCTGAAAATATGACCCGTTAGGGAAGCCTGAGAACAGGTTTGAAAACCAGTGGCCTAAACTTGCTATATCTTCACTGGCTATTTAAGTTGAATCTACATTGACTTGTGGGTGTGCAACAGCCCAATGCCCCTAGATCCTCACCTGGTACTATCAATTGCTGAGTAGGGGAGGAGTAAGAGAAAGGCCATTGTAAAATGTTATAAGGAATTAGACCAGGTGAATGGAATTGCTTTGTACACAAAATATTAAACACAAGGTGCATGACTGGTTTACTCTACAATTGCTCCATATCAGACAATCCAACATCCCAAGAACATTTGTTAAAGAGAAGTTATGGTGTAGGCCACAATTTAGTTGCAGAACACATCTGGCTAGTGAACTGCAGTGGAGCATGGTCAGTTTTTCTGCCAAGGGAATACATTCTGCAACTAGCATTGGTAACTAGGCAGATAGGGAATTCCCATGGCCTTCACAAATCAATGCATAATATAGTGCTTGTTGGCAAAGTATGCGTTTATCAGAAGACCCACTTAATATATTTCTCAAGAATGAAAGGATATTGAACAAAGCTTACTTAACATCCCCTTGTAAAGAGATTATCTACAGCAGGCTACAAACCCAGGTATAGATCTTCTGAAAATTTGAAGACCTTTTTAATTAAACCTCTGGTACATTTACCAAACCTAGATAAAAGTACAGCGTGCACATTCATACTTACAGATTGGTGGTGTTGGCCCAATATGGCCAAGAACCTGGTTTCAGTAATAGACTAAGTGGAGTCCATCTCTAAAAAAAATATAAATGTAATATTTGGTGATTTATGCTTACATTTTTATAACTGTCCTTTAAAATTCTGTCCTCACATGTTCTTATGCGCATGGACTCCAAATGCTTCCAGCCTTTTAATCTTACAACTTTAGTATTCCCCAGCCGCCAGAACATACCCCACAAGCTCCTCAGTATTCACAAAATGCACAATGAAGTTGCACTCTCAAAGGAGAAAAAAGCCCATAAACTTCCAACACCTCTGACAATGCAGCTTCATGTTTTTTAGGATTCTGTCCCCATAGCATGAACCAGCTAGCAGTCACAGATAGGCCGTGCTGGGATGAATATGGGAAATTTCTCTACCCCCGCCAGATATAAGCAGCAACATCACATAAGACGAGTCCTTGCCCAGTGACAGGGGATATACTAGTCAATTATCCACAACACATTGATGCAGACACCATAAGTACTTACATAAATATGTAGATTGTTACACATGCACAGAAACTGCCATTAGACTTGTAATCTCAATCACGCCATACATCCGGCTTTAACATCTGAAAAACAGATTATGTCATTAGTAAAGTATCTGTATATGTTAATTGTTAAAGGAAAAACAAAGAGCATTTTCCAGCTACTGCTTTGTGCAAGATGTCCCCATAGCATGAACCAGCTGACAGTCACAGAAAGACAACGCTTGGATGAATATGGGTTTGTGCTCTACCACTGTCAGATTTTAAGAAACTGTCGCATGTGACAAATCCTTCCCAGTGACAGGGTGACCCACCCAGTTCATAAGATCATCTCAATTCAGTTACAGAACTATCTAAGTAATGCTAATAGACACTGCAATCAGAGCTCCAATAGTGATTACAAATACCTGCTGAAGATTAATGGGACATAATACTCATATGCTAAATCACTTAAAACTGAAGTAGTATAACTGTAGAAAGCCGACAGGAGAATATCACCTGAGCATCTCTATGTAAAACAATTAGAGGATTTTACCTCACAATTTCCTCAGCTCAGTAAGTTCAGCTGCAGGTAACAAAAGAAATGAACTGCAGTCAATCAGCAGCAACAGTTTGGAGGTCATGAACTCTTACTGTGATCTCAGATTTTATAGTAAAAATCCTTAAACTGAATAGGGAAACAACGTGTGTATGAGGCTCACTCCCTTGTCTGTACCAGGACAGGCATGCGGATTTGCTGCTTAAAGTCCTTTACAATGGGGTGTGAATACTTATGACATTTTAAGGTAAAATATTTACATAGAGATGTTCAGGTGATATTTTCTAGTCCGCTTTTTACAGCTATGCTGCATCACTTCCTAGTGTTTCAACATTTGGGTATCAAGGCCCTTTAAGATAGTCAAATAGACCAATATCATATAGACAAGATATATGAAATGCAAGACCACCACATAAAGTGGGGGAAGAAAAAAAAACCTCTATAAAGTGTATTTAACAGAAAGTTGCCAGCTGGGTGGCAAACTAGCTGGATTGGGTCAGAGTAATACTTTACAATATATTATCTTGCGCTTTGAATTTATTTAAAAATTTGAGCAATAAAAAAATATTTATTTATTAACTAAACTTATAGCTGGGTGTTGCACCCATTAAAATGTCCTAGGGAGAACACTGAAATAACCTATGTCTATAGGTTTAAGTTACTGTTTGGTCTCTATCCTGCAGGTGTTGCCTCTATATACCCATGTCTTCCCCAGTCAATGGAGTATGTGGAGTGCAAAGCTTAGATTGCACACCCCAAGTGCCATATGCGATTACATCCCATAAGTTTAATTTTCTTTAGCTAGTAGTTACCTCATGTTTTGTATTGCATTAACACCCAGGTCTGCTTTTCTCACCATGGGACACTGGGCACTTCTGAAGCTATAGAACCACCTGAAAGACAAGGAAAGGTTTTAAAATAAAATTTAATAAAAAATATATGTTTGAATAAATGATTTTCTAGTGATACATTGTATATCTAACAAGTCAATTGATTATTTTACATTGCAAAACCTTGTGTTGCGCCCCTTTAACTCAAGCATGTCCCCATAGCATGAACCAACTATCAGTCATGGCATGGCTGTGTTGGGATGAATATGGGAGGGTTACTTTGACCCCCAACAGATATAAGAAGCAACATTATATGTAATGAGTCCTTGCCCAGTGCTGGGGTCCTATCAGCCATTTAGGGGGCAAAAAAACAAAACATACAGAACCTAGACTACTCCACTCACCATGATCTTTCCCTATCGGACGCCCGAGACTGCAACTTAGCAGGGACACTAGAAGGAAGACAAATTAATTTATAAATTCATTCTAGGACTAGACTGATTACTTTGAAATATCAATACATTTAAAAAAAATATATATATTTTTCTCCACCTTTGCCATCTGTTGTAAACAAGTAAAAAGGACAGAATGTATTTTGATAATTGAATACGCCTAGTATCAAAGCATAGGAACTAGTGGAGGGAAATTCATTTACTATCAATACCCTCCACTTAAGTTTTAAAAAAAGTGACATCTGAATTAAAAATGTATTCAGAGAACAAGTAACATTTCAATTCCATTATCAAAATGTGAACTCTGTACATGCAGAGGCAAAAGCTCCTACTGAGCATGTGCAAAATTGACAGGATATACATCATGCATTTTGTGATTGATGGCTGTCACATGATGAATTGAAAAATTTTACATTTGCCAGGAAAAAAACAAAAAAAAAAACTACTCAATTTGAAATTCAAATTGTGCATTTATTGATTATGCAATACTGGTCTTCAGTGGTGCTTTAAATTGGGATCAAAACTGCTAATGAAATAACCCCCACTGCACACACACACTTGGCACTAGACAAACTGCGTGGAGAAGTGATTTGTGCTTGTGTAGTATATACACATGCTGCTCTTAAAGTGATGGTAAACCCTAGCGTTTGGGAAACGCTAGGATTTACAATCGTAACAAATAAAGGGGACTTTCATTCATGAAGTATAAAATACTTCATTCTGAAAGCCCCTTATTTGTGATCAGCGTTTGCTGCGCTGAGCTGCTAAAGGCAGCCCACGGCAGAACGCAATTTGGCTGAGAGGTGACGTTTCCACCTCTTAGCCAATAGCCGTGTGCGGGAAATACAGCTTGGCGCCAGGTTTTGTGGTGCCAAGCTGTATTTCCCGCACACGGCTATTGGCTAAGAGGTGGAAACGTCACCTCTCAGCCAAATTGCGTTCTGCCGTGGGCTGCCTTTAGCAGCTCAGCAAACGCTGATAACAAATAAAGGGGCTTTCAGAATGAAGTATTTTATACTTCATGAATGAAAGTCCCCTTTATTTGTTACGATTGTAAATCCTAGCGTTTCCCAAACGCTAGGGTTTATCATCACTTTAAGTAAATGAGCATATTGTACTAAAATCACTGCAAGTTGTAGATCACAGATAAGTTGCAGAACACATGAAGGTAGTGTTAACTGCAGTGGAGCGTGGTCCGTTGATTTGCCACGGGTCTACATTCTGCAGTAGGCACAGGGGAGCTTAGCAGACGGATGAACCCTTGGCTTTTTAGGAGTGAAGAAATTCTTGCAATACTTACCAGCAAATTCATCCATCACTTGAAGTCCATTCTTGACTAACTTCAGATCTGGAAAAGATTAAAGTCCATGAAGAACCACTAATTCACACAGGCCAAACTACCACAGAATTTATTTTAAAGGGCAACAAGTAAGCTGGGAGAATCACAAAATCCAACAGAATAAAAATACCCTTTGTTAAAAAGTTGCAACAAAAAGACCCTAAGGGTTTACTAGATGTTACATATAAGTGGCATTAAACCTCTTTCTTGTGTAAAAAAAAGCATTGCTTGGTCTGACTCCTAGAGGTTAAATAGCAAAATCTGTAACCTAGGGTTTCAAACTGCTACAAATTGCCTAAACCAGCCATTTTATTTTCAGGCTACAAGATTTGCTTTTTGCCCTCTCTAGAGTGCATGGGATAATTTATACGTGGGACATTTATACAAAGCCAGAAGGTGTTTAAATGTTCTTGAAAGCATTCACAACACTTGACAAACCCAAGTACAGGGTCAAATGGGGGTCTTCTACTGTAAATGAAATATTAAATTAAAGAAACAAAACATTAGCTGTCAGCAGGTGAAATGCTGGTACTTTTGTTTATTGTTTAACATTGGTTCTGACTAGTAACTGGGGAATATAAATTCCAATTAGAGGGATATTTAAAGGGATATGCAACCCGATTTTCTCATCTGGATGATTTAAATAGCTCATACAATTTGAAAACACTTTCCAATTTGCTTCTATTTAATTTGCTTAGTATCCTTTGTTGAAGCAGTAATGAACTACTGGGAGCTAGCATAAAGCCAAAGACAAGATGCATATATGTGCAGCTTCTGAGCCTACCTAGGTATACCTTTCAACAAAGGATATAAAGAACAAATTAAGTAGAAATAAATAAAATTCATTACTGTCCCTTTAAGGGGTTAAGACTAAGTCATAACACCTAAGTTTGGTGAAGGCTGTTCTCAGACTGAGGTGAAATCATTTCTCAGAGCCCTCTGTAACCCCCTGCTGCAGTCTGCAAGACGCACACAGGGCAGGCACGATGCAGAGAGACCCTGAGCATCAGATGACACGCATGGGATCTCATCACTAAACAGCCTCCACTCAGTTTAAACTTGCTAAGACATAATGAAAGCCTTGCAATGATTCTACCGTGAATAACCATAACACATGGAAATATTCAATGTTGTGCAATGTTTAAAGAACTTAATTTCTACAATTAAAAAGCCACTTATGGTTAAAGGCAGACAGGTAAACATTTAAATGTATATTGTTGAGTCCCAAGACGCTAGTCACATGTGTATGTCACTCAAAAAGGAATAGTATACTGGAGGCATTTTCTCATTAATATTAAATTTCTATAGAGAATGATTTTAATTCCAATTTGCTTCCATTAACAAATTATGCATTCTTTATTTGCAGTTTCAGGCATCAGCTCCTAGCGAGCATGTGCAAGAGTGACATGAAAAATAAACTGCTCTTCTGAATTCAGTGTAAGTTATTGCATTGTGTTTTTTATTATTGCTCTATTAGGAAATTCTACAGTATTGAATGGTCATAAAGGTTTATAAAGGTGCATCGTGTCCTGAAACTTAAGGTCAAAATGTAATGTCTAAATATCTTTAAGGGACAGTCAAGTCAAAATTAAACCGATTTATCTATGGCATGAAAAGTAAATTTGCTTTGTTCTCTTGCTATTCTTTAAAGGGACAGTCAAGTCCAAAAAACCTCATTCTTCAAATAGGGCATGTAATTTGAAACAACTTTCCAATTTAATTTTATCAACAATTTTGCTTTGCTATCTTGGTATTCTAGTTGAAAGCAAACCTAGGAAGGCACATATAACTTATAAGCCCTTGATGGCCGCCTCTATTTTATTTACTTTTCACAGCAGGGGAGAGCAAGCTCATGTAGGCCATATAGATAGCATTGTAATCACACCTGTGGCTAATGGCAGACACTGCACTAATTGGCTAAAATGCTAATCAATAGATAACTAAAAGTCATGTGATTAGGGGCAGTCAGAAGTTGCTTAGATACAAGTTAGTCACAGAAGTGTATAAATATAACTTTGTTTTGCAAAACTGGGGAATGGGTAATAAAGGGATTATCTATCTTTTTTAAAAACAAAAATTCTGGTGTCAACTGTCCCTTTAAAGCTAAACCTAGGTAGGCTCATAGGCTGATTTTTAAGACCTTTAGGACATCTTATCTCACTAGCTGTAAAAAGCACTGCTAGTTTATATGTGCCATATAGATAATCTTGTGCTCAGCCCGTGGAGTTATGCAGGATTCAGCAATAATTGACTGAAAAGCAAGTTTGTAGAACCCAGATAAGGGGCCATCTGCAGAGGCTTAGATACAAGTTAATCAGAGGTAAAAAATATATTAAGACAACAGTGTCTGTTATGCAAAACTGGGGCATGTGTAAGTGATTATCCATCTTTTTTGTTAAAAAAAAACCTCAAGTAGACTGTCCCTTTAACTTCAGATACATGAGGTCAGTTTCCTCAGGAGACCAGTCACATTACCAAACTGTTCAATACTACTGAAGATAAAATTAGGACTCATTTTGAAAACAGTTTCAAGTGCTTGTCCTAAGGAGTTTGCTCAATCATTTACAAAAACTGGTGCTATAAGTTGTAGTATTGATAGAATACCTAAAGCAATAAGGATTACACACCTTAACCCCCAAGGAGGGAAGCCTTCATGAAAGTCCTGTTGAGGGTAGTGACTAGAAGTACAAAAAAAAAAAATCATTGTTTAGATCAGCTTTTCTGCAGTGGTTTACTTTCATTCAAACAAAGAAACCTAGAGCCTGCTATAGCACTGCTTTGTTACTAGAACTTTAACAGAGGTGTGTTTTAAACAAATTTCCCAATTTACTTCTTGTATAACATTTTCCGTGTTATTTTTTGTTGAAAAGCTGGAAGGCAATTTCTGGAGTGTGCACGTGTCTGCAGTACTACATCACACAGCAGTTCTGAAACAATGTTATACATTAGCAAGAGCACTAGATGGCAGCACTATTTCCTGTCATGTAGTGCCCCAGACATGCGCAAACTACGTATCTAGATACAAACAAATCTGATTTTTAAAAAAAGTTTTTAAAATTCTATTTTTCCTATCTGAATCATAAGAAATTTTGAGTTTCATGTCCCTTTAAATTGATGGTAAACCCTAGTGTTATTGAAATGCTAGGATTAACCAGTGATGAAATCGGGAAGTAAAACAATTCATGCTTAAAGTTCATTTGCCTGCAGCGTATGCCACGCTGAGTGCCTCAGGCTGCCCACAGCAGAACACTTCTCAGTGAGGTGATGTTAGCCAATAACGTGCTAGCCATACAGCGTAATGCCAACAGGGCCACATAGATATTAGTTAAGAGGTGGAAATGCCACCTAATTGAAAAGATAGCATTCTACTGTGGGAGGCCTAAGGCGTTCATATGCTGCAGGCACAAAAACTTTCAGCATGATTTTATTAGTAGCACTGGTTAATCCTAGTGTTTCAAAAACACTACGATTTACCATCACTAAGACTGACCACACACTAATAACCCCCACAAAGGGGTTAAACACAAAAACAAAATTTATTTCTCTTGTGGTGTATCCAGTCCACGGGTTCATCCATTACTTGTGGGATATTCTCCTTCCCAACAGGAAGCTGCAAGAGGACACCCACAGCAGAGCTGTCTATATAGCTCCTCCCCTAACTGCCACCCCCAGTCATTCGACCGAAGAAAAGCAAGAAAAAAAAAAAAAAAAAAGGAGAAACTATAGGGTGCAGTGGTGACTGTAGTTTAAAAATAAAAAACACCTGCCTTAAAATGACAGGGCGGGCCGTGGACTGGATACACCACAAGAGAAATAAATTTATCAGGTAAGCATAAATTTTGTTCTCTTGTAAAGGTGTATCCAGTCCACGGGTTCATCCATTACTTGTGGGATACCAATACCAAAGCTTTCGGACACGGATGAAGGGAGGGACAAGGCAGGCACTTAAACGGAAGGCACCACTGCCTGTAAGACCTTTCTCCCAAAAATAGCCTCCGAAGAAGCAAAAGTATAAAATTTATAGAATTTTCGAAAAGGTATGAAGCGAAGACCAAGTCGCCGCCTTACAAATCTGTTCAACAGAGGCCTCATGTTTAAAAGTCCATGAGGAAGCTACTGCTCTTGTAGAATGAGCTGTAATTCTTTCAGGAGGCTGCTGGCCATCAGTCTCATAAGCTAAGCGTATTATACTTCTTACCCAAAAAGAAAGAAGTTGCCGAAGCCTTTTGGCCTCTCCTCTGTCCAGAGTAGACTAGAAACAAAGCAGATGTTTGACGAAAATCCTTCGTAGCTTGTAAATAAAACTTTAAAGCACGAACCACATCAAGATTGTGTAATAGACGTTCCTTCTTTGAAGAAGGATTAGGACATAGTGAAGGAACAACAATCTCCTGATTGATATTCTTATTACGTACCAAACCTGGGTTTCTTCCTAAGGTGGTATCCAACACTACCTTATCTGCATGGAAAATCAGATAAGGGGAATTACATTGTAAAGCAGATAACTCCGAAACTCTTCGAGCCGAGGAGATAGCTACTAAAAACAGAACTTTCCAAGATAAAAGCTTAATATCTATGGAATGCAAAGGTTCAAACGGAACCCCTTGAAGAACCTTAAGAACTAAATTTAAACTCCATGGCGGAGCAACAGGTTTAAACACAGGCTTGATTCTAACTAAAGCCTGACAAAACGCCTGAACGTCTGGAACCTCAGCCAGACATTTGTGCAAAAGGACAGAGCAGAAATCTGTCCCTTTAAGGAACTAGCTGACAATCCCTTCTCCAATTCTTCTTGGATACAAGATAATATCCTAGGAATCCTGACCTTACTCCATGAGTAACCCTTGGATTCACACCAAAGATGATATTTACACCATATCTTATGATAGATCTTCCTGGTGACAGGCTTTCGAATCTGAATTAAGGTATCAATGACCGATTCGGAAAAACCATGCTTTTATAGAATCAAGCGTTCAATCTCCAAGCAGTCAGACGCAGAGAAATTAGATTTGGATGTCTGAAGGGACCTTGAAGTAGAAGGTCCTGCCTTAGCGGCAGAGTCCATGGTGGAAAAGATGACATGTCCACCAGATCTGCATACCAAGTCCTGCGTGGCCATGCAGGGGCTATCAAGATCACCGAAGCTCTCTCCTGCTTGATCTTGGGAATCAGACAAGGGAGCAAAGGAAACGGTGGAAACACATAAGCCAGGCTGAAGGACCAGGGCACTTCTAGAGCATCTATCAGCGCTGCCTTGGGATCCCTTGACCTGGACCCATAACAAGGAAGCTTGGCGTTCCGACGAGACGCCATGAGATCCAGTTCTTGTTTGCCCCATAGTTGAATCAACTGGGCAAATACCCCAGATGGAGCTCCCACTCCCCCGGATGAAAAGTCTGCCAACTTAGAAAATCCGCCTCCCAGTTCTCTACTCCTGGGTTATGGATAGCTGAGAGATGGCTAGAGTGAACCTCTGCCCATAGAATTATCTTTGCCAGGGGGCTCCTTGTTCCCCCCTGATGGTTGATATAGGCTACAGTCGTGATGTCGTGAAATCTGATGAACCTGACCGCAGCTAGCCGAGACCAAGCCTGAAGAGCACTGAATATAGCTTAGTTCCAGAATGTTTATCAGAAGGAGGGCCTCCTCTTGAGTCCACGAATCCTGAGCATTCAAGGAGTTCCAGACTGCACCCCAGCCCAGAAGGCTGGCATCTGTCGTTACTATAGTCCATTCTGGCCTGCGGAAACTCATTCCCTTGGACAGATGGACCAGAGAAGAGAAACCCTGGTCTATTGATCCAGATTTAGTAGAGGGGACAAATATGTGCAATCCCCATTCCACTGATTGAGCATGCAAAGTTGCAGTGGTCTGAGATGTAGGCGGGCAAACGGAACTATGTCCATTGCCGCTACCATTAATCCGATTACCTCCATACACTGAGTCACTGACGGATGGGAAGTGGAATAAAGAGCACGGCAGGAAGTTAGAAGTTTTGACAACCTGACCTCTGTCAGATAAATCTTCATGTCTACTGAGTCTATCAGAGTTCCTAGGAAGGAAACTCTTGTGAGAGGGGAGAGAGAGAACTCTTTCCTTCGTTCACCTTCCACCCGTGAGACCTCAGGAATGCCAGAACAATGTCCGTATGGGACCTGGCGATTTGAAAAGTCGACGCCTGTATCAGGATGTCGTCTAGGTAAGTGGCCACTGCTATACCCCACGGCCTTAGAACCGCCAGAAGGGACCCTAGAACCTTCATAAAGATTCTTGGTGCCGTGGCTAACACGAAGGGAAGAGCCACAAACTGGTCATGCCTGTCTAGGAAGGCGAACCTGATGATCCCTGTGTATCGGAATATGTAGATAAGCATCCTTTAAATCCACGGTAGTCATATATTGACCCTCCTGGATCATAGGTAGGATGGTTCGAATAGTCTCCATCTTGAAGGATGGGACCCTGAGAAATTTTAGGATCTTGAGATCCAAGATTGGTCTGAAAGTTCCCTCTTTCTTGGGAACTACAGATTTGAATAGAAGCCCTGCCCCTCCTTTGGAACTGGGTGGATCACTCCCATAACTAGTAGGTCTTGAACGCAATTTAAGAATGCCTCTCTTTATCTGGTTTGCAGATAATTGTGAGAGATGAAATCTCCCCTTTGGAGATGAACCTTTGAAATCCAGAAGATATCCCTGGGACACAATCTCCAGAGCCCAAGGATCCTGGACGTCTCTTGCCCAAACATGGGTGAAGAGAGAAAGTCTGCCCCCCACTAGATCTGGTCCCGGATCGGGGGCTACTCCTTCATACTGTCTTAGAGGCAGCAGCAGGCTTTTTGGCCTGTTTCCCCTTGTTCCAAGCCTGGTTAGGTCTCCAGACTGGCTTGGACTGGGCAAAATTTCCCTCTTGTTTTGTAGAACAGGAATATGAAGCTGCGCCACTCTTGAAGTTTCAAAAGGAACAAAAATTCGTCTGTTTAGTCCTTAACTTGTTGGACCTATCCTGGGGAAGGGCGTGGCCTTTTCCTCCAGTAATATCAAAAATGATTTCCTTCAGTCCAGGCCCAAATAGGGTCTGCCCTTTGAAGGGGATATTGAGAAGTTTAGACTTTGAAGTGACATCAGCTGACCAGGATTTAAGCCATAGCGCCCTACGCGCCTGAATGGCAAAACCTGAATTTTTAGCCGTTAGCTTGGTTAAATGAAAAACGGCATCAGAAATAAATGAATTGGCTAACTTAAGAGCTTTAAGCCTGTCAAGGATATCATCCAACGGGGTTTCTACCTGTAGAGCCTCCTCCAGAGACTCGAACCAGAAAGACGCTGCAGCAGTGACTGGGGCAATGCATGCAAGAGGCTGGAGAATAAAACCTTGTTGTATAAAGATTTTAAGGAAACCCTCTAATTTTTTATCCATAGGATCTAGGAAAGCACAACTGTCCTCGACAGGAATAGTTGTACGCTTAGCTAGGGTAGAGACTGCTCCCTCCACCTTAGGGACCGTCTGCCACGAGTCCCGTGTAGCGGCATCTATGGGAAACATCTTTTTAAAAACAGGAGGGGGAGAAAACGGTACACCTGGTCTATCCCATTCCTTAGTAATAATTTCTGAAAACCTCTTAGGGATTGGAAAAACGTCAGTGTAAACAGGCAATGCAAAGTATTTGTCCATTTTACACAATTTCTCTGGGACTACAATGGTGTCACAGTCATCCAGAGTCGCTAAAACCTCCCTGAGCAACACGGAGGTGTTCAAGCTTAAATTTAAATGCTGTCATTTCAGAGTCAGACTGAAGTAACGCCTTCCCTGAATCAGAGAAGTCACCCACAGAGAGAGAAGCTCTCCTGCTTCAACTTCTGCACATTGTGAGGGTATATCAGACATAGCTACTAAAGAGTCAGAGAGCTCTGTATTTGTTCTAGCCCCAGAGCCGTCTCGCTTTCCTTGTAACCCTGGCAGTTTGGACAATACCTCTGTGAAGGTATGATTCATAACTGCCGCCATGTCTTATAAGGTAAACGCATTGGACGCGCTAGATTTACTTGGCGTCCCTTGAGCGGGAGTTATAGGTTCTGACACGTGGGGAGAGCTAGATGGCATAACCTTTTGTCAGTCTCAGAAACCTCAGGTGATAAATCTTTAAAAGCTATAATATGATCTTTATAACTTATAGAAAGGTCAGTGCATTTGGTACACATTCTAAGAGGGGGTTCCACAATGGCTTCTAAACATAATTAACAAGGAGTTTCCTCTATGTCAGACATGTTTAACAGACTAGTAATGAGACCAGCAAGCTTGGAAAACACTTTAATAAATGTGAAAAAAGCAATAATATAAAAACGGTACTGTGCCTTTAAAAGAAAAAAAAAATACCACATAAACTGCAAAACAGTGATAAAAAGTAGTAAACTCTACGAAATTTTTACAGTGTGTATAAGGGACTAAAGCAGCATTGCACCCACTTGCAAATGGATGATTAACCCCTCAGGCCCAAAAACAAATTAGAAAAACATTAAAACTGCTAACAAACAGTCAAACACACTGCCACAGCTGTACTGTGGCTCCTACCTGCCCTTAAAAACGATTTTTGCAGGAACAAAACCCTCTATAGAGGTCCTAAAAGCCAGAGGACTCCTTCAGGGAAGCTGGATGTCTCACACTGAAAATCAACTGCACATTTAGAGCTTGAAAATAGGCTCCTCCCTACCATGCACTCAAAGTCAGAGGGCCTTAAAAAAGTACTCCTAGGAGTAATCTAACAAGCCATGTGGAAAACTAGGCCCCAAATAATGATTTATCACCCTCAGTGTAAAAACGTTTGCATGATTTATAAAAATAAAAACGTTTTTTATCTAAGTAATAAGTATTAACATGAATATTACCCTTATTTGCAAGCATGATCCCAGTTGTTAAATCACTGTATCAGGCTTACCTTAAATATACCAGGCACTGTCAGCATTTTCTAGACCTTATCTCTAGAAAAAAATATACTGAACATACCTCAAAGCAGGCAATCTGCAGACCGTCCCCCCAACTGAAGTTTTCTTTCCATACTCTTCAGTTATGTGTGAGAACAGCAATGGACCTTAGTTACAAACCGCTAAGATCATCAAAACCTCCAGGCAGAATTATTCTTCCAATTTCTGTCTGAGAGTAAAAACAGTACAACGCCGGTACCGTATAAAAATAAACTTTTGATTCAAGGTAAAAACTACACTAAGTCACCACATCTCTCTTGATACTTCCTTTCTTGTCGAAAGCTGCAAGAGAATGACGGGGGGAGGAGCTATATAGACAGCTCTGCTGTGGGTGTCCTCTTGCAGCTTCCGGTTGGGAAGGAGAATATCCCACAAGTAATGGATGAACCCGTGGACTGGATAAACCTTTACAAGAGAAAGTACCACTTGAAACCCATGAAGCAGTGTTGGTCCTGAGCAGAGACTGCTGCAGATTCAATCAGCAGCACTAATCACATGACTCAAATGCAATTAGCTCTGCTGATTAGAGCCACAGTGACTTCCACTCTGGACCAGCAGTGCTCTGCATGTCCCGAGCAGTCCCCTTTGCAGGGGTGGGGGTAATCACACACAAGTGATAGGTCAATAGTCTAATTTACATGCTCTAACAAAAACTATTATGATCCTTTAAAGTGAAGGTTAAGTTACCTGTTTCACAAACTTTAAATTCCATTTGCCAAATAAATATGAGTCTCATTCATCATCTTCACATTGAAAGTTTTAAAAAGTTATCGCCGTATGAAATCGCAATTTTAATTTAATCCAAATCAACTTTTTTTTATGTGTTTTTTTTACTGGATCACGTTCTTAAAAGCACCAATTGAAAATCTGGCCGTTAGGCGGCCGTCGTTCTACGTCACCCGCCCCATATTTTTAATGCGCATGCACTCCTGTCTTATCCTCCGCTTAGGACTACAAGCTCGCTCTCGTTTCGCACAGGACCTTTGCCGAAACCAACAAAAACAACGCTCTACTTGGGACAAACTACGCATGCGCATTGATTCTCTAGATTGAAAAGTAGCGCATGCGCAGTAGTTTATATCTGCGTTTCGCGCATGCGCAATAGGTAGGATCATGCACGCGCTTGGGAGATTCGTAGAGAGTGGGTGGGACCGCTCTATACGTAACATCAGGGATAACACGGAAGTAGAGGTGGGAAGGAGTTTGGACGGAAACGGTAGGAAGATTAGTATATATTATAAATATCGAAATTAACAAATTAGAGAAAAATAAACTTGGCGACCATCTTAATGTGCTATTAATTTCATTTAGCTATTCAAAGCATTAAAAAAAAAAAAAAACTTTACCTTCACTTTAAGTTTCCCCTTATCTATCTTCCCTGCAGAGGACAATTAGGGGCAGATATAAAAAACAGAATTTATGCTTACCTGATAAATTACTTTCTCCAACGGTGTGTCCGGTCCACGGCGTCATCCTTACTTGTGGGATATTCTCCTCCCCAACAGGAAATGGCAAAGAGCCCAGCAAAGCTGGCCATATAGTCCCTCCTAGGCTCCGCCTACCCCAGTCATTCGACCGACGGACAGGAGGAAATATATATAGGAGAAACCATATGGTAACGTGGTGACTGTAGGTAGAGAAAATAATTCAGACCTGATTAAAAAACCAGGGCGGGCCGTGGACCGGACACACCGTTGGAGAAAGTAATTTATCAGGTAAGCATAAATTCTGTTTTCTCCAACATAGGTGTGTCCGGTCCACGGCGTCATCCTTACTTGTGGGAACCAATACCAAAGCTTTAGGACACGGATGAAGGGAGGGAGCAAATCAGGTCACCCAAACGGAAGGCACCACGGCTTGCAAAACCTTTCTCCCAAAAATAGCCTCCGAAGAAGCAAAAGTATATAATTTAAAAAATTTGGTCAACAGGAACCTCATTCTTGAAGGCCCATGTGGAAGCCACAGCCCTAGTGGAGTGAGCTGTGATACTTTCAGGAGGCTGCCGTCCGGCAGTCTCAAAAGCCAATCTGATGATGCTTTTAAACCAAAAGGAAAGAGAGGTAGAAGTTGCTTTTTTACCTCTCCTTTAACCAGAATAAACAACAAACAAAGAAGATGTTTGTCTAAAATCTTCAATAGCCTCTAAATAGAATTTTAGAGCACGGACAACGTCCAAATTGTGTAACAAACGTTCCTTCTATGAAACTGGATTCGGACACAAAGAAGGTACAACTATCTCCTGGTTAATATTTTTGTTGGAAACAACCTTCGGAAGAAAACCAGGCTCAGTACGTAAAAACCACCTTATCTGCATGGACCAGATAGGGCGGAGAACACTGCAGAGCAGATAACTCAGAAACTCTTCTAGCGGAAGAAATTGCAACCTAAAACAAAACTTTCCAAGATAATAACAATATCTACGGAATATAAGGGTTCAAACGGAACCCCTTGAAGAAATGAAAGAACTAGATTAAGACTCCAGGGAAGAGTCAAAGGTCTGTAAACAGGCTTGATTCTAACCAGAGCCTGAACAAACGCTTAAACGTCTGGCACAGCTGCCAGCCTTTTGTGAAGTAAAACAGATAAAGCAGAGATCTGTCCCTTCAGAGAACTCGCAGAAAATCCTTTCTCCAAACCTTCTTGTAGAAAGGAAAGAATCTTAGGAATTTTTATCTTGTTCCATGGGAATCCTTTAGATTCACACCAACAGATATATTTTTTCCATATATTATGGTAAATTTTTCTAGTTACAGGCTTTCTAGCCTGAATAAGAGTATCTATTACAGAATCTGAAAACCCACGCTTTGATAAAATTAAGCGTTCAAACTCCAAGCAGTCAGTTGGAGGAAAACCAGATTCGGATGTTCGAATGGACCCTGAATAAGAAGGTCCTGTCTCAAAGGTAGCTTCCATGGTGGAGCCGATGACACATTCACCAGGTCTGCATACCAAGTCCTGCGTGGCCACACAGGAACTATCAAGATCACCGAAGCCCTCTCCAGATTGATCCTGGCTACCAGCCTGGGAATGAGAGGAAACTGTGGGAATACATAAGCTAGGTTGAAGATCCAAGGTGCTACTATTGTATCCAATAGAGTCGCCTTGGGATCCCTGGATTTGGACCCGTAACAAGGGACCATGAAGTTCTGACGAGAGGCCATCAGAACCATGTCTGGAATGCCCCATAATTGAGTTATTTGGGCAAAGATTTCCAGATGGAGTTCCCACTCCCCCGGATGCTCCTCCATCGCCAGGGAACTCCTTGTTACCCCCTGATGGTTGATATATGTAACAGTCGTCATGATGTCTGATTGAAACCTTATGAATTTGGCCTTTGCTAGTCGAGGCCAAGCCTTGAGAGCATTGAATATCGCTCTCAGTTCCATTATGTTTATCGGGAGAAGAGAGTCTTCCCGAAACCATAGACCCTGAGCTTTCAGGGGTTCCCAGACCGCGCCCCAGCCCACCAGACTGGCGTTTGTCGTGACAATGACCTACTCTGGTCTGCGGAAGCTCATTCCCTGTGACAGGTTGTCCAGGGTCAGCCACCAACGGAGTGAATCTCTGGTTATTTGATCTACTTGTATCGTCGGAGACAAGTCTGTATAATCCCCATCCCACTGTCTGAGCATGCACAGGTGTAATGGTCTTAGATGAATTCGTGCAAAAGGAACTATGTCCATTGCCGCAACCATCAAACCTATTACTTCCATGCACTGCGCTATGGAAGGAAGAAGAACAGAATGAAGTACCTGACAAGAGCTTAGAAGTTTTGATTTTCTGGCCTCTGTCAGAAAAACCTTCATTTCTAAGGAAACTATTATTGTTCCCAAGAAGGGAACTCTTGTTGACGGGGACAGAGAACTTTTTTCTATGTTCACTTTCCACCTGTGAGATCTGAGAAAGGCTAGGACAATGTCCGTATGAGCCCTTGCTTTTGACAGAGACGACACTTGAATCAGGATGTCGTCCAAGTAAGGTACTACTGCAATGCCCCTTGGTCTTAGCACCGCTAGAAGGGACCCTAGTACCCTTGTGAAAATCCTTGGAGCAGTGGCTAATCCGAATGGAAGTGCCACAAACTGGTAATGCTTGTCCAGAAAGGCGAACCTTAGGAACCGAAAATGTTCCTTGTGGATAGGAATACGTAGGTACGCATCCTTTAAGTCCACCGTGGTCATGAATTGACCTTCCTGGATGGTAGGAAGGATCGTTCGAATGGTTTCCATTTTGAACGATGAAACCCTTAGAAACTTGTTTAGAATCTTGAGATCTAAAATAGGTCTGAATGTTCCCTCTTTTTTGGGAATTATGAACAGGTTGGAGTAAAAACCCATCCCTTGTTCTCCTAATGGAACAGGATGAATCACTCCCATGCTTAACAGGTCTTCTACACAGTGTAAGAATGCCTGTTCGAAGATAATTGAGACCCGTGGAACCTTCCCCTTGGGGGTAGTTCCCTGAATTCCAGGAGATAACCTTGAGAAACTATTTCTAGCGCCCAAGGATCCTGAACATCTCTTGCCCCAGCCTGAGCAAAGAGAGAAAGTCTGCCCCCCACCAGATCCTTCCCAGATCGGGGGCCAACACTTCATGCTGTTTTGGTAGCAGTGGCAGGTGACTTGGCCTGCTTACCCTTGTTCCAGCCTTGCATCGGCCTCCAGGCTGGCTTGGTTTGAGAAGTATTACCCTCTTGCTTAGAGGGTGTAGAATTTGAGGCTGGTCCGTTTCTGCGAAAGGGACGAAAATTTGGCTTATTTTTAGCCTTAAAAGACCTATCCAGAGGAAGGGCGTGGCCCTTTCCCCAGTGATGTCTGAAATAATCTCTTTCAAGTCAGGGCCAAACAGTGTTTTACCCTTGAAAGGGATGTTAAGCAATAGCGCTCTGCGCGCCACGATAGCAAACCCTGAATTATTCGCCGCTAATCTAGCTAATTGCAAAGCGGCATCTAAAATAAAATAGTTAGCCAATTTAAGAGCTTGAACTCTGTCCAAAACCTCCTCGTACGAAGATTCTTTGAGCGACTTTTCTAGTTCTTCGAACCAGAAACACGCAGCTGTAGTGACAGGAACAATGCATGAAATTGGTTGTAGAAGGTAACCTTGCTGAACAAACATCTTTTTAAGCAAACCCTCTAACCTATAATCCATAGGATCTTGAAAGCACAACTATCTTCTATAGGAATAGAAGTGCGTTTGTTTAGAGTAGAAACCGCCCCCTCGACCTTGGGGACTGTATGCTATAAGTCCTTTCTGGGGTCGACTATAGGAAATAATTTCTTAAATATAGGGGGAGGACAAAAGGTATGCCAGGCCTTTCCCACTCCTTATTTACTATGTCCGCCACCCGCTTGGGTATAGGAAAAACATTGGGGGGCACCGGAACCTCTAGGAACTTGTCCATCTTACCTAATTTCGCTGGAATGACCAAATTGTCACAATCATCCAGAGTAGATAATACCTCCTTAAGTAGTGCGTGGAGATGTTGTAATTTAAATTTAAAAGTTACAATATCAGGTTCTGCTTGTTGAGAAATTTTCCCTGAATCTGAAATTTCTCCCTCAGACAAAACCTCCCTCCTGGCCCCTTCAGATAGGTGTGAGGGTATGTCAGAACAGATATCATCAGCGTCCTTTTGCTCTTCAGTGTTTAAAACAGAGCAATCACGCTTTCTCTGATAAGTAGGCATTTTGGAAAAAACGCATGCAATAGAATTATCCATTACAGCCATTAATTGTTGTATGGTAATAAGTATTGGCGCACTAGAGGTACTAGGGGCCTCTTGTGTGGGCAAAACTGGTGTAGACACAGAAGGGGATGATGCAGTACCATGCTTACTCCCCTCATTAGAGGAATCATCTTGGGCAATATCATATCTATGGCATTATTATCCCTACTTTGTTTGGACATTATGACACAAATATATCACATATATTTAAATGGGGAGACACATTGGCTTTCATACATATAGAACATCGTTATCTGATGGTTCAGACATGTTAAACAGGCTTAAACTTGTCAACAAAGCACAAAAAACGTTTTACAATAAAACAGTTACTGTCCCTTTAAATTTTAAACTGAACACACTTTATTACTGAATATGTGAAAAAGTATGAAGGAATTGTTCAAAATTCACCAAAATTTCACCACAGTAACTTAAAGCCTTAAAAGTATTGCACACCAAATTTGAAAGCTTTAACCCTTAAAATAACGGAACCGGAGCCGTTTTTACATTTAACCCCTATACAGTCCCAGGTATCTGCTTTGCTGAGACCCAACCAAGCCCAGAGGGGAATACGATACCAAATGATGCCTTCTATAAGCTTTTTCAGTGGTTCTTAGCTCCTCACACATGCATCTGCATGTCATGCTTTCCAAAAACAACTGCGCATTAGAGGCGCGAAAAACAGAATTTATGTTTACCTGATAAATTTCTTTCTCCAACGGTGTGTCCGGTCCACGGCGTCATCCTTACTTGTGGGATATTCTCTTCCCCAACAGGAAATGGCAAAGAGCCCAGCAAAGCTGGTCACATGATCCCTCCTAGGCTCCGCCTACCCCAGTCATTCGACCGACGTTAAGGAGGAATATTTGCATAGGAGAAACCATATGGTACCGTGGTGACTGTAGTTAAAGAAAATAAATTATCAGACCTGATTAAAAAACCAGGGCGGGCCGTGGACCGGACACACCGTTGGAGAAAGAAATTTATCAGGTAAACATAAATTCTGTTTTCTCCAACATAGGTGTGTCCGGTCCACGGCGTCATCCTTACTTGTGGGAACCAATACCAAAGCTTTAGGACACGGATGAAGGGAGGGAGCAAATCAGGTCACCTAAATGGAAGGCACCACGGCTTGCAAAACCTTTCTCCCAAAAATAGCCTCAGAAGAAGCAAAAGTATCAAACTTGTAAAATTTGGTAAAAGTGTGCAGTGAAGACCAAGTCGCTGCCCTACATATCTGATCAACAGAAGCCTCGTTCTTGAAGGCCCATGTGGAAGCCACAGCCCTAGTGGAATGAGCTGTGATTCTTTCGGGAGGCTGCCGTCCGGCAGTCTCGTAAGCCAATCTGATGATGCTTTTAATCCAAAAAGAGAGAGAGGTAGAAGTTGCTTTTTGACCTCTCCTTTTACCTGAATAAACAACAAACAAGGAAGATGTTTGTCTAAAATTCTATTTAGATGCTACAAAGGATTTTAGAGCGCGAACAACATCCAAATTGTGCAACAAACGTTCCTTCTTTGAAACTGGTTTCGGACACAGAGAAGGTACGATAATCTCCTGGTTAATGTTTTTGTTAGAAACAACTTTTGGAAGAAAACCAGGTTTAGTACGTAAAACCACCTTATCTGCATGGAACACCAGATAAGGAGGAGAACACTGCAGAGCAGATAATTCTGAAACTCTTCTAGCAGAAGAAATTGCAACTAAAAACAAAACTTTCCAAGATAATAACTTAATATCAACGGAATGTAAGGGTTCAAACGGAACCCCCTGAAGAACTGAAAGAACTAAATTGAGACTCCAAGGAGGAGTCAAAGGTTTGTAAACAGGCTTGATTCTAACCAGAGCCTGAACAAAGGCTTGAACATCTGGCACAGCTGCCAGCTTTTTGTGAAGTAACACCGACAAGGCAGAAATCTGTCCTTTCAGGGAACTTGCCGATAATCCTTTTTCCAATCCTTCTTGAAGGAAGGATAGAATCCTAGGAATCTTAACCTTGTCCCAAGGGAATCCTTTAGATTCACACCAACAGATATATTTTTTCCAAATTTTGTGGTAAATCTTTCTAGTTACAGGCTTTCTGGCCTGAACAAGAGTATCGATAACAGAATCTGAGAAACCTCGCTTCGATAAAATCAAGCGTTCAATCTCCAAGCAGTCAGCTGGAGTGAAACCAGATTCGGATGTTCGAACGGACCCTGAACAAGAAGGTCTCGTCTCAAAGGTAGCTTCCAAGGTGGAGCCGATGACATATTCACCAGATCTGCATACCAAGTCCTGCGTGGCCACGCAGGAGCTATCAAGATCACCGACGCCCTCTCCTGATTGATCCTGGCTACCAGCCTGGGGATGAGAGGAAACGGCGGGAACACATAAGCTAGTTTGAAGGTCCAAGGTGCTACTAGTGCATCCACTAGAGCCGCCTTGGGATCCCTGGATCTGGACCCGTAGGAGGGAACTTTGAAGTTCTGACGAGAGGCCATTAGATCCATGTCTGGAATGCCCCACAGCTGAGTGACTTGGGCAAAGATTTCCGGATGGAGTTCCCACTCCCCCGGATGCAATGTCTGACGACTCAGAAAATCCGCTTCCCAATTTTCCACTCCCGGGATGTGGATAGCAGACAGGTGGCAGGAGTGAGACTCCGCCCATAGAATAATCTTGGTCACTTCTTCCATCGCTAGGGAACTCCTTGTTCCCCCCTGATGGTTGATGTACGCAACAGTCGTCATGTTGTCTGATTGAAACCGTATGAACTTGGTCCTCGCTAGCTGAGGCCAAGCCTTGAGAGCATTGAATATCGCTCTCAGTTCCAGAATATTTATCGGTAGAAGAGATTCTTCCCGAGACCAAAGACCCTGAGCTTTCAGGGATCCCCAGACCGCGCCCCAGCCCATCAGACTGGCGTCGGTCGTGACAATGACCCACTCTGGTCTGCGGAATGTCATCCCTTGTGACAGGTTGTCCAGGGACAGCCACCAACGGAGTGAGTCTCTGGTCCTCTGATTTACTTGTATCTTTGGAGACAAGTCTGTATAGTCCCCATTCCACTGACTGAGCATGCACAGTTGTAATGGTCTTAGATGAATGCGCGCAAAAGGAACTATGTCCATTGCCGCTACCATCAACCCGATCACTTCCATGCACTGAGCTACGGAAGGAAGAGGAACGGAATGAAGTATCCGACAAGAGTCCAGAAGTTTTGTTTTTCTGGCCTCTGTTAGAAAAATCCTCATTTCTGAGGAGTCTATAATTGTTCCCAAGAAGGGAACCCTTGTTGACGGGGATAGTGAACTCTTTTCCACGTTCACTTTCCAGCCGTGAGATCTGAGAAAGGCCAGGACGATGTCCGTGTGAGCCTTTGCTCGAGGGAGGGACGACGCTTGAATCAGAATGTCGTCCAGGTAAGGTACTACTGCAATGCCCCTTGGTCTTAGCACCGCTAGAAGGGACCCTAGTACCTTTGTGAAAATCCTTGGAGCAGTGGCTAATCCGAAAGGAAGCGCCACAAACTGGTAATGTTTGTCCAGGAATGCAAACCTTAGGAACCGATGATGTTCCTTGTGGATAGGAATATGTAGATACGCATCCTTTAAATCCACCGTGGTCATGAATTGACCTTCCTGGATGGAAGGAAGGATAGTTCGAATGGTTTCCATCTTGAACGATGGGACCTTGAGAAATTTGTTTAAGATCTTGAGATCTAAGATTGGTCTGAACGTTCCCTCTTTTTTGGGAACTATGAACAGATTGGAGTAGAACCCCATCCCTTGTTCTCTTAATGGAACAGGATGAATCACTCCCATTTTTAACAGGTCTTCTACACAATGTAAGAACGCCTGTCTTTTTATGTGGTCTGAAGACAACTGAGACCTGTGGAACCTTCCCCTTGGGGGAAGTCCCTTGAATTCCAGAAGATAACCCTGGGAGACTATTTCTAGCGCCCAAGGATCCAGAACATCTCTTGCCCAAGCCTGAGCGAAGAGAGAGAGTCTGCCCCCCACCAGATCCGGTCCCGGATCGGGGGCCAATATTTCATGCTGTCTTGGTAGCAGTGGCAGGTTTCTTGGCCTGCTTTCCCTTGTTCCAGCCTTGCATTGGTCTCCAAGCTGGCTTGGCTTGAGAAGTATTACCCTCTTGCTTAGAGGACGTAGCACTTTGGGCTGGTCCGTTTTTACGAAAGGGACGAAAATTAGGTCTATTTTTTGCCTTGAAAGGCCGATCCTGAGGAAGGGCGTGGCCCTTACCCCCAGTGATATCAGAGATAATCTCTTTCAAGTCAGGGCCAAACAGCGTTTTCCCCTTGAAAGGAATGTTTAGTAGCTTGTTCTTGGAAGACGCATCAGCCGACCAAGATTTCAACCAAAGCGCTCTGCGCGCCACAATAGCAAACCCAGAATTCTTAGCCGCTAACCTAGCCAATTGCAAAGTGGCGTCTAGAGTGAAAGAATTAGCCAATTTGAGAGCATTGATTCTGTCCATAATCTCCTCATAAGGAGGAGAATCACTATCGAGCACCTTTATCAGTTCATCAAACCAGAAATATGCGGCTGTAGTGACAGGGACAATGCATGAAATGGGTTGTAGAAGGTAACCCTGCTGAACAAACATCTTTTTAAGCAAACCTTCTAATTTTTTATCCATAGGATCTTTGAAAGCACAACTATCCTCTATGGGTATAGTGGTGCGTTTGTTTAAAGTAGAAACCGCTCCCTCGACCTTGGGGACTGACTGCCATAAGTCCTTTCTGGGGTCGACCATAGGAAACAATTTTTTAAATATGGGGGGAGGGACGAAAGGAATACCGGGCCTTTCCCATTCTTTATTAACAATGTCCGCCACCCGCTTGGGTATAGGAAAAGCTTCTGGGAGCCCCGGCACCTCTAGGAACTTGTCCATTTTACATAGTTTCTCTGGGATGACCAACTTTTCACAATCATCCAGAGTGGATAATACCTCCTTAAGCAAAATGCGGAGATGTTCCAACTTAAATTTAAATGTAATCACATCAGATTCAGCCTGATGAGAAATGTTCCCTGAATCAGTAATTTCTCCCTCAGACAAAACCTCCCTGGCCCCCTCAGATTGGGTTAGGGGCCCTTCAGAGATATTAATATCAGCGTCGTCATGCTCTTCAGTAACTAAAACAGAGCAGCCACGCTTACGCTGACAAGGGTTCATTTTGGCTAAAATGTTTTTGACAGAATTATCCATTACAGCCGTTAATTGTTGCATAGTAAGGAGTATTGGCGCGCTAGATGTACTAGGGGCCTCCTGAGTGGGCAAGACTCGTGTAGACGAAGGAGGGAATGATGCAGTACCATGCTTACTCCCCTCACTTGAGGAATCATCTTGGGCATCATTGTCATTATCACATAAATCACATTTATTTAAATGAATAGGAATTCTGGCTTCCCCACATTCAGAACACAGTCTATCTGGTAGTTCAGACATGTTAAACAGGCATAAACTTGATAAGAAAGTACAAAAAACGTTTTAAAATAAAACCGTTACTGTCACTTTAAATTTTAAACTGAACACACTTTATTACTGCAATTGCGAAAAAACATGAAGGAATTGTTCAAAATTCACCAAATTTTCACCACAGTGTCTTAAAGCCTTAAAAATATTGCACACCAAATTTGGAAGCTTTAACCCTTAAAATAACGGAACCGGAGCCGTTTTAAGCTTTAACCCCTTTACAGACCCTGGTATCTGCTTTGCTGAGACCCAACCAAACCCAAAGGGGAATACGATACCAATGACGCCTTCAGAAAGTCTTTTCTAAGTATCAGAGCTCCTCTCACATGCGACTGCATGCCATGCCTCTCAAAAACAAGTGCGCCACACCGGCGCGAAAATGAGACTCTGCTTATGCTTTGGGAAAGCCCCTAAGAAATAAGGTGTCTAATACAGTGCCTGCCGATATTATTATATCAAAATACCCAGATAAAATGATTCCTCAAGGCTAAATATGTGTTAATAATGAATCGATTTAGCCCAGAAAAGTCTACAGTCTAAATAAGCCCTTGTGAAGCCCTTATTTACGATCGTAATAAACATGGCTTACCGGATCCCATAGGGAAAATGACAGCTTCCAGCATTACATCGTCTTGTTAGAATGTGTCATACCTCAAGCAGCAAGAGACTGCACACTGTTCCCCCAACTGAAGTTAATTGCTCTCAACAGTCCTGTGTGGAACAGCCATGGATTTTAGTTACGGTTGCTAAAATCATTTTCCTCATACAAACAGAAATCTTCATCTCTTTTCTGTTTCTGAGTAAATAGTACATACCAGCACTATTTCAAAATAACAAACTCTTGATTGAATAATAAAAAACTACAGTTAAACACTAAAAAACTCTAAGCCATCTCCGTGGAGATGTTGCCTGTACAACGGCAAAGAGAATGACTGGGGTAGGCGGAGCCTAGGAGGGATCATGTGACCAGCTTTGCTGGGCTCTTTGCCATTTCCTGTTGGGGAAGAGAATATCCCACAAGTAAGGATGACGCCGTGGACCGGACACACCTATGTTGGAGAAATGAGGCTCTGTCTATGACTAGAAAAGGCCCTCAGTGAAAAAGGTGTCCAATACAGTGCCTGCCGTTTTTATTAAAACAATCCCCAAGATTTAACAACTATTAAAAGTAATAATCTGCCAAATATACTTAGTAAAGTAATCGTTTTAGCCCAGAAAAATGTCTACCAGTTTTTTAAGCCCTAATGAAGCCCTTTATTCTTTTACTTAAACAAAGAAAATGGCTTACCGGTTCCCATAGGGAAAATGACAGCTTCCAGCATTACCGAGTCTTGTTAGAAATGTGTCATACCTCAAGCAGCAAAGTCTGCCCACTGTTTCCCCCAACTGAAGTTACTTCATCTCAACAGTCCTGTGTTGAAACAGCTATCGATTTTAGTAACGGTTGCTAAAATCATTTTCCTCTTACAAACAGAAATCTTCATCTCTTTTCTGTTTCAGAGTAAATAGTACATACCAGCACTATTTTAAAATAACAAACTCTTGATTGAAGAACAAAAACTACATTTAAACACCAAAAAACTCTTAACCATCTCCGTGGAGATGTTGCCTGTGCAACGGCAAAGAGAATGACTGGGGTAGGCGGAGCCTAGGAGGGACTATATGGCCAGCTTTGCTGGGCTCTTTGCCATTTCCTGTTGGGGAGGAGAATATCCCACAAGTAAGGATGACGCCGTGGACAGGACACACCTATGTTGGAGAAACATAATTTATGCTTACCTGATAAATTTATTTCTCTTGTGGTGATAATCCATTACTTGTGGGATATTCTCATTCCCAACAGGAAGTTGCAAGAGGACACCCACAGCAGAGCTGTCTATATAGCTCCTCCCCTAACTGCCATATCCAGTCATTCAACCGAAGAAAAGCAGAGAAAGGAGAAACCATAGGGTGCAGTGGTGACTAGTTTAAAATTTAAAAATACCTGCCTTAAAATGACAGGGCGGGCCATGGACTGGATACACCACAAGAGAAATAAATTCATCAGGTAAGCATAGATTATGTTTTCTCTTGTAAGGTGTATCCAGTCCACGGATCATCCATTACTTGTGGGATACCAATACCAAAGCTAAAGTACACGGATGAAGGGAGGGACAAGGCAGGTGCTTAAATGGAAGGTACCACGGCCTGTGAAACCTCTCCCAAAAATAGCCTCCGAAGAAGCAAAAGTATCAAATTTGTAGAATTTTGAAAAAACAATTTATGCTTACCTGATAAATTTATTTCTCTTGTAGTGTATTCAGTCCACGGGTCATCCATTACTTATGGGATATATTCCCTTCCCAACAGGAAGTTGCAAGAGGATCACCCAAAGCAGAGCTGCTATATAGCTCCTCCCCTCACATGTCATATCCAGTCATTCGACCGAAACAAGACAAGAAAGGAGAAACCATAGGGTGCAGTGGTGACTGGAGTTTTAATTAAAATTTAGATCTGCCTTAAAATAAGACAGGGCGGGCCGTGGACTGAATACACTACAAGAGAAATAAATTTATCAGGTAAGCATAAATTATGTTTTCTCTTGTTAAGTGTATTCAGTCCACGGGTCATCCATTACTTATGGGATACCAATACCAAAGCCAAAGTACACGGATGATGGGAGGGACAAGGCAGGAACTTAAACGGAAGGAACCACTGCCTGTAGAACCTCTCTCCCAAAAACAGCCTCCGAAGAAGCAAAAGTGTCAAATTTGTAAAATTTTGAAAAGGTGTGAAGCGAAGACCAAGTCGCAGCCTTGCAAATCTGTTCAACAGAGGCCTCATTCTTAAAGGCCCAGGTGGAAGCCACAGCTCTAGTGGAATGAGCTGTAATTCTTTCAGGGGGCTGCTGTCCAGCAGTCTCATAGGCTAAACGTATTATGCTACGAAGCCAAAAGGAGAGAGAGGTTGCCGAAGCTTTTTGACCTCTCCTCTGTCCAGAGTAAACGACAAACAGGGAAGAAGTTTGACGAAAATCTTTAGTTGCCTGTAAATAGAACTTCAGGGCACGGACTATGTCCAGATCATACAAAAGTCGTTCCATCTTTGAAGGATTAGGACATAATGATGGAACAACAATCTCCTGATTGATATTTCTGTTAGAGACTACCTTAGGTAAAAACCCAGGTTTAGTACGCAGAACTACCTTGTCTGAATGGAAAATCAGATAAATAGAATCACAATGTAAGGCCGATAACTCAGAGACTCTTCGAGCCGAGGAAATAGCCATCAAAAACAGAACTTTCCAAGATAAAAGCTTAATATCAATGGAATGAAGGGGTTCAAACGGAACACCTTAAAGAACTTTAAGAAGCAAGTTTAAGCTCCATGGCGGAGCAACAGTCTTAAACACAGGCTTAATCCTAGCCAAAGCCTGACAAAAAGCCTGGACGTCTGGAACTTCTGCCAGACGTTTGTGTAAAAGGACAGAGCAGAAATCTGTCCCTTTAACGAACTAGCAGATAAGCCCTTTTCTAAACCCTCTTGTAGAAAGGACAATATCCTAGGAATCCTAACCTTACTCCATGAGTAACTCTTGGATTCGCACCAATATAAATATTTACGCCATATCTTAGGGTAAATTTTTCTGGTAACAGGCTTCCGTGCCTGTATTAAGGTATCAATAACTGACTCTGAGAAGCCACGCTTTGATAGAATCAAGCGTTCAATCTCCATGCAGTCAGCCTCAGAGAAATTAGATTTGGATGGTTGAAAGGACCTTGTATAAGAAGGTCCTGCCTCAGAGGCAGAGACCATGGTGGACAGGACGACATGTCCACTAGGTCTGCATACCAGGTCCTGCGTGGCCATGCAGGGGGTATCAGAATCACCGATCCTCTCTCCTGTTTGATCTTGGCAATCAGTCGAGGCAGCAGCGGAAACACATAAGCCATGTTGAAAACCCAAGGGGCTGCTAGAGCATCTATCAGTGCCGCTCCCGGGTCCCTGGACCTGGATCTGTAACGAGGAAGCTTGGCGTTCTGGCGAGACGCCATGAGATCCAGTTCTGGTTTGCCCCAACGATGAACCAGCTGAACGAACACCTCCGGATGAAGTTCCCACTCCCCCGGATGAAAAGTCTGGCGACTTAGAAAGTCTGGCGACTTAGAAAGTCTGCCTCCCAGTTCTCCACGCCTGGGATGTAAAATCGCTGACAGGTGGCAAGAGTGAAACTCTGCCCAGCGAATTATCCTTGAGACTTCTAACATCGCTAGGGAACTCCTGGTTCCCCCTTGATGGTTGATGTAAGCCACAGTCATGATGTTGTCCGACTGAAATCTGATGAACCTCAGTGTTGCCAACTGAGGCCAAGCTAGAAGAGCATTGAATATTGCTCTTAACTCCAGAATATTTATTGGGAGGAGTTTCTCCTCCTGAGTCCACGATCCCTGAGCCTTCAGGGAGTTCCAGACTGCGCCCCAACCTAGAAGGCTGGCATCTGTTACAATCGTCCAATCTGGCCTGCGAAAGGTCATACCCTTGGACAGATGGACCCGAGAAAGCCACCAGAGAAGGGAATCTCTGGTCTCTTGATCCAGATTTAGTAGAGGGGACAAATCTGAGTAATCCCCATTCCACTGACTTAGCATGCATAATTGCAGCGGTCTGAGATGCAGGCGCGAAAAATGGCACTATGTCCATTGCCGCTACCATTAAGCCGATTACTTCCATGCACTGAGCCACTGACGGGCGTGGAATGGAATGAAGGACATGGCAAGCATTTAGAAGTTTTGAAAACCTGGACTCAGTCAGGTAAATTTTCATCTCTACAGAATCTATAAGAGTCCCTAGGAAGGAGACTCTTGTGAGTGGTAATAGAGAACTCTTTTCCACGTTCACCTTCCACCCATGCGACCTCAGAAATGCCAGAACTATCTCTGTATGAGACTTGGCAATTTGAAAACTTGACGCTTGTATCAGAATGTCTTCTAGATACGGAGCCACCGCTATGCCTCACGGTCTTAGAACCGCCAGAAGTGAGCCCAGAACCTTTGTAAAAATTCTCGGGGCCGTAGCTAATCCGAAGGGAAGAGCTACAAACTGGTAATGCCTGTCTAGAAAGGCAAATCTTGGGTACCAATAATGATCTTTGTGAATCGGTATGTGAAGGTAGGCATCCTTTAAGTCCACTGTGGTCATGTACTGACCCTCTTGAATCATGGGTAGGATGGTTCGAATAGTTTAATTTTGAATGATGAACTCTTAGGAATTTGCTTAAGATCTTTAAGTCCAAGATTGGTCTGAAGGTTCCCTCTTTCTTGGGAACTACAAACAGATTTGAGTAAAATCCTTGCCCTTGTTCCGTCCGCGGAACTGGGTGGATCACCCCCATTACTAGGAGGTCTTGTACACAGCGTAGAAATGCCTCTTTATTTGGTTTGCTGATAACCTTGAAAGATGAAATCTCCCTTGTGGAGGAGAAGCTTTGAAGTCCAGAAGATATCCCTGAGATATGATCTCCAACGCCCAGGGATCCTGGACATCTCTTGCCCACGCCTGGGCGAAGAGAGAAAGTCTGCCCCCTACTAGATCCGTTTCCGGATAGGGGGCCATCCCTTCATGCTGTCTTAGGGGCAGTAGTAGGTTTTCTGACCTGCTTGCCCTTGTTCCAGGACTGGTTAGTTTTCCAGGCCTGTCTGTAACTAGCAACAGTTCCTTCCTGTTTTGGAGCGGAGGAAGTTGATGCTGCTCCTGCCTTGAATTTTCGAAAAGCACGAAAAACAATTTATGTAAGAACTTACCTGATAAATTCATTTCTTTCATATTAGCAAGAGTCCATGAGCTAGTGACGTATGGGATATACATTCCTACCAGGAGGGGCAAAGTTTCCCAAACCTCAAAATGCCTATAAATACACCCCTCACCACACCCACAATTCAGTTTAACGAATAGCCAAGAAGTGGGGTGATAAAAAAGTGCGAAAGCATATAAAATAAGGAATTGGAATAATTGTGCTTTATACAAAATCATAACCACCACAAAAAAAGGGCGGGCCTCATGGACTCTTGCTAATATGAAAGAAATGAATTTATCAGGTAAGTTCTTACATAAATTATGTTTTCTTTCATGTAATTAGCAAGAGTCCATGAGCTAGTGACGTATGGGATAATGACTACCCAAGATGTGGATCTTTCCACACAAGAGTCACTAGAGAGGGAGGGATAAAATAAAGACAGCCAATTCCTGCTGAAAATAAAGTTTAACGAAAAACATAAGCAGAAGATTCAAACTGAAACCGCTGCCTGAAGTACTTTTCTACCAAAAACTGCTTCAGAAGAAGAAAATACATCAAAATGGTAGAATTTAGTAAAAGTATGCAAAGAGGACCAAGTTGCTGCTTTGCAGATCTGGTCAACCGAAGCTTCATTCCTAAACGCCCAGGAAGTAGATACTGACCTAGTAGAATGAGCTGTAATTCTCTGAGGCGGAATTTTACCCGACTCAACATAGGCAAGATGAATTAAAGATTTCAACCAAGATGCCAAAGAAATGGCAGAAGCTTTCTGGCCTTTTCTAGAACCGGAAAAGATAACAAATAGACTAGAAGTCTTACGGAAAGATTTCGTAGCTTCAACATAATATTTCAAAGCTCTAACAACATCCAAAGAATGCAACGATTTCTCCTTAGAATTCTTAGGATTAGGACATAATGAAGGAACCACAATTTCTCTACTAATGTTGTTGGAATTCACAACTTTAGGTAAAAATTCAAAAGAAGTTCGCAACACCGCCTTATCCTGATGAAAAATCAGAAAAGGAGACTCACAAGAAAGAGCAGATAATTCAGAAACTCTTCTGGCAGAAGAGATGGCCAAAAGGAACAAAACTTTCCAAGAAAGGAATTTAATGTCCAATGAATGCATAGGTTCAAACGGAGGAGCTTGAAGAGCTCCCAGAACCAAATTCAAACTCCAAGGAGGAGAAATTGACTTAATGACAGGTTTTATACGAACCAAAGCTTGTACAAAACAATGAATATCAGGAAGAATAGCAATCTTTCTGTGAAAAAGAACAGAAAGAGCAGAGATTTGTCCTTTCAAAGAACTTGCGGACAAACCCTTATCTAAACCATCCTGAAGAAACTGTAAAATTCTCGGTATTCTAAAAGAATGCCAAGAAAAATGATGAGAAAGACACCAAGAAATATAAGTCTTCCAGACTCTATAATATATCTCTCGAGATACAGATTTACGAGCCTGTAACATAGTATTAATCACGGAGTCAGAGAAACCTCTTTGACCAAGAATCAAGCGTTCAATCTCCATACTGCCTCCGCCTGAGGATCCCGGGATCTGGACAGATACCTGGGAAGTTTCTTGTTTAGATGGGACGCCATCAGATCTATTTCTGGAAGTTCCCACATTTGAACAATCTGAAGAAATACCTCTGGGTGAAGAGACCATTCGCCCGGATGCAACGTTTGGCGACTGAGATAATCCGCTTCCCAATTGTCTACACCTGGGATATGAACCGCAGAGATTAGACAGGAGCTGGATTCCGCCCAAACCAAAATTCGAGATACTTCTTTCATAGCCAGAGGACTGTGAGTCCCTCCTTGATGATTGATGTATGCCACAGTTGTGACATTTTCTGTCTGAAAACAAATGAACGATTCTCTCTTCAGAAGAGGCCAAAACTGAAGAGCTCTGAAAATTGCACGGAGTTCCAAGATATTGATAGGTAATCTCACCTCCTGAGATTCCCAAACTCCCTGTGCCGTCAGAGATCCCCACACAGCTCCCCAACCCGTGAGACTTGCATCTGTTGAAATTACAGTCCAGGTCGGAAGCACAAAAGAAGCCCCCTGAATTAAACGATGGTGATCTGTCCACCATGTTAGAGAGTGCTGAACAATCGGTTTTAAAGATATTGTTTGAGATATCTTCATGTAATCCTTGCACCATTGCTTCAGCATACAGAGCTGAAGAGGTCGCATTTGAAAACGAGCAAAGGGGATCGCGTCCGATGCAGCAGTCATAAGACCTAGAATTTCCATGCATAAGGCTACCGAAGGGAATGATTGTGACTGAAGGTTTCGACAAGCTGCAATCAATTTTAGACGTCTCTTGTCTGTTAAAGACAGAGTCATGGACACTGAATCCATCTGGAAACCCAGAAAGGTTACCCTTGTCTGAGGAATCAAAGAACTTTTTGGTAAATTGATCCTCCAACCATGATCTTGAAGAAACAACACAAGTCGATTCGTATGAGATTCTGCTAAATGTAAAGACTGAGCAAGTACCAAGATATCGTCCAAATAAGGAAATACCACAATACCCTGTTCTCTGATTACAGACAGAAGGGCACCGAGAACCTTTGTAAAAATTCTTGGAGCTGTAGCTAGGCCAAACGGCAGAGCCACAAACTGGTAATGCTTGTCCAGAAAAGAGAATCTCAGGAACTGAAAATGATCTGGATGAATCGGAATATGCAGATATGCATCCTGTAAATCTATTGTGGACATATAATTCCCTTGCTGAACAAAAGGCAAGATAGTCCTTACAGTTACCATTTTGAACGTTGGTATCCTTACATAACGATTCAATATTTTTAGATCCAGAACTGGTCTGAAGGAATTCTCCTTCTTTGGTACAATGAAGAGATTTGAATAAAACCCCATCCCCTGTTCCTGAACTGGAACTGGCATAATTACTCCAGTCAACTCTAGATCTGAAACACATTTCAGAAATGCTTGAGCTTTTACTGGATTTACTGGGACACGGGAAAGAAAAAATCTCTTTGCAGGAGGTCTTATCTTGAAACCAATTCTGTACCCTTCTGAAACAATGTTCTGAATCCAAAGATTGTGAACAGAATTGATCCAAATTTCCTTGAAAAAACGTAACCTGCCCCCTACCAGCTGAGCTGGAATGAGGGCCGCACCTTCATGTGTACTTAGAAGCAGGCTTTGCCTTTCTAGCTGGCTTGGATTTATTCCAGACTGGAGATGGTTTCCAAACTGAAACTGCTCCTGAGGATGAAGGATCAGGCTTTTGTTCTTTGTTGAAACGAAAGGAACGAAAACGATTATTAGCTCTGCTTTTACCTTTAGGATTTTTTATCCTGTGGTAAAAAAGTTCCTTTCCCACCAGTAACAGTTGAAATGATGGAATCCAACTGAGAACCAAATAATTTGTTACCCTGGAAAGAAATAGAAAGTAAAGTTGATTTAGAAGCCATATCAGCATTCCAAGTTTTAAGCCATAAAGCTCTTCTAGCTAAAATAGCTAGAGACATAAACCTGACATCAACTCTGATAATATCAAAAATGGCATCACAGATAAAATTATTAGCATGCTGAAGAAGAATAATAATGTCATGAGAATCACGATGTGTTACTTGTTGCGCTAAAGTTTCCAACCAAAAAGTTGAAGCTGCAGCAACATCAGCCAAAGATATAGCAGGTCTAAGAAGATTACCTGAACACAGATAAGCTTTTCTTAGAAAGGACTCAATTTTCCTATCTAGAGGATCCTTAAACGAAGTACCATCTGACGTAGGAATAGTAGTACGTTTAGCAAGGGTAGAAATAGCCCCATCAACTTTAGGGATTTTGTCCCAAAATTCTAATCTGTCAGACGGCACAGGATATAAATGCTTAAAACGTTTAGAAGGAGTAAATGAATTACCCAATTTATCCCATTCTTTGGAAATTACTGCAGAAATAGCATTAGGAACAGGAAAAACTTCTGGAATAACCACAGGAGCTTTAAATACCTTATCTAAACGTTTAGAATTAGTATCAAGAGGACCAGAATCCTCTATTTCTAAAGCAATTAGAACTTCTTTAAGTAAAGAACGAATAAATTCCATTTTAAATAAATATGAAGATTTATCAGCATCAACCTCAGAGACAGAATCCTCTGAACCAGAGGAGTCATCAGAATCAGAATGATGATGTTCATTTAAAAATTCATCTGTAGGGAGAGAAGTTTTAAAATATTTTTTACGTTTACTAGAAGGAGAAATAACAGACATAGCCTTCTTTATGGATTCAGAAACAAAATCTCTTATATTATCAGGAACATTCTGCACCTTAGATGTTGAGGGAACTGCAACAGGCAATGGTACTTTACTAAAGGAAATATTATCTGCTTTAACAAGTTTGTCATGACAATCAATACAAACAACAGCTGGAGAAATAGCTACCAAAAGTTTACAGCAGATACACTTAGCTTTGGTAGATTCAGCACTTGACAGCGATTTTCCTGTAGTATCTTCTGGCTCAGATGCAACGTGAGACATCTTGCAATATGTAAGAGAAAAAACATATAAAGCAAAATTGATCAAATTCCTTAAATGACAGTTTCAGGAATGGGAAAAAATGCCAAAGAACAAGCTTCTAGCAACCAGAAGCAATAAAAAATGAGACTTAAATAATGTGGAGACAAAAGAGACTCCCATATTTTTTCGCGCCAAATAAGACGCCCACATTATTTGGCGCCTAAATGCTTTTTGGCGCCAAAAATGACGCCACATCCGGAACGCCGACATTTTTGGCGCGAAATAACGTCAAAGAATGACGCAACTTCCGGCGACACGTATGACGCCGGAAACGGAAATAGAATTTTTGCGCCAAAAAGTCCGCGCCAAGAATGACGCAATAAAATGAAGCATTTTCAGCCCCCGCGAGCCTAACAGCCCACAGGGAAAAAGTCAAATTTTAAGGTAAGAAAAAATGGTCAAATCAAAATGCATTATCCCAAATATGAAACTGACTGTCTGAAAATAAGGAAAGTTGAACATTCTGAGTCAAGGCAAATAAATGTTTGAATACATATATTTAGAACTTTATAAACAAAGTGCCCAACCATAGCTTGGAGTGTCACAGAAAATAAGACTTACTTACCCCAGGACACTCATCTACATATAGCAGATAGCCAAACCAGTACTGAAACGAGAATCAGCAGAGGTAATGGTATATATAAGAGTATATCGTCGATCTGAAAAGGGAGGTAAGAGATGAATCTCTACGACCGATAACAGAGAACCTATGAAATAGACCCCGTAGAAGGAGATCACTGCATTCAAATAGGCAATACTCTCTTCACATCCCTCTGACATTCACTGCACGCTGAGAGGAAAACCGGGCTCCAACTTGCTGCGGAGCGCATATCAACGTAGAATCTAGCACAAACTTACTTCACCACCTCCATCGGAGGCAAAGTTTGTAAAACTGAATTGTGGGTGTGGTGAGGGGTGTATTTATAGGCATTTTGAGGTTTGGGAAACTTTGCCCCTCCTGGTAGGAATGTATATCCCATACGTCACTAGCTCATGGACTCTTGCTAATTACATGAAAGAAATTAGACTGTTTGGCCTTTGATTTGGCCCTGTCCTGAGGAAGAGTATGACCCTTACTTCCAGTAATGTCAGCGATAATTTCTTTCAAGCCGGGCCCGAATAAGGCTTGCCCCTTGAAAGGAATATTAAGCTATTTAGATTTAGAAGTCACGTCAGCTGACCAGGATTTAAGCCATAGCGCTCTGCGCGCCTGGATGGCGAATCCGGAGTTCTTAGCCGTTAGTTTAGTTAAATGTACAATGGCATCAGAAACAAATGCATTAGCTAGCTTAAGTGCTTTAAGCTTGTCCATAATTTCATCCAATGGAGCTGTGTGAATGGCCTCTTCTAGAGACTCAAACCAGAATGTCGCAGCAGCAGTGACAGGCGCAATGCATGCAAGGGGCTGTAAGATAAAACCTTGAACAAACATTTTCTTAAGGTAACCTTCTAATTTTTTTATCCATTGGATCCGAAAAAGCACAACTATCCTCCACCGGGATAGTGGTACGCTTAGCTAAAGTAGAAACTGCTCCCTCCACCTTAGGGACCGTCTGCCATAAGTCCCGTGTAGTGGCGTCTATTGGAAACATTTTCCTAAATATAGGAGGTGGGGGAAAAGGGCACACCGGGTCTATCCCACTCCTTGCTAATAATTTCTGTAAGCCTTTTAGGTATAGGAAAAACGTCAGTACACACCGGCACTGCATAGTATCTATCCAGTCTACATAATTTCTCTGGAATTGCAACTGTGTTACAGTCATTCAGAGCCGCTAAAACCTCCCCTAGCAATACACTGAGGTTCTCAAGCTTAAATTTAAAATGAGAGATCTCTGAATCCGGTTTCCCTGGATCAGATCCGTCACCCACAGAATGAAGCTCTCCGTCCTCATGTTCTGCAAACTGACGCAGTATCGGACATGGCTCTCACAGCACCAGCGCGCTCTGTCCTTATCCCAGAGCTATCGCGCTTGCCTCTTAATTCTGGCAATTTAGATAATACTTCTGTCAGGGTATTATTCATAATAGTAGCCATGTCTTGTAAAGTGATTTGTATGGGCGTCTCTGATGTACTTGGCGCCACAATATCACGCGCCTCCTGAGCGGGAGGCGAAGGTACTGACACGTGAGGAGAGTTAGTCGGCATAACTTCCCCCTCGTTGTCTGGTGATAATTCCTTTACAGATAAAGACTGACCTTTATTATTTAAAGTGAAATCAATACATTTAGTACACATTTCTATGGGGCTCCACACTGGCCTTCAAACATAGTGAACAAACAGATTCATCTGTGTCAGACATGTTTAAACAGACTAGCAATGAGACTAGCAAGCTTGGAAAACACTTTAAAATAAATTTACAAGCAATAGAAAATGCTACTGCCTTTAAGAAGCACAAAAAAACTGTCACAGTTGAAATAACAATGAACCAAATCAGTTATAGCAACCAAATTTTCACAGTAAATGTATTAAGTTAGCAGAGCATTGCACCCACTTGCAAATGGATGATTAACCCCTTAATACCCAAAACGGATAATCAATAGAGAAAAAAACGTTTTTTTAACAGTCAAACACACTGTCACAGGTCTGCTGTGACTGATTACCTCCCTTAAAAATGACTTTTGAAGTCCCTTGAGCTCTCTAGAGACGTCCTGGGTCATGCAGGAAGAAGCAGGAAGACTGAAACTGAATTTTTACTGCGCAAAAAAGGACTAAAATAGGCCCCTCCCACTCATTATTACAACAGTGGGAGCCTCAGTTAACTGTTTCTATGCAGAAATATAAAATCAGCCATGTGGAAAAATTCATGCCCCAATAAGTTTATCACCAATGTACCTCACAAAAACGATTAAACATGCCAGCAAACGTTTTAAACATCCTTTTTTAAGGAGTATGTATCTCTATTGATAAGCCTGATACCAGTCCTTCTACTGCATTTTAAGGCTTATTACATTACTTCAGTATAAGTAGCATTTTCTTAGTCAAATTCCATTCCTTAGAAAATTACTTTACTGCATATACATTAATCAGCCTGATACCAGTCGCTTTCACTGCATTTAAGGCTGTACTTACATTACATCGGTATCAGCAGTATTTTCTTAGTCAATTCCTTTCCTTAAAAAAATATTTTACTGCACATACCTTATTTGCAGGAGACCCCGCACGCTATTCCCTTTCTGAAGTTACCCCACTCCTCAGAATGTGCGAGGACAGCCAGTGGATCTTAGTTACTTCTGCTCAGATCATAGAAAACGCAGGCAGATTCTTCTTCCAAATACTGCCTGAGAAAAAAACAGCACACTCCGGTGCCATTTAAAAATAACAAACTTTTGATTGAAGAAATTATTAAGTATAAACACCACACTCCTCTCACGACCTCCATCTATGTTGAGGGTTGCAAGAGAATGACTGGATATGACATGTGAGGGGAGGAGCTATATAGCAGCTCTGCTTTGGGTGATCCTCTTGCAACTTCCTGTTGGGAAGGGAATATATCCCATAAGTAATGGATGACCCGTGGACTGAATACACTTAACAAGAGAAAGTATGAAGCAAAGACCAAGTCGCCGCCTTGCAAATCATTTTTAAAGGCCCATGTGGAAGCCACAGCTCTAGTAGAATGAGCTGTAATCCTTTCTGGAGGCTGCTGGCCAGCAGTCACATAGGCTAAGCAGATTATGCTTCTTAGCCAAAAGAGGTTGCCGAAGCCTCTCTCCTCTGTCCAGAGTAGACAACAAACAAAGCAGATGTTTGACGAAAATACTTCGTAGCTTGTAAATAAAACTTTAAAGCACGAACCACATCAAGATTGTGTAATAGACGTTCCATCTTTGTCCTAATTCTTCTTCAAAGGAGGAACAACAATCTCTTGATTGATATTCTTATTAGATACCACCTTAGGTAAAAACCCAGGTTTAGTACGCAGAACTACCTTATCTGCATGGAAGATCAGATAAGGAGAATCACATTGTAAGGCAGATAACTCTGAAACTCTACGAGCCGAGGAAATAGCTACCAAAAAAAGAACTTTCCAAGATAAGTTTGATATCTATGGAAGGAAGAGGTTCAAACGGAACCCCCTGAAGAACTTTAAGAACCAAATTTAAGCTCCAAGGTGGAGCAACAGGTTTAAACACAGGCTTGATTCTAACTAAAGCCTGAACGTCTGGGACATCCGCCAGACGCTTGTGCAAAAGAATAGACAGAGCAGAAATCTGTCCTTTTAAGGAACTAGCTGACAATCCTTTCTCCAATCCTTCTTGGAGAAAAGATAAATATCCTGGGAATCCTGACCTTACTCCATGAGTAGCCCTTGGATTCACACCAATAAAGATATTTACGCCATATCGGATGATAAATTTTCCTGGTGACAGGCTTTCGTGCCTGAATTAAGGTATCAATGACTGACTCGGAGAAACCACGCTTTGATAAAATCAAGCGTTCAATCTACAGGCAGTCAGCCTCAGAGAAATTAGATTTGGATGGTTGAAAGAACCTTGAAGTAGAAGGTCCTGTCTCAGCGGCAGAGTCCATGGTGGAAAGGATGACATGTCCACCAGATCTGCATACCAAGTCCTGCGTGGCCACGCAGGCGCTATCAAAATCACCAATGCTCTCCTGCTTGATCTTGGCAATCAGACGAGGGAGCAGAGGAAACGGTGGAAACACATAAGCAAGGTTGAAGGACCAAGGCGCTGCTAGAGCATCTATCAGCGTTGCCTTTGGGTCCCTGGATCCGTAACAAGGAAGCTCCCTGGACCTGGATCCGTAACAAGGAAGCTTGGCGTTCTGGCGAGACGCCATGAGATCCAGCTCTGGTTTGCCCCAACGATGAACCAATTGTGCAAACACCTCCGGATGGAGTTCCCACTCCCCCGGATGAAAAGTCTGTTGACTTAGAAAATCTGCCTCCCAGTTCTCTACACCTGGGATATGGATAGCCGATAGGTGGCAAGAGTGAATCTCTGCCCAGCTAATTATCTTTGAGACTTCTAACATCGCTAGGGAACTCCTTATTCCCCCTTGATGGTTGATGTAAGCCACAGTCGTGATGTTGTCCGACTGAAATCTGATGAACTTCATTGTCGCTAGCTGAGGCCAACCCTGAAGAGCATTGAATATCGCTCTTAGTTCCAGAATGTTTATTGGAAGGATTGACTCCTCCTGAGTCCACGATCCCTGAGCCTTCAGGGAGTTCCAGACTGCACCCCAACCTAGAAGGCTGGCATCTGTTACAATTGTCCAATCTGGCCTGTGAAAGGTCATACCTTTGGACAGATGGACCCGAGATAGCCACCAGAGAAGAGAATCCCTGGTCTCTTGATCCAGATTTAGTAGAGGGGACAAATCTGTGTAATCCCCATTCCACTGACTGAGCATGCAGAGTTGCAGCGGTCTGAGATGTAGGCGTGCAAACGGCACTATGTCCATTGCTGCTACCATTAAGCCGATTACTTCCATGCACTGAGGCACCGAAGTGCAAGGAATGGAATAAAGAACACGGCAGGAATTTAGAAGTTTTGATAATCTGGACTCTGATAGATACTGTAGAAATGAAAATGTACCTGTCTGAGTCCCTAGGAAGGAAACTCTTGTGAGAGGAGAGAGAACTCTTTTCCTCGTTCACCTTCCACCCATGCGACCTCAGAAATGCCAACACTATGTCCGTACGAGACTTGGCAATTTGGAAGTTTGACACCTGAATCAGGATGTCGTCTAAATAAGGGGCCACTGCTATGCCCCGCGGCCTTAGGACCGCCAGAAGCTACCCAGAAACATCGTAAAAATTCTTGGGGCTGTAGCTAACCCAAAGGGAAGAGCTGCAAACTGGTAATGCCTGTCTAGGAAGGCAAACCTGAGAAACCGATGATGATCTTTGTGTATCGGAATGTGAAGATAAGCATCCTTTAAATCCACTGTAGTCATATATTGACCCTCCTGGATCATAGGTAGGATGGTACGAATAGTCTCCATCTTGAATGATGGAACTGAGTAATTTGTTTAAAATCTTGAGATCCAAAATTGGTCTGAAGGTTCCCTCTTTTTTGGGAACCACAGATTTGAGTAAAATACCTGTTCCTGTTCCTCCTTTGGAACTGGATGGATCACTCCCATAACTAGGAGGTCTTGTACACAGTGTAAGAATGCCTCTCTTTATCTGGTTTGCAGATAATTGTGAAAGGTGAAATCTCCCTTTTGGGGGGGAAGCCTTGAAATCCTGAAGATATCCCTGGGATATAATTTCCAACGCCCAGGGATCCTGGACATCTCTTGCCCACGTCTGGGCGAAGAGCGAAAGTCTGCCCCCTACTAGATCCGTTACCGGATAGGGGGCCGTTCCTTCATGCTGTCTTAGAGGCAGCAGCAGGCTTTTTGGCCTGCTTACCCTTGTTCCAGGTCTGGTTAGGTCTCCAGACCGTCTTGGACTGAGCAAAAGTTCCCTCTTGTTTTGCATTAGAGGAAATTTATGTCGCACTTGCCTTGAAGTTTCGAAAGGCACGAAAATTAGACTGTTTGGCCCTTGATTTGGACCTATCCTGAGGAAGGGCATGACCTTTTCCTCCAGTGATCTCAGCAATAATCTCCTTCAAACCAGGCCCGAAAAGGGTCTGCCCCTTGAAGGGAATGTTAAGCAGCTTAGACTTTGAAGTAACGTCAGCTGACCATGATTTAAGCCACAGCGCTCTGCGCGCCTGGATAGCAAAACCAGAATTCTTAGCCGTTAGTTTAGTCAAATGAACAATGGCATCAGAAACAAAAGAATTGGCTAGCTTAAGTGCTCTAACCTCTGGAATAACTACATGAGGTTTAAAAAACGAATTTAAACGTTTACTGGTTTTAATATCAAGAGGACTAGTCTCCTCCATATCTAATGCAATCAACACCTCTTAATAAAGAACGAATATACTCCATTTTAAATAAATATGAAGTTTTGTCAGTGTCAACATCTGAGGCAGAATCTTCTGAACCAGAGACCCTCAGAGATAGACAAATCAGAATGCTGTTGGTCATTTAAAAATTCATCGAATTTATGAGAAGTTTTATGAGACCTTTTAAGTATATTAGAAGGTGGTATAACAGACAGGGCCTTCTGAATAGAATTAGAAAAAAATTATCTCAAATTAACAGGAATATCCTGAACATTAGATGTTGAAGGAACAACAGGTAATGGATTAATACTAATGGAAATATTGTCTGCTTTTGAAAGTTTATCATGACAACTAGCACAAACTACAGCAGGAGGAACAGTTAGCACAAGTTTACAACAAATGCACTTAGCTTTGGTAGAACCGACATCAGGCAGCAGGATTCCAGTAGTAGATTCTGAAACAGGGTCAGCTGAGACATCTTGCAATATGTAATAGAAAAAAATGACATAAAGCAAAATTATCAATTTCCTTATATGACAGTTTCAGGAATGGGAAAAAATGCAAACAGAATAAGCCTCTGGAAACCAGAAGCAAAAAGAAATGACTTAAGTAATGTCAAAAATCTGGCGCCAAGTATGACACCCAACTGAAAATATTTTTTGGCGCCAAAAACGTCTGCAACAAACACGAGCTTCATAGATGACGCAACTACGTGAAAACTCTCGGCGCCAACTAAGACGCCGGAAATTATGTAATTACGACAACGTAATTCTCGCGCCAAAAATGACGCAATAAATTATAGCATTTTGCGCTCCCGCGAGCCTAACAGCCCGCAATTTACAAAAGAAAGTCAATTTGAAAAATTTTCAGGTAAGAAATAATTTTTTCATATGCATTTCCCCAAAATGAAACTGACAGTCAGTAAGAAGGAAATATACTGATCAACCTGAGTCATGGCAAATTTAAGTATGTGTAAAGTTCTAAATATGTTTTATAAAGTGCCAAACCATAGCTGAGAGTGTCATAAGTAAAAGAAAACACTTACCAAAAGACACTCATCTAAATAAAGTAGACAGCCAAACCAGTACTGAAACTAGAATCAGTAGATCTGAAAAGGGAGGTAGGAGATGAATCTCTACGACCGATAACAGAGAACCTATGAAATAGATCCCTGTTAGGATGACCATTGTATTCAATAGGTAATACTCCATTCACATACCTCTGTCATTCACTGCACTCTGAGAGGAACCGAGCTTCAGCATGCTGAGAAGCGCATATGTAGAAATCTAGCACAAACTTACTTCACCACCTCCATAGGAGGCAAAGTTTGTTAAACTGAATTGTGGGTGTGGTGGGGAGTGTATTTATAGGCATTTTGAGGTTTGGGAAACTTTGCCCCTCCTGGTAGGAATGTATATCCCATACGTCACTAGCTCATGAACTCTTGCCAATTACATGAAAGAAAGCAAGCCTCAGGAACCTGTGATCTCTGGACAGGAACATGCAGATAAGCATCCTTTAAATCCACTGTCATAAATTGACCCTTCTAGATCAATGGAAGAATGGTACAAATAATTTCCATCTTGAATGATGGAACTCTGAGGAATTTGTTTAAACTCGAGGTCTAAGACAGGTCTCAAGGTTCCCTCTATTTTGGGAACCACAGATTTGAATAAAAACCCTGCCCCTGTACTGGAACGGAAACAATCACTCCTAGAGAGGTGAGGTCTTACACAATGTAAGAACGCCTCTTTATCTGGTCTGCAGATAATCTTGAAAGAAGAAACCTTCTGGGATGAAAATTATTGAACTCCAGTTTGTATCCCTGGGACACTTTCTACCGCCCATGGATCCTGAACGTCCCGAACCCAAGCCTGAACAAAGAAGGAAAGGCTGCCCCCTACCAGATCCGGATCGGGGGCATGTCCTTCATGCCGTCTTGGATGGTTTACCCTTGATCCAAGAAAGTTTAGATTGTTCCGGTTTGGAGGAGGAAGAGAAAGAAATTCCCTTGAAATTTCAAAAGGAACAAAAATTACTTTGTCGTCCTTTTTGTTTGTTTCTCTTATCCTGAGGAAGGAGATGACCCTTACCTCCCGTGATATCAGAAATAATTTCCGTCAGGCCAGGTCCAAACAAGGTCTTTCCCTTGTAAGGAATCGCTAGATGCTTAGACTTTGATGACACGTCCGCAGACCAAGGTTTTAACCATAAAGCTCTGCAAGCTTGGATAGAGAACCACAAACTTTTAGCTGCCAATTTAGTAATTTGCAGAGAAGCGTCCGTAATAAAAGCATTAGCCAACTTCAGAGCTTTAATCCTATCTTGGATTTCCTCCAAGGAAGTCTCAGTCCTGAGAGACTCAGACAGAGCATCAAATCAATAAGCTGCCACACTAGTGACAGTAGCAATGCACGCAGCTGGCTGCAATAGCAGACCCAGGTGAACAAATGTTTTTAAGTAAACCCGACAACTTCTTGTCCATGGGTTTCTTAAAAGCACAACTATCCTCAATGGGAAAGGTAGTTCACTTGGCTAAGGTGGAAATAGCCCCTTCCACCTTAAGAACCGTTTGCCAAGCCTCCCTGACCGAGTCAGTTATAGGAAACATCTTTTTGAAAATAGGAGAGAGAGTGAGAGAAGGGAATACCTGGTCTCAGACACTCCTTAGAAACAATCTCCGAAGCTCGCTTCGGCACTGGAAAAACGTCTGAGTAAGAAGAGAACTTTGAAATATTTGTCCAATTTACTCGACTTCACAGAAGCAACCACAACTGTGTAATCACAGTCTAAAGTAACTAAAACCTCCCTGAGTAACAGGCAGAGGTGTTCTAGGTTAAACCTGAAAGATACCACCTCTGAATCAGTCAATGGCAATGAACTGAGTCTGAAATTTCACCTTCCGATGGAACCTCAATATCCTCCATCTCAGTTCCCTGGGAGGGTACATCCGAGATTGCCACCATTGCATCAGAAACATCACTGACCGCATGGTTGTCTTTCCAATTACGTTTGCCTTGTAGCATAGGAAAAGCAGACAACGCATCAGAAATTGAAAGACAAAAGCGCAGCTATGTCTTAAGATAAATCCAGCAGGCGCTAGAGCAGAAGTACAGGGCAATGCTTGTGCGGGGGTTAAAGTTTGGGACGCTTGGGGAGAAAGCTGCGGCATACTCTGAATCTTGTCAGACTCCTGAGAAGCATCCGCTTTAGAAAAATTATGCTCATGCAAAATATTTTCCTTATAACAAAACCCTCTCAATACATGAGGGACAAAAATGGATTGGCGGTTCCACATTTGCATCCAAACACATGGAGCAAGTAACATTCTGCATGGCTCCTAAGTCCATACTGAAACAATAAGCTGACAATGTAATAAATAAAACAAAAAATACTAAATTGTTAATGTCCCTTTAAAATAAAATGAAACTTTACTACATGAACAAAAAGGTGTTCCAAAAAAATTAGATAATCAAATTACTTTATATCTCCAAAAAAAAATTTGATCACTTAAATCGCTACTGTCTTTAAATTTTAAAGAGACAACTTTTTCTACGGCAATAAAAAAACGTACCCTGTTAGTTAAAGAAAATTCAGACACCCAAACACCTCAGCTGAGGTGCCTACCTGCCAACCGGATCAATGCAATGTTCCTAACGATCCGGATGATAAAGGCAGTGAAAACTACAGCCCCGCCCATCGTGGGCGTCACTAAAACACAACCCGATCGGCTTCACAGAAAAAATAAACCGTTAGGGAAAGTAAAAGTAATGAACAAACAAGCTTAGCTCCCAGCCCCAGTACATATGCTGTCCCAAGACTCTCCATACAAAGAGAGCATGATGTCACAACATAAAAGAGTCCCATAACCGAGCCTTATATGTTTAAGTACATAATTAAAGTGACACTTTCCTCTGAGTTTTGTGTTCCTCCCAGAATTAAAAAAAAAAAAAGTCAGTACTTACCTTAATGCTGTCCGAAAGCAAGACAGTCCAGCAGGTTTAAGAGGTCCTCTCCCTCCCATAGCTCTGTGGAAAGTGATAAAGCCCGAGTAAGATTACTTAGGCCATCAGGATAAGGGCAGCATAAACGTATGTGAGGTGCAGTGAGAATTATGTCCCAAGTTCCCGTTGCTATAAAGCCACCAAAAGCTCTACTGAAGAGACTGATATGGACTACGGCTACACCCTAGAACAAAGCAGCACAATCCTGTACTACTTTAAAAATAAACTCTTGATTGAAGAATCTTTCCTGACACCTAACTTTACCTCTTCCTAGCACTAACGTAGGCAAAGAGAATGACTGGAGTGGGAGGGAAGGGAGGAGCTATTTAACAGATCTGCTGTAGTGCTCTTTGCCTCCTAAAAATAGGGCCACAAAAGGTATGAGGTATCATGGCACTGGGTCTTAGAGGAACTGGAACAATAACTCCCAGGGAGTATAGGTTCTTTAACAGTTTAAGAAGATCTCCTTTATTTGGTTTGAGGATAGTCTTGACAGGAGAAATCTGCCCCTTGGAGGGCAAGACTTTAATCCCATTCTGTAACCCTGGGACACTATGTCCACGCGTATACAGACTTGACAAAATAGAGAAAGCCTTCATGCTGATTTAGTCAGCAGAAAGCTTTGTTTTCCCTTGTTCTAGGGCTGGTTGGATTTCCAAGTTGCTCTGGATTGAAAGAGGAAGACTTGTCCCTTACTACGAAAATTAGAAGTCTAACAACCCCTAGGTCTATTCTTAACCTGATTAGGAAAGATCTTTCCGCCTGTAATCAGTTTGAAATTATCTCTGCCAGACCAGGTCCAGAGTCTTTTCCTTATAAGGTAAAGCCAAAAGCTTGGCCTTAGAAGAGACGTCGGCTGACCAAGATTTTAACCAGAGCCCTGTGGGCTAGGCTAGCAACGTGAAGCTAGACATTTTAGCTCCCAGACGAATTATCTGCATGTTGGCATCCCAGATAAAAAGGTATTGACCAGATTGAGAGCTTTGATCTCCTCTACTGTAGACCATGCATTGCCCCAATAAGATGCTGCTCCAACACTAGCAATACTGGCTGCAGGTTACCACTAATCCTTGATGGATGTACATCTTTAAGTAAGCCTCTAGCTTCTTATCCATTGGATCCTTAAAAGAGCAACCATCCTCTATAGAAATGGTAGTTCTCTTAGCAAGAATAGAAAAAAGCTCCTACTTAGGAACAGTGCGCCATGAGTCACAAATAGAGTCAGCAACAGGGAACATCTTCAAAACAGGGGAAGGGTTAAAAAAAAAAAAAAATCTGAGCAGCAAAATCCCAAGGTAAATACAACCCTCAAGTGCATGGGGGGGTACACAGAATGCATATTGAGAAACAATTAATGCTTGGGACGTTTGAGGAGAAACCTGAGGCATGTCACGCACAGCATTATCCTGAGAGACAGTAGGCTCAGAAGGGAGTAATTTGTCTTTAAATTTTAAAGTCTTAGTTAAACAAGGGGAGCAAAATTGCATAGGCAGGACAATTTGTGCCTCTAAACACAGTAAACATTTAACCATAGCTGAAATTAAACAGGTCCCACCAGTTATGTTTTAAAGTCTGCTTCAATTTAATTTTGCTTACTTTTAATTTCAGAATTATGAATGAAGTAAAATTCTGATTTTAATAAACAGAAAAAAAAAAAAAAAAAAAAACAACTGATTGTCCGAGGCTTGAGGCTCCTACCGCCAAGAGATATCCCACTAGTAAGAGGAAATCCTCTCCTTTTAAACAATCCTTGTCCTGAGTAGATGATATACATAAAGCTCACAATCTCCCAAAGTACATGAAGTCACTGACGCTCCTCCGTAATGAGGCTACTAGTCTCACAACGGCACCGCTCCGCTAAATTGGAAGTGCGGGCGTCACGCGAGCAGTACCAAATAAACTGCACAGTACTTTTTATCCAGTGTAAAAAAGGCATGAAGACAGTTAGAAAGGCTCTCATATTGTATGTGTATAAGTTAAGCCTCAATAGTCCTTATATTTAAGCTTCTCAAACAAATGCCTTAAAATATTAAGCCCCATGTTAAATAAAGGATATCCTTTATAGTTAACCCATACATCCCTTAGCTTTGTCCAAAAAGGGAATACACTTTTAGCTATCAATAATTGCAGCTGTTGCTTATATTTCAAGCTGGGATGTAGCTCAATGTACAGTCTTATTAGTAAATGCACATAGGGCTGTTATGTTCCCCAAACACTATCACGCATAATTTCAATACCAATTAGAAACAGTCTAAACACCGGTCCACAGAGTGAGATGTTACTAAAGGACACTTATATGTCCACTGCTCACCTCTCCTCAGGTTAGTGTATGGCAACCTCCTTGCTCCTGTAATGTGCAAGATCCTTCGTCCCCGTTGAGCCGTGTTCTTCCAGATTCCACCTGGTATTAGGCAATAGTAATCAAATATAAGAGATGCAATCCGGAGAGTCCGTTCAATTAAATCCAATTTCTTTAGCATTTAAAATCCACTAAACAGCGTTTCCATACTCCACACTGATCCCAATGACATCCGGATTGTGCGGCACCGTCACAGGTCAGCTGATGCGTTTCAGCCATTAGCACAATCCAGATGTCAGTGGGGAGTATGGAAACCGTTTAGCGGATTTTAAATGCTAAAGCAATTGGATTTTAAATTTAACGGACTCGCCGGTTTGCATCTTTTATAGTGGATCCCTTAGCCAAATGTAAGGTCTCATACTGTGTGGCAAATATATTGTCCCCATATGAATTTTTTTAAATTAAGGATTATATCCCAGAAAAAAACAAATCTGAGTTAACCTCTTGAATGCTGCTGTCCTTCTGTACCTTGAAGGGAGAGGCAGTTACCTTAGATCCATTGCATGATAGTTGCTGATCCTTTGGTATGCAGGCACTTCATTCCCTGTCAGACCTGTAGGAAAAGAACAGAGTAACTAACTCTGGCTTTCTACAAAGGGGTAGCAAAGTGTTAAGTAAAGCAGAGACTTCCTCACCATTTAACGGCTAAAAGCCACCACTACTCACTCGAGATTGGCATGGACCCAAATCCTTTCTTGCAGGGAAAATTACCCATAAAAAAAGTTATTAATATCTTCAGACAACAACTTCACACAACCTACATTGACAGGCAAAGAATGACTGGGGGTTATGGGTAAGGCAGTTAGACTTAAAGTAACACTCAATCAAAATTAAACTTTCATGACTCAGAGCATGCAATTTTAAACAACTTTCCAATTTACTTCCATTATCTAAATGTGCAGTCTTTATATGTAAGCTTTGAGTCACCAGCGCCTACTGAGCATGTGCAAGAATAAGCGTGTATGCATTTGTGAATGGCTGATTGTGGTCGCATGGTACGTGTATGCATTTGCGAATGGCTGATGGCTGTCACATGGTACAGGGGGAGTGGAAAAAGACATAACTTTTAAAACTGTCAGAAAAAAAAAAAATTTACTCCTCATTTGAAGTTCAGACAAAGTGCTATTGCATTGTCTTGTTAGTAGATTTGCATAATCAACAAATACAAGCTGTGTTGACTGGTCCTTTAACAGCTTTGCTGGGATGCTCTTTGCCTCCTGCTGGCCAGCAGTGGAATACCCCACTAGTAATTGGAATGTTGTGGTCTTCATAGGGAAAAAAAATATATATACACCCCCTTTATATAGCATTGCATGGACATTCAAGTGCTGAGCATATACAGCCTAGGTAAGCAGTAACTCAGTGCATGCAAAATAGCAATCATTTTATAATGAAACACTCCATTATCCAATTTGAGTATGAGAATGCGGATGTGCTCTAACCTGGCGATTGTAAATATGCCTATGTGCGCTATGCCGACTAATCAACTAACCTGCATCTATAGGGCTATTAGATGTGTCCTAACCCAATATGTATATTTAAAGTGTTGGGACCTGCCACGCACAAAAGCAAGGGGGAATAGTGAGTATCTATCCAGGACCATATATAAATATAGATGAACAAACATTTTAAAAAAAGTGCCCATAAACATACCTATGTGTCTATGTAAATATAAACCTACTTTCCCTTAGACACACATCCACTATCAAGTAGCATACAGCCAAACCAATACTGAAACTTAGAGGTAAACAGGAGTAGAATGTCGATCGGTAAAGGGAAGCATGAAGAGTCCCTGCGACCAAAATTTGCCAAGAGCCCTTTAAGAATTTCCCATGAGGGGGAAAAAAAAAAAAAAAGTTGGTATCAATAGCAAGACCCAAAATACATCACTAAGACAAGCATTGTACTCTTGAGGGGAACCAAGCTTCACTATGCTCTGAAGCAATCAAGCACATCAATATGCTTCAACCACCTCCAACAGAGGCCAAAAAAAAAAAAACTGCCTCCTGGTAGGAATTTATATCGCCATATGTAATGGATCGTGGACTTTTGCCAGTTGCCACCTATATGAAAGAAATCTGTATTTGATGCGGTATGGAGAATTAGAATTTGTTAATAGAATGGAAAGTCACTATCCCTCAGTGGTATTACAGCCTTACTTTTTTTCTCAACAAGACTCAGTGATGGAGATAAGATTTGTGACTTTGTAGTTAGTCACAAGGTTTTTCTCGACAATAAATCTGCTCTAATAAGTGAAGTTTATTTGCAAAAAACCAAAGCTATGTGTTTTTGCTGGTAAGCTTATCCAGCTTTATGATTAAGACTATACAGCCAAAACATGTAAGCCCAAGTGCTGTGCCTGCTTCGTTACTGTATGTGAGCTTTCCGATGCTATTTTAAAAGTTCATTTTATTCAGCAATTGGAGTGGATAGTCTTCCTTTTTCTATAGGCAGCTTTATCTTGTTGTATTGGATCATTTGGAGCTTGGGGAGTGCACTGAAAGCTGGGCATAATTATAGAAAACTGTGCCCATACTTACCAGAAGATTATAACTGTTTAAGGGGGGGGGGAGGAGATTTCCATCTCCAGATATGAGGGACACCAATGGGGGACCAAGTTTGTCCCCCTCATATGCAAACCTATTTTAGGGTTGGTGGGAGTAGTCCATTTATGGGGGGTGGAAATCCTTTCGTTACTGAGATTTTTCTACAATGTTAATCTCAATAGGATTTGAAAAGGAGACAAACTGCAATAGATTGTGTATTGGCAGAAGACGAATGATGTAGTCATAAGTTGTATTTATAATTCCAACAGTATAAATTAGATGCCACATCAATAGGATAACCAGATGGAAAAATTGTAAAAGGTATTCTGGAAACCCATAACGGGGAATACATTGCACCATGCCAAAAGCTGCCCTCAAGGCAAAGTATCTCAGAGTTGACCCCTAGGGAATCACCAGTTAGATTGACAAGCCTGTAATATGTAGTGGGTGGATGTTTTTCCCATGTTGTAGGCATGCTTAATCTAAGCATTGAACTAGACCAGGTTAATGGATAGCTTTAACCAATGACATTAGATTTGTTATTTAAAAATGGTTTTACTTTTGAATAGCAGAGCTATAGCTGAAATAAATGTTTTTAAAAGGTTGGCAGAAAAAGGCTATTTTATTGTCAGTCATGTTGCACTTCTGTTATAGTAACACTTTGTCTAGTCACTCTATGTCTAGAAATGGACAATAATTAACAGGAAATTGACCTCATGGAAGTTATCCCTTTCACCTTGGTTTGTAAAAGACTTATGCCATCCACATGGTTTTGAATATGCAATTGGCATTTTACCCATGGCAACTCTCAATGGTTCTAAATAAAAATGTTACATTTTCCTAGATTTGGTGGGATCATCCTGTGACCTGTAAGGGCAAAACTGGCACTGAATTTTAGCTTTTATGAAACTAATGCACAAAAGATCAATGTTCCTATCATACATAATCATTTAAGCACAAGGGAACCCTTATTGGCCAATAACTCAGCTTTAAAGGTGTCCTCAGGACCTTAAAAAATAAACCCCAAGACATATTCATTATATCTTAATGAGCACAGGTGAAATAATCATCTCACCCATCAGCAAATTTCACGTGCTCTAATTTAGAAATAAATATCTGAGCCTCTACACTAGTGTTTCCCAAATCCAGTGCACAGGACCCTTAACAGGCCAAACGCTTAGCAAGAAACCTTAAAGGGATAGCCTAGTCAAAATTAAACTCATGATCCAGATAGAGATGCTACAAATTTTATTTTCTAATTTACAATTATCGTAAAATACTGTTCTCTTGGTATCTTTATTTGAAAAATTTAAGCTTAGGAGACGGCTCATTTTTGGTTCAGCACCTGAGAAGCACTTGCCGATTAGTGGCTACAAATGCAACCGCTACCCAGGTCCTGAACCAACAATGGCCCAGCTCTTAAGTGTACATTGTTGCTTTTTTAAATAGATACCAAGAAAATGAAAAAAGTAAATTAAAAAAAGTTGCATGCTCTGAATCGAGTGTTAATTTTAACTAGACTATCCCTTTAAGTTAATTCACAAGAATGAACAATAAAGTTCACACAACTTGTGCATTCTATAAAAATCAGCAGTTAAAATCTGAAGAAATAAAAAGTAGCCTTTACAAACTATGGAGAATGTACAGTTTAGAAAGTTTATTTGATAAAATGTAAATAAACCCTCCCCCACCATTTTCTCCATCCATGCTTAGGGGAGATTAATTCTTTGGTCTTGTGAATCAGTGATGAAGTAAATCTGCAGTGTCATTCTATCCAATCCTGAAAGCAGAAATTACAATGAGAAACAAGCATTCAATTTCACACAGGCAGATTGCTAAAATCAGTGCAGCTTATACATTTAATTTTCATAGACTACTATAATCATCATGTTCCATCTCTACAAGTTTGTATACATCAATAAAATTCCAGTTTCTTAACTACAGATTTACATTTTTGTAAACCATTTTGTAGGCCACGATAAAGTTGCAGAACACGTTTAAGCCGTGTTAACTGCAGTGGAGCGTGGTCTTTTATTCTGCCACGGGCCTACGTTCTGCAACCAGCATACATAGCTGGGCAGAGAGGGAATGCCCTTGGCATTGATAGTGAGACGATTCCTACTGTCATTACACACCTAGGGATGCAGTTTGTTGTCCAAGTACCTGGTTATTTCAAGGGTAGCTTTATCAGCAGCTCCTCTGGCCTAAAAGAAAAGAAATACCTTTTAAACAATAACTTATGGCTTCAATATGAAACGTGACTGACAAATGGATCATTTTATATTTGATAAACAAACACCTTTAACACTGCTGATCTGATGGACCCTCTAATTAGTGTGTGACTGTCACTCACCCTAATCTGCTACTGCATATGCACAGAACATAATAGTATTAAACAAATGGATATTTCTCTTATTCAGTTGTAGGCTCAGGAACATGTGTGTGTCTGGAGCACTCTAGGCAACAGGTTTTTATTAAACCATGTTATACTTTTAAACACTACATGGAAGCAGTGTTCCTGCCGATATATAGTGCATCACATGCTCTTCAGCCTATCTACATTCGCTTTCAACAGATACCAAGAGAATAAAAAAAAAAGTTGATAGAAAAACATTTCATGTCCCTTTAAAAGTATTTGTGCATTATAAGAACACTATGCAACTATTTTACTCTTTGCATTTATAATATGGGTCTTAATAATCCCATAAACCACACAATACCAAGGACCATTAATCCCATTCGAGTGCAAAGGGTTTTGTCCCTTTAATGTCTCCACCTGAGTAACATTTTTCTTCTTGATTCAAAAAGTGAATTGGACACTTTAAAAATGTTATTCGCCACCAAATGTGATTCATTCTTAGGATATTAAATAGTTCAAGAGATATCTAGATAGGCAGTGTGCACATGTCACAGGAAAGTGTTGCAAATCTGCTGCTGTTTAGTGCTGCAGACATGCACACTCCTGAGCTTACCTTCCTGCTTTTTAACAAAGAAAACGAAAATGTAATGGAATTTTTTTTTTTTTTTGAATTAAGTCAGAACATACAACTTTAAGTAGCAAAAAAGTTAAAACCTAAAGAATCCTTAATTTATATTTAGCCCCTTCCCTGTATGTTAATTTTGCAACACAGTTAACACTTTATTGCCTCCCTTTACAGCATTATTTAGACCATTGGTTTTCAAACCTTTCCTCAGGCCTCCTTAACAGGCCCAATTCTAAAGATAACTAGCACAGGTGGGAGGAAAAATAAAATATATCAGTTACTAAATGGTTATTTTATCTGCTCTCACCCAAGGGAATCCTGAAAATACAACCTGTTAGGGAAGCCTGAGAACAGGTTTGAAAACCAGTGGCCTAAACTTGCTATATCTTCACTGGCTATTTAAGTTGAATCTACATTGACCAGTGGGTGTGCAACAGCCCAATGCCCCTAGATCCTCACCTGGTACTATCAATTTCCGAGTAGGGGAGGAGTAAGAGAAAGGCCATTGTAAAATGTTATAAGGAACTAGACCAGGTGAATGGAATTGCTTTGTACACAAAATATTAAACACAAGGTGCATGACTGGTTTACTCTACAATTGCTCCATATCAGACAATCCAACATCCCAAGAACATTTGTTAAAGAGAAGTTATGGTGTAGGCCACAATTTAGTTGCAGAACACATCTGGCTAGTGAACTGCAGTGGAGCATGGTCAGTTTTTCTGCCAAGGGAATACATTCTGCAACTAGCATTGGTAACTAGGCAGATAGGGAATTCCCATGGCCTTCACAAATCACTGCATATTATAGTGCTTGCTGGCAAAGTATGCGTTTATCAGAAGACCCACTTAATATATTTCTCAAGAAAGGATATTGAACAAAGCTTACTTAACATCCCCTTGTGAAAAGATTATCTACAGCAGGCTACAAACCCAGGTATAGATCTTCTGAAAATTAGAAGACCTTTTTAATTAAACCTGGGGTACACATAAACCTAGATAAAAGTACAGTGTGCACATTCATACTTACAGATTGGTGGTGACCAATATGGCCAAGAACCTGGTTTCAGTAATAGACTATGAAGTCCATCTCTAAAAAAAATATAAATGTAATATTTGGTGATTTATGCTTACATTTTTATAGCTGTCCTTTAAAATTCTGTCCTCACATGTTCTTATGCGCATGGACTCCAAATGCTTCCAGCCTTTTAATCTTAAAACTTTAGTATTCCCCAGCCTCCAGAACATACCCCAAGCTCCTCAGTATTCACAAAATGCACGATGAAGCTGCACTCTCAAAGGTGAAAAAAGCCCATAAACTTCCAACACCTCTGACAATGCAGCTTCATGTTTTTTGGGATTCTGTCCCCATAGCATGAACCAGCTAGCAGTCACAGATAGGCCGTGCTGGGAATGAATATGGGAAATTTCTCTACCCCTGCCAGATATAAGCAGCAACATCACATAAGACGAGTCCTTGCCCAGTGACAGGGGATATACTAGTCAATTATCCACAACACATTGATGCAGACACCATAAGTACTTACATAAATATGTAGATTGTTACACATGCACAGAAACTGCCATTAGACTTGTAATCTCAATCACGCCATACATCCGGCTTTAACATCTGAAAAACAGATTATGTCATTAGTAAAGTATCTGTATATGTTAATTGTTAAAGGAAAAACAAAGAGCATTTTACAGCTACTGCTTTGTACAAGATGTCCCCATAGCATGAACCAGCTGACAGTCACAGAAAGACTACGCTGGGATGAATATGGGTTTGTGCTCTACCACTGTCAGATTTTAAGAAACTGTCGCATGTGACAAATCCTTCCCAGTGACAGGGTGACCCACCCAGTCCATGAGATTATCTCAATTCAGTTACAGAACTATCTAAGTAATGCTAATAGACACTGCAATCAGAGCTCCAATAGTGATTACAAATACCTGCAATGCTAATTAACAAAAAAAATTCTGAAGATTAATGGGACATAATACATATGCTAAATTACTTAACTTTAGAAAGCTGACAGGAGAATATCACCTGAGCATCTCTATGTAAAACAATTAGAGGATTTTACCTCAGTTTCCTCAGCTCAGTAAGTTCAGCTGCAGGTTAAAAAAAAAAAAGAAATGAACTGCAGTCAATCAGCAGCAACAGTTTGGAGGTCATGAACTCTTACTGTGATCTCAGATTTTATAGTAAAAATCCTTAAACTGAATAGGGAAATAACGTGTGCATGAGGCTCACTCCCTTGTCTGTACCAGGACAGGCATGCGGATTTGCTGCTTCAAGTCCTTTACAATGGGGTGTGAATACTTATGACATTTTAAGGTAAAATATTTTTTACATAGAGATGTTCAGGTGATATTTTCTAGTCCGCTTTTTACAGCTATGCTGCATCACTTTCTAGTGTTTCACAAGGCCCTTTAAGATAGTCAAATAGACCAATATCATATAGACAAGATATATGAAATAAAATAATCTGGATTATGAAAAGCAAGACCACCACATTAAGTGGGGAAAGAAAAAAAAAACCTCTATAAAGTGTATTTAACAGAAAGTTGCCAGCTGGGTGGCAAACTAGCTGGATTGGGTCAGAGTAATACTTTACAATATATTATCTTGCGCTTTGAATTTATTTAAAAATTTGAGCAATAAAAAAATATTTATTTATTAACTAAACTTATAGCTGGGTGTTGCACCCATTAAAATGTCCTAGGGAGAACACTGAAATAACCTATGTCTATAGGTTTAAGTTACTGTTTGGTCTCTATCCTGCAGGTGTTGCCTCTATATACCCATGTCTTCCCCAGTCAATGGAGTATGTGGAGTGCAAAGCTTAGATTGCACACCCCAAGTGCCATATGCGATTACATCCCATAAGTTTAATTTTCTTTAGCTAGTAGTTACCTCATGTTTTGTATTGCATTAACACCCAGGTCTGCTTTTCTCACCATGGGACACTGGGCACTTCTGAAGCTATAGAACCACCTGAAAGACAAGGAAAGGTTTTAAAATAAAATTTAATAAAAAATATATGTTTGAATAAATGATTTTCTAGTGATACATTGTATATCTAACAAGTCAATTGATTATTTTACATTGCAAAACCTTGTGTTGCGCCCCTTTAACTCAAGCATGTCCCCATAGCATGAACCAACTATCAGTCATGGCATGGCTGTGTTGGGATGAATATGGGAGGGTTACTTTGACCCCCAACAGATATAAGAAGCAACATTATATGTAATGAGTCCTTGCCCAGTGCTGGGGTCCTATCAGCCATTTAGGGGGCAAAAAAACAAAACATACAGAACCTAGACTACTCCACTCACCATGATCTTTCCCTATCGGACGCCCGAGACTGCAACTTAGCAGGGACACTAGAAGGAAGACAAATTAATTTATAAATTCATTCTATGACTAGACTGATTACTTTGAAATCTCAATACATTTAGAAACTTAAAAAAAATAAAATAAAAAAGACAAAAAGTTTTCTCCACCTTTGCCATCTGCTGTAAACCAGTAAAAAGGACAGAATGTATTTTGATCATTGAATACGCCTAGTATCAAAGCATAGGAACTAGTGGAGGGAAATTCTTATACTATCAATACCCTCCACTTAAGTTTTAAAAGTGACATCCAAAATAAAAATGTATTCAGAGAACAAGTAACATTTCAATTCCATTATCAAAATGTGAACTCTGTACATGCACACTGAGGCAAAAGCTCCTACTGAGCATGTGCAAAATTGACAGGATATACATTATGCATTTTGTGATTGATGGCTGTCACATGATGAATTGAAAAATTTTACATTTGCCAGAAAAAAAAAAAAAAACTACTACTCAATTTGAAATTCAAATTGTGCATTTATTGATTATGCAATACTGGTCTTCAGTGGTGCTTTAAATTGGGATCAAAACTGCTAATGAAATAACCCCCACTGCACACACTTGGCACTAGACAAACTGCGTGGAGAAGTGATTTGTGTAATATATACACATGCTGCTCTTAAGTAAATGAGCATATCATACTAAAATCACTGCACGTTGTAGATCACAGATAAGTTGCAGAACACATGAAGGTAGTGTTAACTGCAGTGGAGCGTGGTCCGTTGATTTGCCACGGGTCTACATTCTGCAGTAGGCACAGGGGAGCTTAGCAGACGGATGAACCCTTGGCTTTTTAGGAGTGAAGAAATTCTTGCAATACTTACCAGCAAATTCATCCATCACTTGAAGTCCATTCTTGACTAACTTCAGATCTGGAAAAGATTAAAGTCCATGAAGAACCACTAATTCACACAGGCCAAACTACCACAGAATTTATTTTAAAGGGCAACAAGTAAGCTGGGAGAATCACAAAATCCAACAGAATAAAAATACCCTTTGTTAAAAAGTTGCAACAAAAAGACCCTAAGTGTTTACTAGATGTTACATATAAGTGGCATTAAACCTCTTTCTTGTGTAAAAAAGCATTGCTTGGTCTGATGCCTAGAGGTTAAATAGCAAAATCTGTAACCTAGGGTTTCAAACTGCTACAAATTGCCTAAACCAGCAATTTTATTGTCAGGCTACAAGATTTGCTTTTTGCCCTCTCTAGAGTGCATGGGATAATTTATACGTGGGACATTTATACAAAGCCAGAAGGTGTTTAAATGTTCTTGAAAGCATTCACAACACTTGACAAACCCAAGTACAGGGTCAAATGGGGGTCTTCTACTGTAAGTGAAATATTAAATTAAAGAACCAAAACATTAGCTGTCAGCAGGTGAAATGCTGGTACTTTTGTTTATTGTTTAACATTGGTTCTGACTAGTAACTGGGGAATATAAATTCCAATTAGAGGGATATTTAAAGGGATATGAAACCCCATTTTCTCATCTGGATGATTTAAATAGCTCATACAATTTGAAACCACTTTCCAATTTGCTTTATTTGCTTAGTATCCTTTGTTGAAGCAGTAATGCACTACTGGGAGCTAGCATAAAGCCAAAGACAAGATGCATATATGTGCAGCTTCTGAGCCTACCTAACAAATTAAGTAGAAATAAATAAAATTAATTACTGTCCCTTTAAGGGGTTAAGACTAAGTCAAAACACCGAAGTTTGGTGAAGGCTGTTCTCAGACTGAGGTGAAATCATTTCTCAGAGCCCTCTATAACCACTTGCTGCAGTCTGCAAGACGCACACACTGGGCAGGCACGATGCAGAGAGACCCTGAGCATCAGATGACACGCATGGGATCTCATCACTAAACAGCCTCCACTCAGTTTAAACTTGCTAAGACATAATGAAAGCCTTGCAATGATTCTACCGTGAATAACCATAACACATGGAAATATTCAATGTTTAAAGAACTTAATACCTACAATTAAAATAGTTATTAAAAACAAAAATTCTGGTGTCAACTGTCCCTTTAACGCTAAACCTAGGTAGGCTCATAGGCTGATTTTTAAGACCTTTAGGACACCTTATCTCACTGGCTGTAAAAAGCTCATAAAAATGCACACTAGTTTATATGTGCCATATAGATAATCTTGTGCTCAGCCCGTGGAGTTATGCAGGATTCAGCAATAATTGACTGAAAAGCAAGTTTGTAGAACCCAGATAAGGGGCCATCTGCAGAGGCTTAGATACAAGTTAATCAGAGGTAAAAAATATATTAAGACAACAGTGTCTGTTATGCAAAACTGGGGCATGTGTAAGTGATTATCCATCTTTTTTTTTAAAAAAAAAACCTCAAGTAGACTGTCCCTTTAACTTCAGATACATGAGGTCAGTTTCCTCAGGAGACCAGTCACATTACCAAACTGTTCAATACTACTGAAGATAAAATTAGGACTCATTATGAAAACCGTTTCAAGTGCTTTCCCTAAGGAGTTTGCGCAATCGTTTACATAAACTGGTGCAATAAGTTGTAGTATTGATAGAATACCTAAAGCTATAAGGATACACACCTTAACCCCCAAGGAGGGAAGCCTTCATGAAAGTCCTGTTGAGGGTAGTGACTAGAAGTACAAAAAAAATAAAAAATTATGAAATTTACCAAGAATCATTGTTTAGATCAGCTTTTCTGCAGTGGTTTACTTTCATTCAAACAAAGAAAACTAGAGCCTGCTATAGCATTGCTTTGTTACTAGAACTTTAACAGCCCTGTGTATATATTAAAAAAAATTTATATATATATATCCTGAAGAGCATGCAATTTAATACTTTACACCAATTACATAGGTAATACTCCTACAGTATTTAGCCCAGCATACTGTGTTGACTCAATAACAAAGAAAAATAAATAGGAGTAAATTAGAAAATTGCATGCTCTGAATGACAATAGAAAAATTTTGGGTTCAGTGCCCCTTTAAGGGGACATAAAACCCCAATTTCTCATGATTCAGATAGTACATACAGTTTTAAACCAATTTCCCAATTTACTTCTAATTATAAAATTTTGTGTTCTTTTTTGTTAAAAAGCTGGAAGGCAATTTCTGGAGTGTGCACGAGTCTGCAGTACTACATCACACAGCAGTTCTGAAACAATGTTATACATTAGCAAGAGCACTAGATGGCAGCACTATTTCCTGTCATGTAGTGCCCCAGACATGGGCAAACTACGTATCTAGATACATCAAAACATGCAGCAAACAAATCAGATTTAAAAAAAAAAAAGTTTTAAAAATTCTATTTTTTCCCTATCTGAATCATAAGAAATATTGGGTTTCATGTCCCTTTAAATTGATGGTAAACCCTAGTGTTATTGAAATGCTAGGATTAACCAGTGATTAAATCGGGAAGTAAAACAATTCATGCTTAAAGTTCCTTTGCCTGCAGCGTATGCCACGCCGAGTGCCTCAGGCTGCCCACAGCAGAACACTTCTCAGTGAGGTGATGTTAGCCAATAGCGTGCTAGCCATACAGCATAATGCCAACAGGGCCACATGGATATTAGTTAATAGCATTCTACTGTGGGAGGCCTAAGGCGTTCAGCACAGCATATGCTGCAGACACAAAGAAACTTTCAGCATGAAGTATTTTATTAGTAGCACTGGTTAATCCTAGTGTTTCAAACACTACAATTTACCATCATCAAGACTGACCATACACTAATAACGCCCCACAAAAGTACTGCTCGTCTAGCATGTATTTTACAACCCTTTAAAGCCCAAATAATGTACACACATTGCATGACAAATTAAATATATATATATGAATTTTGATATGAAAACTGAAGATTTATTTTGTCAATTAAATATATAGTTTTAAGTGTATTCTTTTCACTGATTTCCCTGTCACCCAGAACAAAAGAACCCTTGCTAACTGATCACAAACTAATACTCAGGTATAGCACAAACTGTTTGAACATGTGCAGATTGGGGTAGCCTACACTCTTTAAAAAACAATTTACTTCCATTAACAAAATTTGCACACAGTCTTAATATTTACACTGAGACAACAGCTTCTGAGCATTTGCAAGAATTCACAATACATATGCACATTTGTGATTGGCTGATGGCTGTAACATACATGAGTGGAAAAAGACATCTGAAATTTGTAAGGATTTATTGTTTACTAATTTGAAGTTTACACTGGCTTTATCATGCATTTGTTAATGCAAACAAACTTTATTTACTGGTCCATTAAGACGTTTAGCGCTGATTCAACTTTGTGACTATTGCAAAGAATGATTCACCCTATCATGACTAATAATCAACCTTTTAAAAAGCATGTGACATCATAGAAGCTTGGGGGGGGGGGGCTTACATAAATTGCCTTAGAGTTTTAACCCAAGCCTCGCTGTTAGGTTACTTTTTTTTAACTTATTTTACAAAAAAAAAAATGCAACAAATTAATGAATGTAAATTGGCAATAATGAATCATTTGATGAGTTGTTGAAGTGTCTTAACGGCCCCTAAGATACAGTAGAATTACATAATCAACAGATGCATGAGAATCCAAAAGCACCTACTTTGAATTTAAAATGAGTATTTTAATTCGGTAAATCTATGTATTGTGCATTATTGCAGATGCTCGGTATAAGATGGTACTTTACTGCATATAAAAAGATAGTGATAATGGAAGTAAATTGTAAAGTTTGTTAAATAATGTATAATACAATATTCACCAACAAATGACTAACAGACAAGTACATAGATAACGTGGCATTGCTCCTAAAGAAAGCGCGTGCACGTGTATTTTTTTTTTTTTTTTCATTTTACATGCAATCTTATAGCAGCAAGAGATGTTTTTAAATTGTCTTAAAATACAACCCACCCAAAAAAAAAAAATTCAATCAATGATTCCTCCCTTAGCAGAAACGTCTCAGGTGCATGCGGTGTAAGAATACTTCCCTAACACAAGGTCTCCCATCCCCCATCTAAACTCCTCACTAGGTGGAGCAACAAAGCGCCAGAACAGCGTGCAGCACTGCAGTTCCCAGGACGGTGACTGGAGAAATAAATGGTTGTACGTTGTAGATGGGAATAAAACCATCCCTGCAAAAAAAAAAAAAAAAAAAAAAACCAGCACAACCTACCACCGATCAGCTTAGCCAACAGAGCACTTACGGTGCCGCAAACAAAGTGCTGCTAATGTGGGCTTGTTAGGCTGCAAGAGACAGGTAGCCCCCTCAAAAAAACAGTTATTACAATTACACGCACCCTCAGTAAGCAAACCACCATAGCAATAGGGCCAGTTGTTACACGCACCCTCAGTAAGCAAAACACCATAGCAATAGGGCGGGTGCTCGGTATATTTACAGCACAACACTATATACATACCATCTTCTTCACATGTACAAGCGCAAAGAGCGAGAGAAGGCATGCACGACTTAATATAGGGACAGGCGGGGAATCATTTGCTTTGGCACTTCCTCCTATTCTGTGGGTGGAGTTATGAGACTTGGAGAAAAAGCAATACCACATTTAAAATGACATTTTACGCAACAGAATAGTATATGTGTGTGTATTTTTTTTATGTGTTTGTATATATATATATATATATATATATATATATATATATATATATATATATATATATATATATATATATATATATATATATATATATATATAAAATATATATATATATATAATGCACTTTTTAAGATGTTGCATTTATGTGTTTAATTTCTGAAACTGTCAGGAAGCGTATGTTTGTGCACAGCTGATCTGAAGGATAGGACATGGAGCTGAGAAGAGATTTGGGCTGTTGTAGGGAGAAGGAGAGGGGCAGATGTGGGATAGAGAAGCTTGGCTGTGAGACAGAAGAATACTGGTGCTCTGCAGTGTGGATATGGATAGAGAAGAGGAGCCTGCTTTCTGTCACTGCATACTGTACAGAGGGATCTGATCTAAAGGTCTGATTTGGGTATGGGGTTACAGCCAAGGGGCTGATATAGGTATGTGGCTATAGACCATGGGGCTGATCTAAGGTTCTCATGTAGGTATTTGACCATAGAGTCAGAGGTTTGATCTAAGGTCTGATGTATGTATGTGGTTGCAGGGTCAGTGGTTTGATTTAAGGTAGGTATGTGGTTGCAGGGTCAGAGGTTTGATCTAAGGTCTGATGTAGGTATGTGGTTGCAGGGTCAGTGGTTTGATCTAAGGTCTGATGTAGGTATGTGGTTGCAGGGTCAGAGGTTTGATCTAAGGTAGGTATGTGATTGCAGGGTTAGGGGTTTGATCTAAGGTCTGATATAGATATATGGTTGCAGGGCCAGGGATTTGATCATAAGTCTGATGTAGGTATGTGGTTACAGGATCAGTGGTTTGATCTAAGGTCTGATGTAGGTATGTGGTTGCAGGGTCAGAGGTTTGATCTAAGGTAGGTATGTGATTGCAGGGTTAGGGGATTGAGCTAAGGTCTGATGTAGATATATGGTTGCAGGGCCAGGGATTTGATCATAAGTCTGATGTAGGTATGTGGTTGCAGGGTCAGTGGTTTGATCTAAGGTCTGATTGTAGGTATGTGGCTGCAGGGTCAGAGGTTTGATCTAAGGTAGGTATGTGATTGCAGGGTTAGGGGATTGAGCTAAGGTCTGATGTAGATATATGGTTGCAGGGCCAGGGATTTGATCATAAGTCTGATGTAGGTATGTGGTTGCAGGGTCAGTGGTTTGATCTAAGGTCTGATTGTAGGTATGTGGCTGCAGGGTCAGAGGTTTGATCTAAGGTAGGTATTTGATTGCAGGGTTAGGGGTTTGATCTAAGGTCTGATGTAGATATATGGTTGCAGGGCCAGGGATTTGATCATAAGTCTGATGTAGGTATGTGGTTGCAGGGTCAGTGGTTTGATCTAAGGTCTGATTGTAGGTATGTGGCTGCAGGGTCAGAGGTTTGATCTAAGGTCTGATTGTAGGTATGTGGTTGCAGGGCCAGGGGTTTGATCTATGGTCTGATGTATGTATGTGTTTGCAGGGTCAGAGGTTTGATCTAATGTCTGATTTAGGTATGTGGTTGCAGGGTTTACCCCTGAACTGTTATACTGCTAGATTTCCTTTTTTTGCTGACTCCTGCCTGTTCCTGGTCCTTCTATTGGTTTACCCCTGAACTGCTATACTGCTGGATTGTCTTCCTGTGGCCGCCAAGGACTACCCTGCCTATTGTGAGCACTGCTTACCTCATTTTACAAACTCTCTCTGCTCTGGGATATTTCCTATCATTCCACTTGACGTTGGGAAAAGAAGACTACTGGCCGAGTTTGGTCTGATACAGGAATATCCCATGAGCATTACAGTTGCAGGGTCAGCGGTTTGATCTAAGTTCGGATTGTAGGTATGTGGTTGCCGGCTCAGAAGTTTGATCTAAGGTAGGTATGTAGTTGCAGGGTCAGGGTTTGATCTAACTCTGATGTAGGTATGTGGTTGCAGGGTCAGAGGTTTGATCTAAGGTCTTATGTAGGTATATTGCTGCAGGGCAAGGGGGCTGATCTAAGGTCTGATGTAGGTAATAAGCAAATGAAGCTGCCGCACACTGTTGTTGAATAAAAGAAAAAACAATTTATTATGATAAAGAGTTAAAAATTACACAGTTACACATGGAGGTAACAAAGATACAACCATCTTACGCGTTGCGCGCCCAAACACGGCGCTTACTCATAGATGACGTAGGTAAATGTTCGAAAGACATTTAAACCTAGTTCAACCAATCACAAAGTCGATCTCCATACGGAAACAGTTTAATTTATAAAACACAGTTTCTTGAATTGATTAAAATATATAATAATGTATCAAAGTTATATTACAATTTAACTTCGGTGCCAAAACTTATTCTTATATCAAAAGAATATTTTAATACAAATTCATATACGTATTGTTGCGATTTTTCACAATATTGAAAATATTCTATCTCCTTAACTAATCGCCACATCACGTTTACTATATACATGTTAAAGACTCAAAAAAATCCCATATTTAAAGGGACACTGAACCCAAATTTTTTCTTTCGTGATTCAGTTAGAGCATGAAATTTTAAGCAACTTTCTAATTTACTCCTATTATCAATTTGTCTTCATTCTCTTGCAATCTTTATTTAAAATATAATAATGTAAGCTTAGATGCTGACCCATGTTTGGTGAACAACCTGGGTTGTTCTTGCTGATTGGTGGATAAATTCATCCACCAATAAAAAAAAAGTGCTGTCTAGAGACTGAACCAATAAAAAAGCTTAGATGCCTTCTTTTTCAAATAAAGATATCAAGAAAACGAAGAATAATTGATAATAGAAGTAAATTAGAAAGTCGCTTAAAATTGCATGCTCTATCTGAATCACAAAATAAAAAAAATTGGGTTCAGTGTCCCTTTAATATAAATGAATTCATGTCTGTGTGCGCAAAGTTTAGGCAGTGCCTCTATTTGTATCTTTACATGTTAATTCCTATCTTAAGTCTATACAAAATAGCTGATATCCCACTCTTTGTTAATACCCAGAGGGGTTCGCGTTTGTAGTTTGTATATCCAAAATAGCTCAAGTTTGGACAATATTCTGTAGCGATCACCACCTCTGGGTGGCACCAAAGCCCTGTCTATCACCGATACCTGTATATGCGCAATATGCGTAAAATGTATACCATTAAAGTATGCTGCCACTTCAGAGCATTTATTGTAATTTTTAATGTCCCTTTGATGCTTACCTATTCTAGTCCTAAGGGTCCTAGATGTTTGTCCAACATACTGTTTTTGGCAAAGTTTACATTCCAAGAGGTAGATTACGAAACATGTGCCACAGTTGGCATAAAAATGACTCTCAAAGTGTTTACCCATAATCCTACTTCCAAAACTGGAACCTGTTTTAATGTATATACAGGTATTACAATGTCTGCCACCACATTTAAAAGTACCCTTCCTTTGTAGCCATCTATCTGTACTAGCCTGGTGTAAGAGTTAATATAAATTTCAGTAGTTCCCTGGAAAAGAGAGATTAATTGATTGAAGGAAGAACCCAACTGTGGATTTAGTTTGTGCAAAATTTACATATATAGTTTCATTATTGAGCTTAAGATATTTATGTTGTGGGAGTAATGATGCTTCTGGATAAACATGAGTTAACGGATGATATATGAATATCATTTAAGAAGCAGGATCACTTCCATTACTTTAGGTCAGTGACATGCGGTGAGGTCAGAGGCTGGTGAGGCACTAGCGATAATACACCGGAGAAACACATATATGAACGCGACAGAGGCAGCTTACATTTACGATTAAATTGGCAGGTTACAGGTCCAAGTTACTGCTATAAATACATTTGCTTTGTTCTCTTGGTATCCTTTGTTGAAGGATATGCAGCAATGCACTACTGGGTGCTAACTGAACATATTCAATGAGCCAATGACAAGAGGCATATATGTGCAGCCACCAATCATCAGCTAGCTCCAAGTAATTGCTTCTCCTGAGCCTATCTAGGTATGCTTTTCAAAGCATACCAAAAGAAAAAAGCAAATTAGATAACGGAAGTAAAATATAAAAATCAATCTGGGCGGGGGCGTGTCTGGACAGCGATCAATTTCTAGGGCTCCGGCTGATTCTCTGTTAATCTGCTGGTTAAAAGGAGACATATATCAGCAAACCAAGCTAAATCATTATCTGAGGCATCGCAGTACACTGTGAGATCTAACATATTTTACTCCCAGCTGTGTGCATGAAGCCGGAGCTCTGAATCAGACGGAGAGGACCTGGTGCGGTGGCACATAACAGGTGGCGCTTCCCCCTCGGTTATTCAAGGTACTCTGCCTTAACCGGACTCCATTGTCTTTACCATCAGTCTCCTGACGGAATAAGCAGGGAATATCATTACTTGGACATTACTATGGCATTCTGACTCACCACAATTGATATTAAAATGGCGGATGAAGCAGACCCATGTGGAATCACTATCACTCAATGGCAAAAACTGGAAGCTCTATTTCAGCTTCTTATAGACAACGCCCCACAGAACTTTCTAATGAATTATTTTTGTGTGCAAGGCAAAACTCAAATAAACTCTAACTATATACCGAAGGCAGACATTCCTAAGCTGCGCAATCAAATGAAAAGGCCTAGACACGTGGAAACAGTGCCTGGAGTGGTACAGGAAGTGCAATACATTAAAGCATCACCTAGTAGCCCGCAGATAGCTGACATAAGAGAGACCAGCACTCACGGCTCAACACAGAAAAGATATTCAGAGAACAGAGGATTCCTGACAAACACCACCTGCATAAGGGGGTTAGAGGGGGACCCTCGGATCAATATAATCAAAACTAAGGTACCCTCTTCACTTGCAACCTTGACTCTGACAGCCACAAAACATGATATGGGTCGCTTTACAGAAGCCTCTTCTACCAAGCACAGCAAAGCGCAACAGGAGAATACTAGTAAGGAGACATTGAGAGCAGCAACATCGACCCTAACATGTAGAGAAAAACATTTGCAGCTGGCCTCTAATGTTTTTTTGCGAACCCTCCTGCTGTCACAGCCTACAGCATGGGGTTGAAACGCCACTTCTATGATGAGAGAACTCAGTAAAGTCGCTGACAAGTTATGTTATGTAATGGTTTATTATCTTTTACAGTTTAATAAGTTCACTGTTTGGGGTTCGGACTTGGCTGTCCCTTAATTTTTAAATATTGTATTATTATAATTATAGCCGACTCTAAGTAGCACTGGTCTTTGCAAGTCTTCAGGGGTTATCTTCAAATATGAATCAGAACTATAAAAGCCTTCTTTATAAAGTGATCGCAGAGAATAATTACAATTTTTCTAAGCCCTTTAATGTTTTTTAGTGTCTAGCAGGGGTTGGTGGGGGACCCTAGCGAGGACACTTACAATACTAAAGCTTGAATAGGGCCTGCTAAATATTGAAAGCCATTACCCCATTCCTTAAGATGGATTATATTAATGTCTCCCTCGTGGCTAGCGGCCGGGGCTATGAGAGGAGATAAATCAGGCACAGTTATGCTCACCGCAAGAATAATTATGTTTTGATATAACTGTAGTACACTGCTTGAAATGGGGGCATGGCAAAGTTAATTGTAATATAAAACTATTTATAACATAAACAGACACAGATATGCGCATTGTTTAGGCAAACATTCCCAGATATTCTCTAATGTCTAATTTATATAAGTTCTCCTATATAACAAGATGTGTACCCTTGATGACAGCAAAGTCACAAAAACAATCTGTAATTCTGAGCTACAGGGTCGGATTGGGAGCGACTAAGTTAGATGTTTAAATATACCAGTTGATTTATATCTTTATTCATGTTTAATACATTTCTTAAGGAGTAATGTATAGTTAGGGTGTCCAGATTTGGCACCAGCATCTTAATAATTCAAGTGAAACTTTGGTTTTAATATTACTTGGTACACAGATGCTGTTTTTCTTTGTATGCTTTACTTTTCTTTCATTATCACTATATTATTTAACCCCTGGACGCAAATAAAGAACAGCTCAAAAAGGTCCAAGAGCGACCTATATCGACAAGGGGTAAGAAAATGAGGACTATATATGTTTAAGAACTTTTAAGAACAAATATGCTGAGAATATTTGATATCCTGTCTTTTTTTCTTTCTTCTTTTTATGTAACAAGTGTAATGTTTGTCCTCAATAAAAATATTTTTAAAAAAAACAACAATCTGGGCATTGTTTCTCAGTCAACAAGGCTAGCTACTGTCATAAAGTTTGTATAAAGAGTTTTGCAGCTGTTATCCACTAAAGCCAATTAAGGACTGATATGTTGCAGGATTAGCCTTGAGAAGTAAGCAAGGTGCATTACATGCTCTGATAATTAGAAATGGCTCAACTTTCAGTGCTAAATTACATGAAAAAGGGGGCAAAATAAATCATGAAAATATATTGCAAAGTTGTTTCATTATTCATTACTAGGAAGGAAAGCTTTTGTGTGGCTCTGAAAAATGCTGAAAACAATAATAATAAAATAAGCATGTTAAAATGATAAATGCTTTAGATAGGTACTTATAGTAACAGTGACTTTTCACATAACATTGAGAAGAATAGAAGCTATCGCCTAGATTACGAGTTTTGCGTTAGGGTCAAAAAGCAGCGTTGGCCGGTCCTAATGCTGCTATTTTACGGCCGCTGGTATTACGAGTTTCCGTAACGCAACAAAAATATCCATCTCCGCTCAAATCATTAACGTCAACCCAGACCCAGTAGTTAATATATACAATATATATATACCGCAAACAAAAACATCCACGAATCACACAAAAAAAATTACACAAACTACACTTACACTCATACAAACACTACACTATATTTATTTTTAAGATTTTATATTTTCAGATCAAAATAGAACGGATCAAAGTTACGAGATCTCGGGTGTTTGAAAAAAAAAAAGCCAGAGAAAACCATTTTCCATTGACTTACATAGACAGACGGGAGCAGACACTAATATAGCTACATCTAACTACAAATATTATCACATACACACACTAATCGATACATACAAACAATATACAGCACATTACATACACAAATCAGATTTTGAATAGGAATTTAACACGATTTAGCTACTTTTTCACACAAGAACATGACGTCACTCACTTTACGCTCAAAACAAGTATTGGATTTTATTTCTACACACATTTTTCTCCTCCATTGACTTCTATGGAGAAGACGTGCTCGTGCACGCGACAGGCAGATTTACCTAACGCATGCAAAATGCGTACACAAAAAACTCGTAATACCAGCGTTACAATTGTGAAACTAACTCATTCTTTCTTGCGTTAGTACCGCTATGACAAATAGATCAAGAAATGACTAGGTCCCTATGGAGTTATGACTTTTACTTGTGTGAAATTCACTACAACATCAAATTGTTTTATAAATTTACATTATTTCAACTACAAATCACCATCAACAATAAAAAATATTTTTGATAAATTACATCATATTTAAACGGACAGAAAAATAATTTTAACATTTCATTATTCACAAACAGTAGACAATTGGAAACACGTCTTCTTTACCTCTATTATAGCATTTCATTTATTCAACTCATATGCTTGCATGAACACTTTGAACAGCATATCTACTTAGGCTTAACACATGATCACATACATGACTTTTATCATTCACTCATACATGTGCATTGATATTATGGCCAAAAAAACACATTAGATTCTCTCTATGAATCATGAAACATAAAATATGGATTTTACTGTCCCTTTAACATCACGATTCACTCAGAATATACCATTAGGAATTACGTACAAGAAGAACATATCATTAGAACATATTACAGCTGTCACTTTTTGGGAAGGAACAACAATGCTATACTGCTTTATATAAGTCAGCATATGTGGGAGAGAATCACAATATATACGTATATGTACATAAAACACGCATCACGCAACCACAAAGCACACATTTATATTTTAATCATTGGAGTTCCTCCTGGAACAGTGATTTGATCTGGACCAGTAATTCCTGATTTGAATTCTCAGTGGTATTCATTTGTGTTGTCTCAGTCAAATCCTCTCCAGAGAACTCCACTCGTGGTTGCTGTGGTGAAGTCTCCCCTTTTTGTTTTCTTGACTGAGATTTAGATAAGCAGTCCTTCATAGTTTGGTTTCGACTTTTCATCCTGAAGGGTGACTTTTGCTGTTCTAGTAAGTGAGAGTAGAAATTAGTGGATTATTGCAGTGAAACTGTAAAGATTGGAGTTTCTTCCTGACCTCCTGAGCTGCTTCTGGTTGTTGGCTCTTGAATTTTTTTTTTTATATATCAACATGTTCATATAAGCTAAAATAAATGGGTGTCTGATGAGTCTTATAACTCTCTGAGGCCCCCCTGGGGTTTATTCTTTCTTGGCATCCAAACTCCTGGCTGGACCGGATCCAACAGGGGTCAAGAGAAAGAAGAGGGAAGATTGGATCTTACCTGCCAGGAGGTCTCAGGATCGAATGATGGCTGTAAGATTAGGTCATCTTTATTTCATCCCATTGGTTATGTATAAGAACAGCCCTCCTTTAGCTTTTATAAGGGATTTCCACCAATGCGCTGCTCCCCAGGGAGAGTTCCCTCACAGGACGATCATGGGAAAAGGTGCTTTGGGTATGACCCACTGGCACGAGGGTCAGCAGGCAAGGGGGGGGGGGGAGTGCACTATGACTACAGCAAGCAGGATAATTAATGTATGCCCCTCAAAACAGGTCAACACCCTTAGTTTTTATTATAAATCAAAGTGCTCCAGGGTCTCCCCAGTAAGAGGCCCTTCTGAAACTGCTAGAACCAATGTCTTCCACTTGTCCTTAATATAAAAAATGCTGCTTTGTGGTAAGGGTGTTTGAGATAAGGTCAGATTAGGCAGATCATCTGGTGGCCCTGTATGTAATTTCTGATGAGCTTATTCAGTGGAGTCAGTCTCCTGGGTCATTGTTATGCTGTCTTGTTTAAGGTGGGTCTCCATTCTGTGGTGAGAAGTGAAGTAGGAGTAGCAGAATTTCAGCTATATGCTTCTATCCTGCACAGCAGCAAGCTCCGCCCCCCCAGGGGTTAACTTTTAAATAAATAATACGTCATCTATGAGTAAGCGCCGTGTTTAGGTGTGAAACGCATAAGATAGTTGTATCTTTATTACCTCCATGTGTAACTGTGTAATGTTTAACCCTTTATCATAATAAATAGTTTTTTCTTTTATTCAGCAACAGTGTGCGGCAGTTTCATTTGCTTTTTGTATTCTCAGCATGGAGAGCGCACTGTCTCTTCTGCCCGCACTCGGCTACAGTGTGTTTAACAGTGTATGGGTATTTCCTTTTGCTCACGGCTTGCTTATGTAAGCATGGGGCTGACAGGTGACTGCAGGTCAGTGAGTTCTGATCTGAGATCTTATGCAAGCATGTGACTAACAGGCAACTGCAGGGTCAGTGGTCTGATCTGAGGTCTTATGTAAGCATGGGGCTGACAAGCAACTGCAGATCAGTGAGTTCTGATCGGAGATCTTATGTAAGCATGGGGCTAACAGGTGACTGCAGGTCAGTGAGTTCTGATCTGAGATCTTATGTAAGCATGGGGCTGACAAGCGACTGTAGGGCCGGTGGTCTGATCTGAGATTTTATGTAAGCATGGGGCTGACAGATGACTTCAGGTGAGTGAGTGCTGATCTGAGATATTATGTAAGCATGGGTCTGACAGCAACTGCAGGGCCAGTGGTCTAGGCTTACCAGAAGTCCCAGTTTGACTGGGATTGTCCCTGTTTGGAGGCGCTGTCCCAGTGTCCCACCCAGTTGTTCATTCTGTCCCAGTAGGCTTGCCACCTCCGGGTTTCGAATCATGTATCCGGGTTTCAGACCCCCTGAAACTGGACACATTATTCAAAATTACCTGACTGTTAATCTGTGGCTCTCCAGCATAGTTGGATGCTGATTCTTTGTTACATACAGCCCTGCTTAGCTTAACGTTCGTCCCCTTTAAAGTTCACATTTAGTAATACAGGCTGAGTGAGCAGCATAGGGTTTTTTAATATTGTAGTACTATTTTGTTTATTTTTCTTGGAATTTAACACCCCCCCCCCTCGACCACTGGTGACATCACCGGCGATACACATTTAGGGGAAATATGTGGGTATGACCAGGAAGTGCAGACAGGCAGGATTTTTGGTGTGAATCTTGCTTTACTTCATGCAGGATAGCATTTTGGCTGTAATCTTCCTGTATTATGGTATAACGAAGCCTCTTAAATAGCTTTATCAGATATGTGTTTCTTTTTTACTTATTTCATTCAATGTTGTATTTATGCCTTATCCAGTTCTGTTCTTTAATTAGACACATAAAACACATATTACACTGCAGATATTAAATTGTGTGATGTATATGCTTTTCACTATTTTATGAAATTGGTCATTATGCTTGATGTTTGGCATTATTTAGAATCTGAGATTTAGATGAATGATTTGTTTGCTCATGTTGTGTATGGGTTGCCATGACAACGTAATGTGCCTTTTTCACTAATGAGTGGTGTTATGGTCTATTTAAACTGTGTGATTTACTTGTTGTTTGACTGAGGAAGGGTAGTGTATCCACGAAACATTACGCACATAAAAGCTACTACTTTAAAAGGACCAGTAATCGTCACGCCCCCCTTGACCATGCACCTGACTACACACGCCAGGTGGTCCCAGTTTTACCTCTAAAAATGATGGTAAGCCTACAGTGGTCTGATCTGAGATCTTATGTAAGAATGGGGTTGACGAGCAACTGCAGGACCGGTGATCTGATCTGAGATTGTATGTAAGCATGGAGCTGAGAGGTGACTGTAGGTCAGTATGTTCTGATCTGAGATCTTATGTAAGCATGGGGTTGACAGGTGACTGCAGGTCAGTAAATTCTGATTTAAGGTCTTATGTAAGTATGGGACTGACAGTCGACTGCAGGACCAGTGGTCTGATTTGACATCTTATGTAAGCATGGAGCTGACAGGTGACTCCAAGTCAGTGAGTTTTGATCTAAGATCTTATGCAAGCATCGGGCTGACAAGCAACTGCAGGGCCAGTGGTCTGATCTTTTGTAAGCATGGGGCTCACAGGCAACTGCAGTTAAGTGAGTTCTGATCTGAGATCTTTTGCAAACATGGGGCTGACAGGAGACTGCAGGTCAGTGAGTTCTGATCTGAGATGTCATGTAAGCATGGGGCTGACAGGCGACTGCCGGTCAGTGAGTTCTGATCTGAGATCTAATGTAAGCATGGGGCTGACAGGCGACTGCAGGTCAGTGAGTTCTGATCTGAAGTCTTATGTAAGTATGGAGCTGACAGGCAACTGCAAAACCAGTGGTCTGATTTGACCTCTTATGTAAGCATGGGGCTGACAGGCGACTGCAGGTCAATGAGTTTTGATCTGAGATCTTATGGAAGTATGAGACTGACAGGCGACTGCAGGAGCAGTGGTCTGATCTGAGGTCTTATGTAAGCCTGGGTCTGACATGTGACTGCAGGTCAGGGAGTTCTGATCTGAGGTCTGATGTTGGGGATATGTGAATCAAGAGAATTCTTGTATTTCAGTTTGCCTAAGGCCTCATTTACTCTAGAGCCATATCTGGCCTCTGTGTCCAGAGGCATTATTGGTCAGGATTTATCTGTTTAAATTGAGATGTATAAAAGGACAAAGTGGTTTGAGTTCATCCTGCATAATACAGGACAATTGGGAGCACAGATGAATATGTCTCAAAGCTTATATTCAACAAATATGACACTTAATAAAGTGCCTGTATAGACCTCTGTACTCACAGCATCTTAATGTATGTGGTTTCTGATAAAGATATATTTTCATGTTTTCATTTTTATCACCACTGCAGTAAGTTGTCCTAACAGATGTGTTGTCTTTGTCACCCGATGCACAATTTTATATTGTCAAGAAGGACTCATGATTTTAGTTGTAAGGGGTTAACTTTTTAACTTTTGTGCTAAATAATACGGGGTTTTTTTCAGAAGAAATGTGTTCCTGTGTTTTATTTCTTAGATAAGCCAGAGCCTCTCATAAATAGCTTGTAAGGTTTAGCGTGTAAGATTCACTGGGAAAAAAAAGTATTGCCTATGGTCAGTTTATTGCCCCAACCTGTCAACACAGAGTGATATAACACATAGCCTCTATCCAAGCACTAACAAGACAACCAGTCTTTGAAAGAAATATATTTTATAAGTCATAATGCCCTGGAGCATTTAAGAATGCAAAATATGGAGGGGGCGCGGAGCAGGCAGCAGCCAAGATGGCCGCGTAAACCCTAAGCTCCGCATCAATGGCTGCCACAAACACTCAAAAAAGCACATGTTAAGGTGCAGGAGCAGACCGAGAGCTATGGGAAGAGGCACCTGAAACTCTGTAGATCACTGACATCGAAGTGACTTTGGAAACAGATCACCTTTCACCGTTTATTTGGTCACTACGTCATCCGGACCCCATGCGACAGAGGCAGTTAAGGCCGCAGGCACTACACCAGCTTACCCTGCAGTGAACAATCTTCAGATGTGTCACTGAAATCTGCAGCGATAACAGCTCTCACATATCAAGGCAAGCAGACCTGCATCCGGCATCACAAACGCCACACCGACAATAAAAGGCGACATAGTCAGGTAATCCCACATTGCAAACATCACCGGAATAGTGGGTGCACACTTACACTATGATGCTCCTCTAATAGGGGCTCCCAGCAACATGGTATAACAGTAAAAAAAAGCCCAGGTGGTGATAGCAATTTACATATGGTTGATTAGAAGCCTTAACAAGAACCCCAGTCTTTTAACACAGGAGGCCCTGATGTAAGTAAAACGGGCATAATACACAAAGCTATGTGAGTTTTCTACAGGGGACTTGAAATTGATAAGAACACAAGCTCATTCCTGGGAAACAACCGAATCAGGGTGGCACCTATATCCTTAAGTGAGCTGTTACATTCATAACATCTTGTAAGACCAGCATAAGGCGTTAGACTATTGCTTTATTAACTATCTATCATAATAGTGCAATCCCTAACACGGTATACGCCACAGCCTGACAACATGACCTCAAAGAAATTATTAAAACAAGACAAAATGTCTAAACATCAATCTAATAAAGGCCCTTCTGTGTCAGCATGTTTAATACCACAGAGCGTGAATCGTCTTTCCCTGAGTATGATTCCTTGCCAAAAGACCAAACTAGCAGGTTATCCCAGATACATAGGGATAAGCATGTGTCAGAAATGGTACAGGTCCCTGCAACAGTCCTCTACTCGCTTCCATCCAAGCAAGATATAGCAGATATAGTATGAGCTTGTGTAAGGGAAGAGTTAACAGAACTCAAACAAGATATCAACACCTTAGACTTCAGGGTGGAGGCACTTGAAATAGCTCTAACCTCCATAAGGAGTTTAACCAATTGCAATCACAAGTCGAAACCTATTACTCATCTATTGAATCGTTCCACAATAAAATAGAAGATTTAGAAAATAGAAGCCACAGGAAAAATCTCTGCATCCGTGGGGTACCAGAATCTGTCCTGCCAAAAGATCTGCCAACATATCTACCAGCTCTTTTTTTCTCATCTCAAAGGAAATAACACTTCAGAGGAGATACCATGGGATCGGGCACACAGAGCCTTACGGCCGATACCGGCAGACTCTGCTCCGCCTAGGGACATAATCATTAAATTAAAAAATTACAGGGACAAAGAGGAATCTCGCACGAAGAAACCAGCCTATCCATTTCAGAGGTACTGTTATTCAGTTCTACGCAGACCTCTCACAGAGGACTCTACAGTGGAGAAAGGAGTTTCCCCACTCACGCAACTATTGCATAACAAAAAAAAACCCTATTTGGGATTTCCTACACAACTTCTAGTCATACATGAAGACAGAAGATACTTTTGCAAAAATTTACCAGAAGCAAAAGTGCTATGCAGGGCACTGGACACTGGACCTGGAGCTTCCAAATCTACCGGCATCAGATTCAAGAGAGCACTCCACACAATGCCAGCAAGAGGAAAACAACAACTGGTCAGTAGCGACAAGCAAACAGCTAAGACAGCTATCCCCTCTGAAAACCCCAAAAGTCCTGAGATGGAAACACCTAAACCCCCTAGGGTCCGTTCTTAGACCTCTAGTGATCAATTGTTGGATCGTGAATATGAACGCTGAATACAGCCTTGGTAACCGTGAGTACATAACCATTATATTATTGGGCATTTGGTTTTATATGTACAAAGGACTTTATAAACTATGCTAGTGGGTAACAGTACATGGCCCATTTTTATAAATCATCCAAGGGTCTATTGGACATCTCATTTACACACACCAAGTGTAAATTGAATCCCCGGCCTGCTATTGTCTCATATGGGCTAGGTTGAGACATATGACTCTATATAGCTTACATACTCATGAATGGTCTTGTATTTCTGATAATGGGGGTTTCCAGAGTAGTTTACACATTTATGTTACTGGACACTTGGTTTCTGTGTACGAGAGACAATATGAACAGTGCTACTATATAACAATACCCGGCCCATTCTTACGAATCACCCATGGGTTTACTTGACACCCCAATCACATATACCAATAGTAAATTGAATCACTGGACTGCCACTATCCTATATTAGCTATAATGAGGCATCTGGCTCCATGCAGATTACATAGTTATAAAAGTTTGTGTATTATCTATAATATGTGTTTTGAGATAAGTTCATATATTTAAACTGTTGTGGCAGCCATTTTTGCCACCCGATTCTCTTTCAGGGTAGGAGATAAGACAGGAACTGCCATCTCTGGCCACACAAGATTTCCTGTCATATCCCCTCTGGCATTTTATGTCAGGCACTGATATGTTGTTGTTTAGTACTGTTTATTGTATTGTTACCTTTTTTTTGTGTATATTTGCAGAGGTTTACAGGATGTATACATTAACTCCACACTGAAGTATGCTGACCCCACATTCAAAAATGTACTATACCTATGGATCCCAAGCTCCAGACATTAAACATTGTAACTCAGAATGTCAAGGGATTTTACTCCCCATGCAAAAGACCTAAAGCGTTAAATGATCTCACAAAGAAAGGAATAGATATTCTCCTGCTTCAGGAGACTCACTTTAAGCGTCACAAGGAACCCAGTTATTTGGGGAAAACATATATTCAACACTTCCACAGTTCGGCTAACTCTAAAAAATGTGGAGTTAGTATTTTAATTAAAAAAGATATTCCATTTCAACTAATAAACATAGCCAAAGACACAGTGGGCAGATTCTTGGGTATCGTGGGACTAATCTTTGGTAGACCTATCACTATCATTAATGTATACGCCCCTAATGCTCATAACATGCCTTTTTTTAGATCCCTATTCAGGAGATTCTTAGATATTTCTAAGGGGATAGTTTTTATGGGAGGCAACTTCAATTTTCCTATACAACCCTCTATCGACACATCCAACCCCTACCCTAGAACTTCAAACGTACTACAACCTTCTAATGGAAGACATTTAGAGACTATAAACTTTATGAAGTATGGAGATTTATTCACCCAACAACCAGAAACTATACGTTTTTCTCACATCCAAACCACACATATAGTAGGATAGACTAAATACTGACTAATCAGCCAGGCTTATCGCTAATAACAAACTCTACTATTTTTTCGACCTCTAGGACTGATCACTGTGCAGCCAAAGTGCAGTTTAAATGGCCTAACACACCCAACAGCACATTCCAGTGGCGATTGGATGACTCTCTCTTACATAACCAATCTCTCACTAAAAAATTTAACCAATCCATTAAGGAGTATTTCCAAATTAACACACCATCAGTCTCAAATTCTTTTGTTCTATGGGAAGCTCACAAATGCACGCTTAGGGGAGAGCTTATCAAACATAAAGCGCAGATCCAACAAATAGCCCGCCAAACCTACTTTAATTTAACTTCTAAATTGACCTGATTGGAGTATCTACATAAACAAGATTCCACTAATATAGATATTTTTACAGAAATCTCACAAACTCGGGAACAATTAAACTCATATCTCTCAATTTAAAATCAAAAAATGTCCCAAAAAATTAGACAAAAATTTTAACACATGGGCAATAGGGTGGGAAAACTTCAAGCTACAACATTGAAATGAAACAAACTAAAATTGTTTATCCACGAACTTAAGACATCCCACAATATGTCGGTTAATACAACCCCAGAGATCCTCCACCAATTCCATAAATATTATTTCACACTATACCACAATAAGGAACATATTAATTCTAGAGAGAAATCCCCCCACATAGGCCTAGATACCTATCTGGATCAATGTACTCTACTTTCTCTTCCAGGGGCACAACAACATGATTTAAAATCCCCCATCACACCAACTGAAATAACATCAGCTATAAAAGACCTTAATGCAGAGAAAGTCCTGGGCCAGATGGTTTTACAGTAAAATACTATCACATTTTTGCCCCTTTACTGGTCCCCCATATGCATCATTTATTTAATAATATTTCCTCAACTAATACCTTTCCTCCATCAATGTTAACCGCTCACGTAGTGGTACTTCCTAAACCCGGGGAAAACTCCAAATATCCCATCAAATTTCCTTCCAATTTCATTATTGAATGTTGATATCAAAATATAAGCTAAGATTTTAGCAAAACGGATTACTAAAATACTCCCCCAACTCATACACACGAATCAGGTAGGTTTTACCCCTAATAGAGAAGCAAGAGACAATACCCTGAAGATTCTCTCTCTTATGGAATATACAACAAAGTCTGCACTCCCATCAATTTTTGCATCCATGGACGCTGAAAAACCTTTTGATAGGCTAGATTAGGAATTTTTAAAACAGGCATTATATAAATTCGGGTTACCAGATACATTTGTTATGAATATCTTTGCCTTATATAACAAGCCTAGTGCCAAAATAAAATTAAATGATTCCCTTCAGACTCCTTCCATATATATAATGGTACACGACAGGGTTGCCCCCTCTCCCCATTGTTTTTCATCCTAGCAATAGAAATACTAGCTTCCAGAGTAAGGCATAATGCGCTTATTTCAGTAATCAGCTTCCTTATATGCGGATGATGTATTTTTTATGCTCACCTCTCCTTTATTGTCATTAGCAGTATTATGCAAGGTTTTGAAATTATATGGCCTATACTTCAACTTTAAGGTAAATGCTACAAAATCCGAGTTTATGAGTATTGCTCTAACCAACACGGAAATCCATTAAATTGTGCAAGATTATGCGTACTCCTATCGTAGAGAATCTATAAAGTATTTAGGAATTCATATATCCAATAACACCCAACGTACATATGCATTGAATTATACCCCTATGATGATCAATATACAAAAGGAGCTCAACACATGAAGACACAAAACCCTATCTTGGGTAGACAGGATCAATGCAATCAAAATGACTATTCTCCCGAAAATCTTATAACTTCTCCAAACTACCCCTATCCTAATCCCAGACTCCTATATCAACAATTTACAAAAAAATATTGAATACATTTGGCAAGACAAATATCCCCGTATAGCAAAAACAACAATGTATCAACCTAAAACAAGGGGAGGTATGGGAGTACCCAACTTAAAAATACTACCATCTAGCAGTAAATGAGGTGAGAATAATTGATAAGTGTAAAAATATTTTAAACAAAGAATGGGTTCTCATAGAACATGCCTTAGCAGGCAGGGAACAACTAGGTGTAGATTGTTGGCTACGCCAGTTGCAAAGGAAAACAAAACCTTCTATCTCAACGCTTACCCAGGAGACTTTCAGAATATGGGATAAGCATATTCTTAAATTCTCAACAATGTTGACACTTCCTTCCCCATTAACTCCTCTAATAGGTAACTCAGATATTCCATTTACTTTCCTTAGAACTGAACCCATACCCACAACCCTGTCACAAATGATCCCTTTTCATATCATAACAGCAAATGGTAGACTCAAATCAAAAAACGATCTAGCTGACAGATGTGGAGGTGCTCTTTATCATTGGTACAAATATCTACAATTAGATCACTATATCACAACACATGCTAATTCCACGCAACTCAGCAGACCCCTCACACCCTTTGAAACATTTTGCTACTCAGACATCATGCATAGAGGTTTGTTGTCTCTTACATATAGAACCCTAATAGACCATCACTCTAGACAACTCCCAACGTACACTGCAAAATAGTCGGAGGAACTCCTCTATTAGTTTCATGGAAATGAACATAAAACTACTTTGGAGATGGTATCTTACCCCTGCTAGATTAGCCACAATATATAAGACTACCTCACCTAACTGTTGGAGAGTATGTGGGGATCTAGGTGACTTTTTACATATCTGGTTGTTCTGTCCCCGGCTAACAACATACTGGATAGCGGTTAAAGATACTATAGAAAGTGTAATTGGGACAACATTACAACTGCAATCAGCTATATTCCTAGTTAACAAATTCCCTCAAATTAGGTGTAAACTTCGATCACAACTACTCTCCATTATGATAAACTGTGCCTAACAACTTATTCCTAGAAAATGGAAGATAATAGATCCGCCTACACACTCAGAATGGATATCTCTAGTCTCCCTTACATTACAACTCGAAAAATATCACTATACTGCAACCAAACGTCTAGAAGAATACTATGATATGATCTTCCTTTGGGAGGACTGTGATACATCCTAATAAAGCGAAAAAACCCTAAATACCTACCTCTACCCTTGACATAGATAGCCATTTCCTCCATTCCTTTCCTACCCCGAAATTTGGGAAAATATCTTGAGTGTGATATTTGAAATCATTGCCAATATAACAATGAAAAATCTACTAGCATGCAAAATGTATTTGTAATAATATATCTATATATAAGTCTGATAATAATGTAAGGTTGTAAATGCTGGGAAAGGATTATCTAACCCCCACTTCCAACCCAGAGAGGCTGGCTTAGAAACCTTGGATGATTTTGTCATGTATATAGTTATGAAAGTTCACAATAACTTTGTCAAATTACATGGGAAACTGGGCATAACAGGGTATCTGGAAACAGAAAACTATAAGACTTTGGGTAAAGTTACAGGTTTCTGTTATTTCTCCTTTTTATTTAAAAAAAAACAGTTTGCTTGTGTATAATTTTGTTTGTTAATATATTTTTCCTTATAATAATGCACTGTGACTTATTTTTTTGCTCATAATAAATGTTTCTTTATTACGTTATGCCTTTGTCAAACATTTGAACCACATTACTGAAAGAGACTGGTAATTTAAATACTGTATTTTTCTTTATCTTAATTTTTGCTAAATTGTATTCTGAGATTTTAATTTGTTAGTCTGGGTTTTCCTTAAGATTTCCCATATAATAAATCTTAAGTGGTGGCAGCTTAGAGATAGTTTAGCGTGTGTAGCATTTAACAGTATTTTTGGGCATTTTTTCTAAGTCTAGCATAGACTAGCACTTGCACCCACTGAACTAAATCACAGGCTTGCCTGGAGTGGCTAGACTTTCACACATTGGTTAAAGTGGAAAGGGTCTGATAACCCTTTCTATGCCAAACAAGTGACTGGTGCAGGGTTGGTTAACCTTGGTTGTCCCATATATCATGCATAAGAAATAGCATAAACTATTCATATTAGAAACTGTTTTAAAATCAAAACTAGCAGAAAACGAATGATGTATACTGAGGTAGTTACTGTTCATTGGCTATTAGGGTAAGTCATATCTGTATCAAATGACAGGTAAAATCTTCCACAAGTATGATACCAAAAATAAGATGAATTCAGTAAATTCAGTAAAGAAAACAAATAAACAATATTGCAATTGTAAATGTCCTCTATTAACAAAGGAAATACATTGGGGCATATGTATCAAGGTCTGGCGGACTTGATCTGACACTGCGGATCAGGTCCGCCAGACCTCGCTGAATACGGCGAGCTGCTGGTGCAATGCCGCCCCCTGCAGACTCGCAGCCAATAGGCCGCCAGCAGGTGGGTGTCAATCAACCCGATCCTACTCAATCGGGTTGTATTGTGGCGATCTAAGTCCGCCTGCTCAGAGCAGGCGGACAGGTTATGGAGCAGCGGTCTTTGTGACCGCTGCTTCATAACTGCTGTTTCTGGCGAGCCTGCAGGCTCGCCAGAAACACGGGGCATCAAGCTCCATTCGGAGTTTGATAAATATGCCCCATGGTATGCAATACCCCTTTTTTTGTTATTGACAAAGGTAAATACTAATCTGTATTATGTTAAAGTGCAGGTTAACATTGTGCCATATTGTCCTGTGTAATATCAGAAACTTTGTTGTGTGTAGAAAGTATGGGATGAAATATTCAGGGTTTGCAATCCAGTTGCCTATGCTATATATGTTCTCTAATAAAGGAACATGAAAGTCAAATTTAAACTTTCATGCTTCATATACAGCATGCAATAAAAAAAAAAATACCTCTGTTATCAAAATTGTTTTTGTTTTTTTAATCCTTTGTTGAACAGTGTACCTAGGTAGTAGTAACTGACCTACACAATAGTGCAAACATTTTTTGGGCCCAAAAGGTAACTTAGTAGTAAGCAACAGTAATACTACACATGCTGCCTTGCATATTACGTTTGAGGATACATAGATGATAGACCTGCAACCTGCACTAATAAAAGGCTCCCCTGCTTTAGGATTGTACACAATCTGCACACACCTATGTATAGACTGGCTGCTATGGGCCCCCCTCTGCACTTGGTGGCACGTGCTACCCCAATAGTAGTTCTTCCCCTGCTAGGTAGGCTCAGGAGCGTGCATGTGTTTTAAGGACTATATAGAAGCAGTGTTTTTAACAATGTAACACATGCATGCTTACAAGCTTACCTACTATGCTCTTTAACAAAGGATACCAAGAGGACAAAGTACATTTTATAACAGTGCATTGGATTTTTCCCCCCTCCAAATTGCATGTTTTTTTTCTGGTTCATGAAAGTGTAATTTCAACTTTAATGTCTCTTACATATTGTTTAATCTATAAAACATAATTTATGTAAGAACTTAACTGATAAATTCATTTCTTTCATAGTGGCAAGAGTCCATGAGCTAGTGAAGTATGGGATATACATTCCTACCAGGAGGGAGCAAAGTTTCCCAAACCTCAAATGCCTATAAATACACTTCCCACCTCATTCATACCTCAGTTTAACGTATAGCCAAGTTAGTGAGGTGTAAAAGGAGTAAAAAGCATAAAAAGGGGAACAGGATAAATAAAGTGCATTATATATTTTAAAAAATTGGGTGGGTCTCATGGACTCTTGCTACTATGAAAGAAATGAATTTATCAGGTAAGTTCTTACATAAATTATGTTTTCTTTCATGTAAGTGGCAAGAGTCCATGAGCTAGTGACGTATGGGATATAGTACCCAAGATGTGAAAGTCCACAAGTCACTAGAGAGGGAGGGATAAAATAAATACAGCTGTTTTTGCTGAGAAATTAAATTTAAAAAAATTGTTTTTTTTCTTAAACAATTAAAAAACAAAACAATTAAAAAAAAACCCTCAAATCATAGGCACTAGAATCAAACTGAGACAGCTGCCTGAAGAACCTTTCTACCAAAGGCTGCTTCAGAAGAAGCAAACACATCAAAATGGTAAAATTTAGTAAATATATGCAAAGAAGACCAAGTTGCTGCTTTGCAAATTTAATCAACTGAAGCTTCATTCTTGAAAGCCCAAGATGTGGCGACTGATCTAGTAGAATGAGTTGTAATACGCTGAGGTGGAGACTGCCCTGCCTCCAAATAGGCTTTTCGAATCAAAAGCTTCAACCAAGATGCCAAGGCAGAGGCTTCCTGACCTTTTCTGGAACCAGAAAAAATAACAAATAGACTAGGTTTTTCTGAAATCTGTAGTAGCCTCAAAATAATATTTCAAAGCTCTTACCACATACAAAGAATGTAAAGACCTTTCAAGAGAATTCTTAGGATTAGGACACATGGGAGGAACAATAATTTCCCTATTTTTGTTGTTAGAATTCACATCCTTAGGCAAACATTTAAACAAAGTCCGCAAAACAGCTTTATCTTGATGGAAAATCAGATAAGGAGACTCACAAGAGAAAGCAGACAATTCAAAAACTCTTCTAGCTGAAGAGATAGCCAAAATAAATAAAACTTTCCAATAAAGTAGTTTAATATCCAAAGAATGCATAGGCTCAAAAGGAGGAGCCTGCAAAATCTTTAAAACCAAATTGAGACTCCAAGTAGGAGAAATTGTTTTAATAACAGGCTTGATACGAATGAAAGCCTGAACAAAACAGTGAATATCAGGAAGCTTAGCAATCTTTCTTTGAAATTAAACAGAAAGAGCAGAGATGTGTCCTTTCAAAGTATTTGCAGACAAACCTTTATCCAGACCATCCTGAAGAAACTGTAAAATCCTAGGAATTCTAAATGAATGCCAAGAATAATTCCTTCCTTCAAACAGACTTACGAGCCTGTATCATAGTGTTAATTACTGAGTCAGAGAAACCTCTATGACTAAGAACTAAACATTCAATTTCCATGCCTTCAAATTTAGAGATTTGAGATCCTGATGGAAAACTGGACCTTGAGACAGAATGTCTGGTCTTATAGTAAGTGACCTAGGCTGGCAACTGGACATTCGGACAAGGTCCGCATACCAAAACCTGTGAGGCCATGCTGGTGCTATTAGAAACACATAAGATTGTTCTATTATGATCTTGGAGATCACCTTTGGAAGAAGAACCAGAGGCAGAAAAATGTAAGCAGGTTGATAAAACCAGGGAACTGCTAGAGCATCCATCATTTCCGCCTGAGGATCCCTGGACCTGGAAAGGTATCTGGGAAGTTTTTTGTTCAGACGAGAGGCCATCAGATCTATTTCTGGAAGACCCCACATCTGTACAATTTGAAAAAACACATCTGGATGGAGAGACCACTCCCCCGGATCTATAGAATGATGGCTGAGATAATCCGCTTCACAATTGTCTACACCAGGGATATGAATCGCAGATATTTGACAAGAGTTGAATTCTGCCCAAGAAAGTTTCAGAGATACTTCTTTCATTGCTAAAGGACTGCGAGTCCCCCCTTGATGATTGACATATGCCACTGTTGTGATATTGTCTTTTTTTAAAACAAATGTAAAGTTCACTCTTTAATAGAGGCCAAACCTGAAGAGCTCTGAAAATAGCACAGAGTTCTAAAATATTGATTGGTAACCTCGCCTCTTGAGGATTCCAAACCCTTCGTGCTGTCAGAGACCCCCAGACAGGTCCCCAACCTGTAAGACTTGCATCTGTTGTGATCACAGTCCAGGAAGGACAAACAAAGGAGACCCCTTAAACAATAAGGTGATGGTTTAACCACCAAGTCACAGAGAGTTGAGTGTTGGGATTTAAGTATATCAACTGTGATATCTAAATTTAATCCCTGCACCACTGGTGCAACATGCAAAGCTGTAGAGGTCTCATATGAAAACGAGCAAAAGGGATTGCGTCCGATGCTGCAATCATGAGACCTAAAACTTCCATGCACATAGCCCCTGAAGGGAATGATAGAGACTGAAGGTTTAGACAAGCTAAGACCAATTTCATTTGTCATGGACACTGAATCTATCTGGAAACCTAAGAAGGTGACCCTTGTCTGATGATTCAAGAAACTCTTTGGTAAATTAATCCTCCAACCATGTCATTGAAGAAACATTAGTTGTTTTGTGTGAGATTCTGCTAAATGAAAAGATTGAGCTAGTACCAAGATATCGTCCAAATAAGGAAACACTGCAATACCCTGCTCTCTGGTTAAAGATAGAAGGGCACCGAGAACCTTTGAGAAAATTCTTGGTGCCATTGCTAGGCCAAATGGAAGAGCAACAAATTGGTAATGCTTGTTTAGAAAAGAGAATCTCAGAAACCGATAGTAGTCTGGATGAATCGGAATGTGAAGATAAGCGTACTGTAAGTCTATTGTGGACATGAAATGAGCTTGCTAAACAAAAGGCAGAATAGTCCTTATAGTCACCATCTTGAAACTTGGGACTCTTACAAAATGATTTAAAGTTTTCAGATCCAGGATTGGTCTGAAAGAATCTTCCTTTTTTGGGACAATGAATAGATTTTAATCGAAGCCCAATCCCTGTTCCTGCTGAGGAACTGGTACAATCACCCCTGAAAGCTCTTGGTCTGAAACACACTTCAGAAAAGCCTGAGCCTTCACAGGGTTTGTTGGAACATGAGTAAGAAAGAATCTTGCCATGGGAGGTCTTATTCTGAAACCTATTCGATAACCTTGAGAAACAATATTCTGAATCCACTGATTTTGCACAGAATCTGTCCAAATGTCTTGAAATAACTTTAGTCTGCCCCCCACCAGAAGAACTGGTTTGAGGGCCGCACCTTCATGCAGTCTTAGGGGCTGGATTTGTTTTTTTATAAGGCTTGGATTTATTCCAATTCGGAGATGGTCTCCAATTAGAGCCAGAGACCTTAGGGGAAGGAGAGGTTTTCTGTTCTCTATTCTGATGAAAGGAAGAAAATGATTGGGAGCTTTAAATCTACCCTTAAATTTCTTGTCTTGGGGCATAAAAACTCCCTTACCTCCAGTTATAGTGGAGATAATAGAATCCAATTGAGAACAAAACAGATTATTACCCTGAAAAGATAGAGATAATAATCTAGATTTAGACACCATGTCAGCATTCCAAGATTTAAGCCATAAAGCTCTTCTAGTTAGAATAGCTAAATACATAGATTTGACATTAATCTTAATTACATTAAATATAGCATCACAATTTAAATGATTTGCATGTTAAAGTAAAAGAACAATGCTAGATAGTTCAGGATGTGATAACTGCTGTGCTAAACTGTCCAACCAAAAAGTTGAAACAGCAGCAACATCAGCCATAAAAATAGATGGTCTACGAATATAGCCAGTATGTAAATATGCTCTTCTAAGATAAGATTCAAGCTTCCTATTTAAAGGATCCCTAAAAGAAGTACTATCTTCCATAGGAATAGTAGTATGTTTGGCAAGAGTGGAAATAGCCCCGTCAACCTTAGGGACTTTTTCCCAAAACTCTAGACTAGCCACAGGTAAAGTATACAACTTCTTAAACCTAGAAGAAGGGTTAAAAGAGGTACCAGGTTTAGACCAGTCTTTAGTAATCATATTGGAGATAGCATCTGGAATAGGAAAAACTTCAGGAGTAACCTCAGAAGTCTTAAATACAGAATTTAAACGATTATTAGCTTTGCTATCAGGAGGAATAGTCTCCTCAATACCCAAAGTAAACAATACTTCCTTTAATAGAGAATTAATATGTTCAATTTTAAATAAAAAAGATTTGTCAATTTCTTTCTCTGATGCAGGATCCTCTGAATCAGAGGAACCCTCATCAGTAGAGGATATTTCAGTATGCTGTCGGTCAGTACAAAATTAATTAGATTTATGACAAGTTTGCAAAGACCTTTTATGTTTATTTGAAGGCGGAGTAACAGTCATTGCCTTCTCTATGGCTGCAGCAATAAAAAAAATACATCTGCAGGAATATCAGGTACATTAGACTGAGAAGGAATAACAGTAGATGTATTTGTACTCATAGAAACATTATCAGCATGTAATAATTTGTCAAAACAAATGCCACATAATTGAGCTGAAGAAATAAGATCAGCTTGTTTACAACAAACACACTTAGCTTTGGTAAAATTGTGTTCAGGCAACTTAGTTCCTACAGTAACATCAGAGGCAGGATCAGTTTGAGACATCTTGCAAAATGTAACAAAAAATAAAAAATAACATTTAAACAAAATAGCTCTCTATAATATATATATATATATATATATATATATATATATATATATATATATATATATATATATATATATAATATATCTTAAGTATAAGATGTAGCCCTAAGGTTAAATTTAGAAATTGAGGTGGCATCTGATTAAAAGTCGCTGTTACTGTGAGTGAATTTGCCTCTGCACAAAGTAGTCAACTATAAAGTGAATAGTAGTATGTTAATACACACCAATATGGTTGACACTCAGCAATTATTATGTTGCTGTTTGTAAATGGTTACAAATATTATATTGAAACCATAAGAGTTTTCATTATAAAGATATGTTTATTAATGAAATCCAGTGAATAGGAACCAATATTCACCAGCTATGTTTCCGGAGGTAATGGTACTCAATATCCCTTTAAATGAGGACGGCACCAAATACAAACATACAATTGCCCGGATGAAGCCAAAGAATTGGTGAAACGTACGTCGGCTATAACGGCTCAGTTTGATCTGAGCGACAGTGAGGAGAACGCCCAGAGTAGCCTGTACAACTGTCAAGTTACAAAGCAGTGTACATTTCCGTTGGGAGGATTTCCTGTCAAGCAGCAAGTAAGCAAGTAACGAAGTGTAGAGGGAGGAATCACCGCCACGTTGATATTACACGCCACGGCTTGTGTGTGCTGGGATCAACCGGCCTTCGGCTGTGGAGCGCAGCTCCCTCCAGGATCACTCTGTTACAGAGAATATGCTGTTTTTCACCTAAGGAACAGTCACAGACGGATTACAAATCACGCGGATAAATCTTTGATGACCGGTTCATGGGATACTTTGTCACTTTAAGGACAGCAACTATACAGCACTAACGTTGGCCAACGATAAGTATATTTTTGCTGTTTTGCATCTTATGAACTTTATTATTTATCCACGTTTGTTACTCTACTTGCGAGTGGTTTCCTCAAAATTTAATGTTATTTTTATCATTTCCTTTTTTTGTTTCAATATTTATTTTGAATGGTAATAGGGTGTATATACCTGTTACAAAAGTCCTGCCTTAGTATTAGTTGTGTTAACTGTGCACAGTAGATAGTTTTAAGCAAATGTGAACTATCTTTTACTAAGTAAAACATATTGGACCAAGAGTGTTGGTGTGAGATATCTTTATTTTTCTTCTCTTTTTTAATTAAAAAAAATACATCTGCAGGAATATCAGGTACATTAGACTGAGAAGGAATAACAGTAGATGTATTTGTACTCATAGAAACATTATCAGCATGTAATAATTTGTCAAAACAAATGCCACATAATTGAGCTGAAGAAATAAGATCAGCTTGTTTACAACAAACACACTTAGCTTTCGTAGAATTGTGTTCAGGCAACTTAGTTCCTACAGTAACATCAGAGGCAGGATCAGTTTGAGACATCTTGCAAAATGTAACAAAAAATAAAAAATAAACAAAATAGCTCTCTATAATATAATGAGAGCAGCGAGCATTAGAGGGAGAGACTTAATATAATAAATTTTGGCGCCACGAACGACGCACTGAAAAAAAACCTAACTTGCGTCATAACAGGTACAACATTGTGCCAAAAATGACGCAACTCGCGTCACAACAGACGCGATCTTGCAGCAAAAATGATGCAATAAAATGACAACTCGCGTCACAGCAGACGTGATTTTGTCCCAAAATTATTTGTGCCATAAAAAGATGAAAATTGCGTCATTGTGAGCCTAATTTGCCTGCGAAAAATTTAAAGACAGACTCCATGTTAGCAGCTAACTGGAACCCCAGGTAAGAAAAAAATACTTAAATTCTCCCATAAACATAATTTCCATTCTGAAACTGTGTGACTGCAAAGGAAAATATTAACAGACCTGACTCATGGCTAATATATGCAATATACATCAAGAACTTTATAATATAAAGTGCCATCCATAGCTGAGAGTGTCTTAAAAATGATATATACTTACCGTGTAAGACACCCATCCACATATAGCAGACAGCCAAACCAGTATTGAAACATATCAGCAGAGGTAATGGTAGAGGAGTATAATGTCGATTTGTAAAGGGAAGCACCGGATGAATTCCCGCGACCGAATTTACAGAGAGCCCTAGAATAGATTTCCCATAGGCGAAAACATGGTATCATCAGGCAATACTCCCTTCACATTCCTCAGACAAACACTGTACTTAGAGAGGAACTGGGCTTCAATATGCTAAGAAGCGCCTTTCACAGAAGAAATCAAGCATATCATGCTTCACCACCTCCTAAGGAGGCAAAGTTTGTAAAACTGAGGTATGAGTGAGGTGGGAGGTGTATTTATAGGCATTTGAGGTTTGGGAAACTTTGTCCCCTCCTGGTAGGAATGTATAACCCATACGTCACTAGCTCATGGACTCTTGCCACTTACATGAAAAAAATATTGATTCTATGCTTACTGAAATCTTGTAAATTAAAAACATTAATAATACACATATTTATGTATTTATTGAAAGAAAGACGTAATTTAAAGCATTTCAATGCACATTTACAAAAGATAAAGTAATATGTGATTAATAGATTTTATCTAATCAAGTGGATTTCTGTCTATTGGGGTTTACATAATTTTTACTATTTCCTAGCCTTTGAAGTCTTCATTTCCAACTTATTTACAATACTTTTTTTATTCACATGGGTTAATGTATGAGACACAGATTTATTTCTAATAGTTTTTAATAACTATTTTTAACATGTTAATTATTAACCACGCCCCCACACGTTGTGCAGATTAAATAGGTATGCTGCTGTGTTATTCATGCACTTGATGAAAGGACATTAGTCATGAACTGTTGTGCTAATGTTTCTATGACCACAGCCAACAATGGGTGATAGTTATATTTACCAGTGTGCTGTGTCAGCTATTGCTCTTAGTAGGATGTATAGAGGTTAAGCTAGACCAGAGCTGTTTAAACCATTTTACCCAAACTGTTTTTTTGCTTTTTTTTTGTTTTGTTTTTTTACTTGTAAAGTCAGGGAAGATATTTAAAAAAACAAAGGGCCATTAAAGTGGAAAAACTACATGTTAAAATTGTTAAAGCATGTAATTTGTTTTTGTTTTTTTATTTCCAAAAACTTTATTGGCGGTATTATCAAACAGAATAATACACATAAATGTATACACAAAATAAACCATGTCATTTAAGCTATCTACACAAAAAGAAGCTGAAGGAGCGCCTAACCAAAGGCAAGGTCTAAAAACAAATGTTAAGTTTAAAAACAAAGAGTAATGGGGATATCGTATGTATCTTAAAAAGTTTGTATATTTAATAACATTAATTACATAAAATATGTATCACAAAATAATGCATGGATCCATGACTTGATAACTACAATCTTAAAATACGCCTAATATAAAATGGTAGAGCCTAGGCTCTTTAAAATATGACAGTCTTTAAAATATGACAGTTTGTTTTGTATGTTTTCTATATTTCATATTGATTGTACGTCTGTTGTTCTTATTTCAACTGTTCTCATCTGACTGTCATATTTTAAAGAGCCTAGGCTCTACCATTTTATATTAGGTTTATTTTAAGATTGTAGTTATCAAGTCATGGATCCATGCATTAATTTGTGATACATATTTTATGTAATTAATGTTATCAAATATACAAACTTTTTAAGATATATACCATATCCCCATTACTCTTTGTTTTTAAACTTAACATTTGTTTTTAGACCTTGCCTTTGGTTAGGCGCTCCTTCAGCTTCTTTTTGTGTATTTACTTGTATTGTGGGTGGCTAGGGACCCACTGTTAAGGAGCTAGAGGTCATTTATCTAGCGCTGTAGGATATTTGCTAACATTCTATCATTTAAGCTATCTGTCATCTGTACAATTGTTAAAATAACAGTACTAACTGATAATGAAAATTTGTGTTTCTAAAGGAAGAAATAAACTGCTTAAAGGGTAGATTATCATTCAACCCATAAAGAGTTGGGAGGAGTGTTGTTCTGGCACAGTATAAGTCCAATGGGAGTATATGTGGATATGTAATTTGTCAGTTTTGTCTTTCATGACAGTTATTCATGCAAAATCCAAAGTAACTGTCCATACGTTGATTTTCAAAAACATAGGAGGAAATTAAACCTATGAAATATAACTTCCCTTTTAGTGTCCTGATGTAATTCAGAAGCTTAGATTTAATGATATACAAATGGTGAGGAGTATAGACACAGTGGGCCTGATATTCAAAACCTCGCCACTCAGGCAAAATATTCTATAAAGTCTTATCGGTATGCCGTGGCACTTAAAATTAATGTAGAAATACAAATTTGAGAAATGTTTATGTTGCTATGTAGTGTTCTTTATGTGAAACAGAGACTCCTACATTACAATACAAGGTCTATAAAAAAAAAATCCCAAAGGGATTGTGTGGTTTCTCTCCAAGCCAGCAAGGTTTTGAATATTATGCCCAGTATGAGATCAAAAGGATAGTGGGAGGAGTAGCTAATAACTCAATAAAATACCTGGATATATTTTAGGAAGGCCCCATCAACAGGTCAATTTTGGAAAATGCTGGGTAGACGAGTAATAGAAAGAGCATAGAAACTATTGGTTGTTCACAATAAAATGTAACATCCAGGAAATATGAATGTATTCCTCTAGGGACAGAAATTCAGTGGTCCTATCCAACCACATCTTTTTGGTTGGAATGAGTAGGGATTTCCAGTGATTTCCAGCAATTAGTGACTTTGCACTTTTAATCCCAATTAGTAATAAATATGTCATCAGTTTACAAGATTTTCTGGGAGGTAGTGTAAAAGGTTCTGGAAATATCTTTTGAAAATGCTCTTCTACTCCCTTCCATAAGGATCAAATTAGCTTACAGTACCACCAAATGTGTGAAAGTAATCCATGATCTCCACACCTCCTCTAGCAGTTCCCCAAGGCCCCTTTATATATCACCGACAGACGAGCCGGCATACGATACCATTTTAAGAGGATTTTGGTGTCCAGTTCCAAAATTTGAGGGAAAGTTTTTTAAATATAATTTTCCAATCATCGATATAAATTGTGGCACCCAGCTCTGTTTGTATATAATGGTAACACAATTTTTAAATCAGATCGCAATATTTTCCTTGCTCTTGATAGTGGACTTTTCACTGGTTAAACCGACCGACAAAGAGATTCAAAAGGGGTAGGATTTCTTAGGAAGTTCGATTTATATTTTGATGTTTGGAGTAAATGGTGGAGTTGGGCATATTTTAGCCAGGAAGTGTAATAGCGTCCTTCTGTCTCTTTAATTTTGCCCCTGAGCATCAGCTTCCATTTTTCAAAAGCCTAGTTAATGTAATAGTATACCCCATTCATCTTTTCCCGTAAATCTGCTATCTAATCCTCCTACCAGTTCCACATTTTATGGGATCGTAAAAAGAGGGGATCGAATTGACGATACTCCTTTATATGTTTTAAGTATAGAGTTCCAAGAGAGGAAGACGTGATGGTGAATGTCTTTAGCAGTACATGATGTGGGTCTACTTTGTTTTGGTACCTAGCAAAGGGCTCCTACGTGAGGCATCTTAAAGTATGTGAATCGATTGCTATCCAGGCTTTTCCGTCTCTGGAACCATGCCAATCGAGGATCCACTGTAGCGTTACAGCATCATAATACAATTTAATGTTGGGGACTCCTAAGCTTCCTTCTCTTCTCTGGAGCTACAGTAAAAAGAGTGCTACTCATTCTGGGCTTTTTGTTTCTATATATATATATATATATATATATATATATATATATATATATATATATATATATATATATATATATATATATATATATATCATATTAGCATCTTGCAATTGCTTTTAGAAGCTTTTCGGGAGGATAGGAAGGGCCTGAAGGATATAAAGAATGCATTTTGCCCCATTAACACAACTCTTTTGTATTTCTAGTCCAAAAGTCCTTGCATAAATTCCTTGCATAAATTCTTCTCAAAAAGTAATCTAGGGTTGAGTGTGAGTTAAATTCCCAGATATTTTATAGCTTTATTTTGCATTTGTAAAGAACTAAGCAATTGCAGCATTTCAAATTCTTTCTGAGTTAAGTTGATATTTAAAATTTCTGTTGTTTTTTTTTTTTGGAGTAAATAGTTCCGGCCATATGTTTGCAGCTCAAGGATTACAGGTTGGAGGGAGTTTAGAGGGTCAGCCAATGGGAGAAGCACATCGTCTACATACATTGGCAGCTAGGACTTCCAAAGTTAGAACAAAGAGTATGGGTGAAAGAGAGCAGCCCTGGTCCCATTATATTTTGAAAGGGGTTAAGAGTATCCCATTTGCTTTGACCTTAGTTGCAGGATCTGAGTACCAAAGTTAAACACCTCAAATATAGCATGGAGAAAGGACCAGTCTGTACGGTTGAATGCTTTCTCAGTGTCCAGAATGGCCAGTACGGACTTGATGCCTTTGAGCTTGGTGAATGACATAAGAGTTAGAGCCCTGATAGTGTTGTCACAGGCTTCTCTATTAGGGATAGTAGTGAAATAGGCCAGTAACTACCCGGGTCCTCAAATATTTTTCAAATCTTGAGGATCACTGAAATATTCTAAGAAGGAAGTAGGGAATGCAGAGGTATCATCTATTTTTCGAATACTGCGAGAAGGTGTGGAGCCAGAGCCTTTTAAAAAGTTTTACAATATTGATTCGGGAACCTGTCGGGTCCCGGGCTCTTTACAGTTGGTAAGTCTTCTATCGCTTTTATAACTTTCTCAAGTGAAAGTTGTTTCTCCAGAACTATCAGGGTTTTTACCCTGTTGTTTGCCATGTGCTGCTGGCAGCCATTTTACTCACCTCTCTTCCTGACTATGGTGCAATGTGGGGGATGCTGCTCATTTCCTACCCTTCCTTTTATGGCCAGACTGGTGTGCATCATCCATGTAAGACAGGACGCAGTCTCAGAATTGTGATGTCATCACTTATTATTTAAAGGGCCTCTGTTCAGTATGCTTTGCCTTTGCGTTGTCTCAGACCTGTTTGTGAGAGTTCCTGTGTATTACCTGGCTGCCTGATGTCCTTCCTGGTTCCTGATCCCTGGCTTGTTCCTGACTCTGCTGTTTTCCTTGTTCCTGATTCCGGCTCGTCTGACTATTCGCTTTGGCTCCTTACTCGGCTCATCTGACTACCAGCTCTGGTTTTGACTCCTGGCTTGTTATTTGACTTGTGGACTTTTTATTATTTTTTGCTATTAATAAAGGTGTGATTATTTTTGCACTTCTCGTCTCAGTCTGATTCCTGGCACTCTGACAAGAACCTCTTGTACCTGGGGTTGTAATTTGTTAAAACGAGTTATTTTAACACTAGAAACCCTTCATCTCTATGTTTTTAGCCCCTGCAAATGGATAACAAGTGGAGCTCAATCAGTAGCGTAGGGAGCGCTAAGAAAAACCCATAATTTGGTATTTAAGGTGATTGGTAAAAAAGATTAACGAGATAATCTTAAAGCTGCCAATGTTTTTTTTAGCGCGCTCTATATTTTCAATGGATAACACAGGGAGTCCCCATAGTTAGTGCCCCAGCGCTATCCGCCATTCAGATGTTAGCGCTCGCTAGGCTTTAGCTAACATATTACTTTGAACTTGAAATAAGAGAGCGAAAAATAAAAATCATTATTGATTTAACTGGAGTGGTGTTAGCAAACAAAAGTGCTAATATTTTTGCACTCCAGTTGAGAGCTGCACAGAACATCTTGCTAGCCCAGATCAAAAAATGCCACAAACAAGCTGCGGGACTGCTGCTGCTGGTTGGGTAAGCGTCAGTTTCCTTTCTTGAGTCCCTCACTTTTCCCCTTTGCAGGGGTTCAACACACAGAAATGTAGTGTCAACAGTGATAAAATTACATGCTTCAACAAACTAGAGCATATTATTTTTCCATTACAATAGACCTTAAAGGGCTAGATTACAAGTTGAGTGCAAAACATCACTTCCGCGAAAGTGATAATTGCCCTCAACATAGTAATACCAGGGCACGCAAATGTGTGCTGGTATTACAAGTGAGGTGCATAGGCTCCAATGGGAGCCTCGTTCTCATGCCATGAGTCACGGCACGAGTACTAGCACAGCAAAGGGGGTAAGTCACACAGTGATGGACAGCAAATATAAATATATATGTATATGACTGTATACATATATATTTATGTGTTAATATGTGTATATATTATTATTTATTATTACTATCAGTTATTTGTAGAGTGCTAACAGATTCCGCAGCGCTATAAAAAAATGTGGTTCAGGGGGATAGCAATGGAGGAGAGGAACTGGTATAAAGAAAGGTTAGTGTAGGTTCTATGCATCCCTGAACAGTTAAGTCTTTAGGGAGCACTTGAAGATTTCAAAACTAGGGGAGAGTCTTGTGGAGCAGGACAGAGTTTTCCACAAGATGGGAGCCAATCTGGAGAAGTCCTGTAAGCGGGAATGTGAGGAGGTAACAAGAGAGGAGGAGAGTAGGGGGTCGTGAGCAGAGCGAAGGGGAAGGGAGGGAGGGAGAGTACCTGGAGACAAGATCTGAGATATAGGGGGGAGAAGTACAGTTGAGGGCCTTGTATGTCAGAGTCAGAATTTTGTGTATAATCCTGGAGGCAATAGAAAGCCAGTGAAGGGATTGGCAGAGAGGTGCAGCAGATGAAGAGCGACGTGTAAGAAAGATGAGCCTGGCAGAGGCATTCATTATGGATTGTAAAGGAACAAGGTGGTAGCTAGGGAGACCAGAGAGGACGGAGTTGCAGTAGTCGAGGTGGAAAAGGATGAGAGATTGGATTAAAATCTTGGTTGTGTCTTGTGTAAGGAAATATTTAATTTTAAAGATGTTTTTAAAGTGGAAGCGTCAGGATTTAGCCAAGGACTGAATGTGAGGAGTGAAAGAAAGATCTGAGTCAAATGTGACCCCAAGACATAGGCATGCGGGGTAGGGGTAATGATGGAATTGTCGACCGTTAAAGAGCGATGTGGTGGGGGGAGATTTTGGAAGATACACATATTAACACATACATATATTTGTATCTAAGCATATACTTACAGTATATATTTACTGGGAACACACAGTCCCCATATAGTGCAATGTAAAGGCACTTTTCAGTAATAATAACAGCAATAAATTAGCGCTGCACTTGTAATCTAGCCCTAAATAAGACAAATTCAGGTACTATATACACAAACTTCACATTAATATATGTACACAAACAGAATTGTATACATGGAATCTGTAGAGGGGATATGAGATTAATCCTGGCATCTCTATGTTTTTAGCCCCTGCAAATGGATAACAAGTGGAGCTCAATCAGTAGCGTAGGGAGCGCTAAGAAAAACCCATAATTTGGTATTTAAGGTGATTGGTAAAAAAGATTAACGAGATAATCTTAAAGCTGACAATGTTTTTTTTAGCGCGCTCTATATTTTCAATGGATAACACAGGGAGTCCCCATAGTTAGTGCCCCAGCGCTATCCGCCATCCAGATGTTAGCGCTCGCTAGGCTTTAGCTAACATATTACTTTGAACTTGAAATAAGAGAGCGAAAAATAAAAATCATTATTGATTTAACTGGAGTGGTGTTAGCAAACAAAAGTGCTAATATTTTTGCACTCCAGTTGAGAGCTGCACAGAACATCTTGCTAGCCCAGATCAGAAAATGCCACAAACGAGCTGCGGGACTGCTGCTGCTGGTTCGGTAAGCGTCAGTTTCCTTTCTAGAGTCCCTCACTTTTCCCCTTTGCAGGGGTTCAACACACAAAGATTACTATGGACTACATTTAAGAGATATTAATCTTAGGCTAGCATATATCAGCAATTAAGCATTGTATTGAAAAATACATTTACAAGGTTTTGCAAATCACTTGCAGTTCAGGTATAGACTTTTTGAATAACCTAGTGGAATCTATGATCATGGTCTTCTTAGCTGTGGGAAATTAGTGACATATGATGGAGCCACTCCGGCTCCATTTTACAACAAAACCAGGCAAAATAAATTAATTAAATTGATTTTATGCAAAGATTGAATATTGATTTTGAGGTAGTGACATTATAAACTGAGCCTTATGAACTATAAAAACATAAAATGTGATGAATTTATTACCCAGAAGTTACTATTTAGAGACAGTTCCTATTTTTTATTCTAATGGACACACAAAAGGCTATTTGTAGCAACATTACAAAGTTGTTCAATGAATTGCCCAATGTCAATATGTTGTTGCTACGCTACTTTCCTTTTAGCAGCTCCCGGACCCACCATAAATTAACACAAAATATAAACCGCTTTTTATAGTATCCATATTAACCCCTTATGGCACCAGCTATTCCTCCACTGCAATAAGTTTATAATTTATAAAATGCTCCAAACAACTAACAATCACATTGGCCTCCCCTCATTTGGGTTGCTTTGGTCATGTTTTTATGCATTAACCTCTACTGCACAGGGTGGAGGTAGTGGTGGGGTATACAGGATGTATTGTGGGATTCTCTGCAGAAAGGACAGGCTACTTGATTATTATTTTTTATAGTTTAAAAAGATAGACAACTCCTTTACTACAGCTTTGCACAACCAGCATTGTTATATTAATATACGTAATAACCTCTAGATCTATGCCTGTTTCTAAGCCCCTGCAGGCCGCCTCTTGCATTTTTTTAGCTTTTCACAGCCAGATAGTGCTAGTTCACACAGTGGCGTCATTAGGGGGGTGCGGACAGCACCGTGTGACACCTTGCAGGGGGGGTTACACCAACCCCCTAGTAACACCACCGTGAAGTAAGCTAAGACTAGCCTTAGAGGAGGGTGAGCGAGTGGGGCAGTGACACACAGTGAGGTAAAGGGAGGAGGAGCGTACAGAGGATAGTCTGAACCAGGCCTGCACTTTGGGCAGGGCTGCACTCAGGAGATCACAGTGCCGAAGGGTTCAGCAGCTGGGAAACCTTCTATAAAAGCACACCACTGCATAGCAGGTGCTCTATAATTTTTTGCAAGCCCATTAGATTTTGCCACTGGTGATACTCTGCAAAATCTGACAGGTAGCAAAAAATTATAAATCACTGGCACTTC